>NC_042983.1:8929213-9300463 GCF_901001165.1 Salmo trutta | reverse complement strand
GCTCCCAAGGATGAACCAGACTTGTGGAGGTCTATATTTTTTCTTCTGAGGTCTTGGCTGATTTCTTTTGATTTTCCCATGATGTCAAGCAAAGAGGCTCTGAGTTTGAAGGTAGGCCTTGAAATACATCCACAGGTACACCTACAATTGACTCAAAAGATGTCAATTAGCCTATCAGAAGCTTCTAAAGCCATGACATCATTTTCTGGAATATTCCAAGCTGTTAAAGGCACAGTCAACTTCTGATCCACTGGAACTGTGATACAGCGAATTGTAAGTGAAATAATCTGTCTGTGAACAATTGTTGGAAAGATTACTTTTGTCATGCACAAAGTAGATGTCCTAACCGACTTGCCAAAACTATAGTTTGTTAACAAGAAATTTGTGGAGTGGTTGAAAAACTCCACCCTAAGTGTATGTAAACTTCCGACTTCAACTGTATATATATACATAAATATACACATATTCATATATATATCAAATACAAAAGGTAAAAAAATACAGCTAGTATGGACAGTGCATCAAATGCGTCGAATGTTATGCCACATATGCAGTTGTCATACAGTATTGTATGTGTCCAACACAGCCGCTCATTGTATAGAACTTTTTGGTTTTGATGATATTTTTACCTCTTACCTTAGCAATTTGCTCATGGGGTCAGCAAAACACTAAGATGTGAAACATAAGATGCTGGTCATAAACCATTTCTTAAAATCAACATATCATTCTATTCCTTTAATACAGGGGTCTCAAACTCATTCCATGGAGTGCCTACTGTTTGCTGGTTTTGGTTTTTTCACTTCAATTAAGACCTAGACAACCAGGTGAGGGGAGTTTCTTACTAATTTGTGACCTTAATTCATCAATCAAGTACAAGGGAGGCGCGAAAACCCAGAGACACTCGGTCTTGCGTGAAATTATGCATCCATAGAGCAAGAAAGCCATTGTTCATATAGATCTAACAATCAAAAGACATCTGGACCACTCATGACTGCTGCTATGTTTGCTATAGCTGATGCATTCTGTGGTTCTTGATAAGGCTGCAGACTCAAGGGAGTGGCAATGCTCCCTGAGCGACCGATCGAAGATGTCTACTTGGTTTCTTTGGTTTGGATTGTGCTGGGTCAAGGCTAATTTTGAAGTAGGCAAACACTTCACTCTGGAAATTAGTACACTGAACAAAAATATAAACACAATATGTAAAGTGTTGGTCCCATGTTTCATGAGCTGTAATAAAAGATCCCAGAAATGTTCCATACACACAACAAGCGTATTATTTTTCCTTTGCCAAGATAATTCATCCACCTGACAGGTGTGGCATATCAAGAAGTTAATTAAACAGCATGATCATTAGACAGGTGCACCTTGTGCTGGGGACAATAAAAGACCACTCTAAAATGTGCAGTTTTGTCAAACAACAATGCCACAGATGTCTCAAGTTGAGGGCACGTGCGATTGGCATGCTGAATGCATTAATGTCCACCAGAGCTGTTACCATAGATTTGAATGTTAATTTCTCTACCATAAGCCACCTTCAACATAGTTTTCGAGAATTTTGAAGTACGTCCAACCAGCCTCACAACCGCAGACCATGTGTAACCAAGCCATACCAGGACCTCCACATCTGGCATTGTTTGAGACCAGCCACCCGGACAGCTGATGAAACTGTGGATTTTCACAGAAACTGTCAGAAACCTTCTCAGGGAAGCTCATCTGCTTGCTCGGCGTCCTCAACAGAGTCTTGACCTGACTGCAGTTTGGCGTCGCAATCGACTTCAGTGGGCAAATGCTCACCTTCGATGGTCACTGGCATGCTGGAGAAATGTGCTCTTCACGGATGACTCCCGGTTTCAACTGTACCGAGCAGATGGTAGACAGTGTGTATGGCGTAGTGTGGGTGAGCGGTTTGCTGATGTCAACTTTGTGATCAGAGTGCCCCATGGTGGCGGTGGGGTTATGGTATGGGCAGACAACGAACACAATTGTATTTTATCGATGGCAAGTTGAATGCAAAAAGATACCGTGACGAGATCCTGAGGCCCATTGTGGTGCTATTCATCCACCGCCATCACCTCATGTTTCAGCATGATAAAGCATGGCGCCATGTCGCAAGTATCTGTACACAATTCCTGGAAGCTGAAAATGTCCCAGTTCTTCCATGGCCTGCATACACACCAGACATGTGACCCATTGAGCAAGTTTGGGATGCTCTGGATCGACGTGTACGACAGCGTGTTCCAGTTCCTTACAATATCCAGCAACTTCGCACAGACATCGAAGAGGAGTAGAACAACATTCCACAGGTCACAATCAACAGCCTGATCAGCTCAACTTTTCCTGTGACCAGCAGATGCATATCTGTATCCCAGTCATGTGAAATCCATAGATTAGGCCCTAATTACTTTATTTTAATTGACTGATTTCCTTATATGAACTGTAACTCAGTAAAATCTTAGAAATTGGTACTTGTTGTGTTTATATTTTTGTTCAGAGTAGGTATGTTGAAATGGTCTTGAACTTTGTCCCTCTCCTCTCCTGCCAGTTTGGGACATTCAATAGAACTGAGTAGGACCTCACCTTCCTCAGGGGCAGACTTATTCCTATGTGCCCTCCACATGACTCATTAGTACTGTATTGCACTTCTGCAGTGCAGTCTCTTGTAAGTACAGTAACTTCCTGTGTGCCCAGGTCTGCATGGTGTGCAAGAAGTGGGCAGTCAGGGCACTTTTTCTCAGCTGGTATTAAGATAATCAAAATCTAATTGTATGAGCAGCCACAGTATTCTTTAGAGTTACAGTACAGCCAGAGGATAACTGGGACCAAGCTACTGTAGAATCATGAAGAGACTTGTGGAAGAAAACAACTTGAGCCATATTATATAAGCAAGGCGAAATTAAAAGCATGAAAAGGCATGCATGTCAGAGATATGTACTCAAACAAAATTACAGTGAAGTAGTAAAGTGCATATCATGTAGATAATGAAGTATACATTGTGTCAAAGGTGCACAGTAACCTACTCATACTAAATTTGAGACTTTTCAACTGTACATTTATTTCCAAAAGGCTACATATACATTTACAAATTCTACTGTACATAAAACATCCAAAATGTCCATAATTATATAGATATAACATACCACAAAGCTGCCCTGGCAGTACCAAACATATATGTTTAGCACTAGAAAAGCTCTGCAGCCTATTAAATTATATAATCTTAAATACTTTTTTAACTAATACTTTTTTTTAAATGTATATTGGTATGGTTTTGTTTTGTTGCTTTTTTTCAGTCCCATCTGTACTTTACAACATTCACCATTTACAGTAGTTAAACAAGGCACAAGAATAGTGACATGAAGCCCAAGGCCATGCGTGATGTAAAAAGGAGCATTGTAACCTCTAGCTCTGGTCCACGGGGTTAGTGTGGCATGATAACGCTGAGCCAGCTAATGCCCTGGACCAGAGCTAGGTAACATCCATCCGTGATGTAAATCAGGGTGTAGATATAGTTACCAGGGTTGTGTCCTAATTGGCACCCTTTTCACTATATACTGCACTACTTTTCACCAGGGCCCATAGGGCTCTAGTCAAAAGTAGTACACACTATAGGGAATAAAGTACCATTTGGGACACAGCCCAGCTCAGGGGACAGTAAATCAGGGGTCCAACAGTAAACTCTTCAGCCAGTGACACAGCAATACTCTAACACAAAGCATAAGTATACAGAGTGTGTGTGTGCGTGTGTGTGTGTGTGTGTGTATTCATGGTTAAAAGCCCAGTGGCCCCACTTAACATTTACAAACTTAACTTCAACATTTAATAAGTTGGACATGACTCAGCATTGCTGCATTAAATAAAATAGTTACAATTCTGTTTGGTTGTTATGATGTATTGTATTTTACAGACAAATGCTCTTAATGCAACATCAGCCACTGTTTAGCATTACAACAGCACACTTGCTTCCATTTTTTGTACCACTCTTGCTCACATTAGTACAGGGAAGGAGAATTCAACAACTAACAATTAAAAAACAATCATATTCAAAATGTAAAGCTCACTCACTAATCTGTTCTATAGCCAGCTGGGTTGTATAACGATTAACATTCGATTGATCAGTAGAGTATAGCGAATCTGAATAGCAATGTAGGTTTCACGTACAACGTAACTTCAGCTCTTATGTAATCCTTCATGATGAGAGCGACAAAAACGGTACATAAATCTGGTCATGTAGCATAAACACGCTTCAGCTCAACACTATGTTTTGTGTCCCAAATGGAACCCTATTACCTTTAAAGTGCACTATTCAAAAGTAGCGCACTATTTGGGAATAGGGTATCATTTGGGACGCATCCTGTTGTATATGAAATTGCATATAACAAACTATGTGCCAACAGTGTTTTAGGTAGAGTAGTTCAGAGGAGACTGCAACAGGTGTACAATCAACAAGTTGAGCGTCTTTCGTAAAATGAGCAACATTTTCAAAAAGTATTCAGATAATTTCAGATCCTTGTTATAATGATCATAATTCTATACCAATGAAAGCAGTGAGTAACTACAAAGGGACATGATCCAAACCTGTAGATGACAAATCACACTGAACACATAAAACAGAAATATGCGTAATAAGAATTACTTTAAAGTATACATCCGCCCTATGAATTACATAAAGAAAAAAAACTATCCATCCTATGAATTACTGTTGCATTCTTTCATTTTTGTTTAAGCTGGATGTCTTTTCTAAACATGTTCAAAACAGTGTCTATTGTTCAGACCAGTAATTCATAATCCCCTGCTTTCCTATGACATTTAATATGCGTCCCAAATGGCACCAAATTCCCTACATAGTGCACTACTTTTGTTCAGAGCCCTATGGGCCCTCCTTACTTGTACAGTACAACAGGATGTTAAACATGCATGCTTAATGTACCAGAAGGGCTTCCATACCATAACACATTCTATCCACATTGATGTCCTGTGTAGTTGTGAAGTGCTGTGCCTCTGCTGGGGGGCTTGTGTGTGGTGGATAGCTATGCAGCTCTTTGACAGGTGTCAATGGTTGGAAGTGGGTGATAAGATGCAGTGATACACATGGCACAGTGCCAGGAAATGATGTCTTACAACTCCTCCAGCTTTCTCCTTCTCCCCCTGGGTGGCCAAACCACAACTCGTGCGCACACACACAAACACATACACACACACAATACTGTAGCCTGACTCAAAGACATTTTCATCATTGTCAGGGGTTTTGCCATTACAGTAAAACTCATGTTATTCAAATCTGTACCTTTCACATGTTTTTCAGAGTGGTTTGAGTGAATTGATAACCTAGTATTCAAATAGGAACGAATACCATACAGACGTCTTACGGTAAATGGGTGTGATATCAATTTCTTCCCAAATAGCGGACCCTATTCCCTATTTAGTGCACTACTTTTCACCAGAGTCCATAGGGCTCTGGTCAGAAGTAGTGCACTACATAGGAAATAGGGTTCCATTTGGGCACTGAGGATAGTTTCAACCTCTCGGGACGGTGAAGAGCTGTTCCACTCTCTGAAGAGCATTGGTTGGTCCCAACAACAGAATAAGAAAACAAGGGCAACATAAACTCAATTGAGGGGCAGCCTGACTTAAGAATGGATTAACTAAGAGGAAAATAATGGAGGGAATAGAACACAGAAAGGCAAAACAGATTTACAGTACATCCTCAGAAAAGGGTGGATACAGTATGCACACAGCAATGACAGATTTTATATTTTTTCAATGGTCATTTTTGCCTGTCATGTTGTTTTGCACTGTGAACAACAATCTCCATCTTATGCATTACGCTTGTGTTGTTGGGATCTATGTAGAAGAAGAATTCCTCTTATAAGTCAGCCAGTATACTCTGGGACTGAGTTAGCAGTCTCATGATTGGTGAGTTTACCCATTCCACACACTGGGTTGCCTGGGCTTCCTGTTCCTAAATGATGTACTAAGTCTGATTCAGGGTCCTCCTGGCTCTTTGCTGCAGTGCTTTTGGAGTGGATCTTTCCAATTTCCTCCAGAGCGCTTGCCAGAGAGTCCAGGTCACCAGTGTCTTGGTGTCGTGCCTCCCACAGGCTCAGTATGACCGCAGAGGGGCTCTGTTGCTTAAGAAAATACGACAGGTTTCTGTAGGGAGAAAGGGGGGGAAACACTTTTGGTAGACAAAGTGGTCACAGCACACTTAGCAAAGTGAACAACACTGTTGTTTATAGATTTGTGTCTCCTATGAGATACAACTCTGTGTTTCAGCACAGTACTGTTTCCAAATCTCAGCAGGGAGGGACTGACAAGCAGTGCTAGTAAGTGTGTATCTGAGAAATGACATACTAGACATGATAAGAGATTTCTTGAAATATCAAAGTTAGTAAACTAGTCAACATTTGAGGGGGGAAAAGTCCATGTCACGTTAGGACTGAATATGTACTGTAGGCCTATGATAAACAAACTGTAGGCTTATGGGTCGTTTGGGGTAACAACTTGCAATGTGTGTATTACAGTAAGCCATTAGATCCAGTGGAGGGCAGTATTTCACTATAAACCAATGGTTTACCCGTCCCTGCCAAAAGCATCACCCTCTGTGAATGCAGTCATTTGTGTGCCATCAGACTCAATTAAAATCAGCTTAACATGATAAGATATAATATGAGGGCAGCTGATTGGGCTCATTTGGAAGCCCAAAAGTCTCAAATACCTTCTGCTGTTTGTTCAAGTAATCATTGAAACATTCAGTGAGACATTATAGACAGTTGGGCTACATCTCAAATGGCACCCTATTCCCTATTTAGTACCATGGGGCCCTGGTCAAAAGTAGTGCACTACATTGGGAATAGGGCGGTATTTGGGATCACAGCCTTGGACACTCACCTATCTAGATGGAGTTTCTGGGCTAAGAGCTGCCAGTCCTTGCCCTTGGCATTGGCAGTGTCGAAAGTGGCACATATCCTCTGGCGGATGGAGAGGGGGATTTTGAAGGCCTTGGGCCCCGTCTGTGAGGTGACGGTGCAGTCCGTCTGCATAAAAAATGGGACTGACTCCTTCTTGCTCTACAAGGGCAAAACAGAGCCAAAACACAATGTCACAGGAGTCAAGTATTATTAAAAATCTATTTTATTTAACAAAAAGGCTGGTAGGATACACAGGGCCATTAATAAGTCAGCTCTCATTGATAGCGTCTAGCTACCCTCGGTTTTAAAAAGAAGCATAGGATGCATCCCAAATGGCAACCTATTCCCTATATATTGCACTACTTTTGACCAGAGCCCTATGGGCCTTGGTCAAAAGTAGTACACCACAGGGAATAGGGAGAGACAACCACTGCAGACTCCTGAGAACAGGTTGTTCAGCTAGTGACAGCAGAGGACACTGACTTCACTAAGGTTAAATAAAGGTTGTGTGGATTGTGGAAGTAAAATGTCATCCACACACGGAGAGCCAGGCTCACCTCCGCCACGGACGTATAGACCTGCAGAATCTGCTCATGACCTTTGACCTGGCGCACGCTGATCTTGCAGGAGAGCTGGGTGGTGGTGGGGCTGTTTCTCTCCAGGGAGAAGGCACAGTGCAGGGGCTTCTGGTTGCTGCACCACACTTGGGAAAAGGAGAATTCCTGCAGGCAGGCACACAGAGAGAGAATTATGTAACGATAGCATTATGTATGGAAGTATGCATATGTACTGTGGGGGGGCGGTCAAATTCCCACTTAATTCTGATAATGGATGACGGATCGCGCGCTAAATATTACACACGATATCCGGAACCGAGGGAATGCCGAACGGGAAAATGATTGCCTTTGATGTTTAATACATTTCTGCAGTGGGCACCTCTGCAGGGAAACATCCTTGACCTGCTGCACGCTTCCATCTTCCATCTCTGCATAATAAAGTCACCTGTAAACGAGTCACAGTGATGGGCTGCCTCCCAAATGGCACCCTATCCCCTATATAGTGCACTACTTATCCTCTACAGGATGGGTGTCCCTAAACCGGGACGGTTGTTGCTAATGTACTAATGTGACTAGAATGGCGTTGTATACAACAGCCAACTTTCCGGGATATAGACATGTCTTATATGGGCAAAAATTATTGTTAATATAACTGCAGTGTCCAATTAACAGTAGCTATTACAGTGAAAAAATACCATGCTATTGTTTGAGGAGAGTGCACAACAACAAAAAACGTTTATCACAGCAACTGGTTTGATACATTCACCTCTGAAGGTAAATCATGTACTTACATTCAGTAATCTTGCTCTGAGTTGTCATCCTGAGGGTCCCAGAGATAAAATGTAGCATATTTTTGTTTGATAAAATCTATTTTTATGTTCAAATGTAGGAACTGGGGTCTACAGTTTGACCCCACTGGTGTCTCTGGCTCCACACCCACCCCACCTGGCCATCTAGATGTGTGAAAGTTAGTGTATAAGCTAATGATCCACCATGTATGACATTCCTGGGAGTGTTTAAACTTAAAATGTTTATTACCATAGCATTTTTTTATGTTCTCTATAGTTATGTACTTGAAAATATATCAATTGACCAATTCGGCACATTTGGGCAAACTCCTTACAGACTTGATACAAAATATTGTGCAGTGATGTAATTCTTCACTGGATCAGTCTGAAACTTTGCACACACACTGCTGCCATCTGGTTGACAAAATCTAAATTACACCTAGACTCCAATCTGAAAGTATGGCCTTTCTCTTGCATTTCAAAGACGATGAAAAAATAAATAAACTGATGTTTTTTTGTTTGTATTATCTTTTACCAGATTTAATGTGTTATATTATCCTACATTTATTTCACATTTGCACAAATGGTATCAAAAATATGCATATCATTGCTTCAGTTCCTGAGCTATAGGCGGTTAGATTTGGGTGTCATTTTAGGCGAAAATTGAAAAAAAGAGTACAATCCCAGTGCACTAGCCATTGGGCTCTGGTCAAAAATAGTACACTATATAGGGAACAGGGTGCCATTTGATATGCAACCATGGTGATAGGGACACCAGCTAACTGTACAGTAAAAAGAACAGCCTAGTGTGCCTACAGAGAACATAACCCCTTAGCTTTGATCATCTGATCCTCCCCGATGTGGGATGGATGTGTCAGATAATGGTGCACGGGAATGATGGACGTGGAGAGGCCAGGTACTAAAAAATAGAAAGCTAACTTGATGTATGGTCGAGGCAAGAGCCATTACTCTCCAACTGCCCTTTGAAAGGGGGAGGTTCACAGAGGCAGTCTCCTTCCAAAGATCATCATAAATAAGCCAAGAGGTGTCTGTCTGACAGTCTGTGTGAGACACGCTACCCTACTTCCTCACCCCTCACTGATGTATGGTGGCAATGCAGTGTGCACACACAGTTACCAATAAAGGTAAACAACCTCCTGTAAGAATGGCAGTCTGGTTGTAACCAAACATTTTGTTAACCATCTGGCAATTAATAACACATACAACTTTCTATCAGTGGTGTAAAGTACTTTTAAAAAATACTTTAAAGTACTAATTAAGTAGTTTTTTGGGGTATCTGGTTTTCATTATTTATTTTTTTGACAACTGTTACTTTAACTTCACTACATTCCTAAATATAATTTTTTATTTTTCTCTATACATTTTCCCTGACACCCAAAAGTACTCATTACATGTTGAATGCTTAGCAGGACAGGAAAATGGTCCAATTCATACACTTATCAAGAGAACACATGGTCATCCCTACTGCCTCTGATCTGGCAGACTCACTAAACACAAATGCACCGTTTTTGTCAGTGTTGGAGTGTACCCCTGACTATCCATATATTTTTTAAACAATAAAATAGTGCCATCTGCTTTGCTTAATATAAGGAATTTGAAATAATGTATACTTTTATTCTTATTTTAGAAATTACATTTACTTTTGATACTTAAGTATATTAGAACCAAATACTTTTACTCAAGTAGTATTTTACTGGGTGACTTTCACTTTTACTTGAGTAACTTTCTATTAAGGTATCTTTACTTTTACTCAAGTATAACAGTTGGGTACTTTTTCAACCACTGCTTTCTATGCTAAGATTTGCAGTTTCCGAAAATCTTTAGTGCTCAACATTCAGTGCTCAACACTTTAGGGTAAGGCAGAAGACGATAATGTCTTACAGTGTCTAGTTCTGATTAGACACAATTCTTCCTGAAACTTACAACTGACACAAGTCCTGCTGAGACAGAGACTGTCATAACATGTACATCATAATGTCTACATCTCTAAGTAGTTAAAGTCTAAAACAGTTACCTGACACGTAGTAAAGGGTTTGATGCTCCATAGAAACTGTGGGACATCCTGGATGTAGACCTGGAGGCTGAAGGTGTTCCCTCTGAAAGGCAGCATCTTAGGTTCCTCCAGGAGCTGTCCTCCTCTACTGGTCTCTGTGGCCACCACTCCCTGGAGGGAGTGAGGGACTGGAGAGTCAGTCGGCCAGTTCTCTTTATCACCACAATTCACTTCTGCTGCAAAACCACAAATCCTCACAAAACCTGATAATTTTCTAAAGTCAAGAGAAATTACATGAAATACTAAAAAACAATTCTCATTAGTAGCAAGCTATATTAAATATGGAACCACAATACAAGATTGAAGTTTCAATTGAATGCATTGGATGAGCATGTATCGGCTAACATCCATCCCCCAAATTGTATTTGAAATGATGAAAGTGCTTTTTGATTTGAGGCTGTAAGGTATTCATCTGTCATCATTGTTGTGCTCCTGTGGGACGTTTAATGTATGAGCGGTCTATTCTCAGACCTCTCAATCCCAAAGAGAAGCGACAAAAGAAACAGAGGGATGACTAACACCATGCCATGCTGACTGCTTGTGACTGTTTGTGTGCGTTTGTGTTAGGGCTGTGACGGTCATGGAATTTTGGATGACGATAATTGGCCAGCCAAATGACTGCGGGCTCCGTAAAAACAAATAAATATATACTGCTCAAAAAATAAAGGGAACACTTAAACAACACAATGTAACTCCAAGTCAATCACACTTCTGTGAAATCAAACTGTCCACTTAGGAAGCAACACTGATTGACAATAAATTTCACATGCTGTTGAGCAAATGGAATAGACAACAGGTGGAAATTATAGGCAATTAGCAAGACACCCCCAATAAAGGAGTGGTTCTGCAGGTGGAAACCACAGACCACTTCTCAGTTCCTATGCTTCCTGGCTGATGTTTTTGGTCACTTTTGAATGCTGGCGGTGCTTTCACTCTAGTGGTAGCATGAGACGGAGTCTACAACCCACACAAGTGGCTCAGGTAGTGCAGCTCATCCAGGATGGCACATCAATGCGAGCTGTGGCAAGAAGGTTTGCTGTGTCTGTCAGCGTAGTGTCCAGCGCATGGAGGCGCTACCAGGAGACAGGCCAGTACATCAGGAGACGTGGAGGAGGCCGTAGGAGGGCAACAACCCAGCAGCAGGACCGCTACCTCCGCCTTTGTGCAAGGAGGAGCAGGAGAAGCACTGCCAGAGCCCTGCAAAATGACCTCCAGCAGGCCACAAATAGGCATGTGTCTGCTCAAACGGTCAGAAACAGACTCCATGAGAGTGGTATGAGGGCCCGACGTCCACAGGTGGGGGTTGGGCTTACAGCCCAACACTGTGCAGGACGTTTGGCATTTGCCAGAGAACACCAAGATTGGCAAATTCGCCACTGGCGCCCTGTGCTCTTCACAGATGAAAGCAGGTTCACACTGAGCACATGTGACAGACGTGACAGAGTCTGGAGACGCCGTGGAGAACGTTCTGCTGCCTGCAACATCCTCCAGCATGACCGGTTTGGCGGTGGGTCAGTCATGGTGTGGGGTGGCATTTCTTTGGGGGGCCGCACAGCCCTCCATGTGCTCGCCAGAGGTAGCCTGACTGCCATTAGGTACCGAGATGAGATCCTCAGACCCCTTGTGAGACCATATGCTGGTGCGGTTGGCCCTGGGTTCCTCCTAATGCAAGACAATGCTAGACCTCATGTGGCTGGAGTGTGTCAGCAGTTCCTGCAAGAGGAAGGCATTGATGCTATGGACTGGCCCGCCCGTTCCCTAGACCTGAATCCAATTGAGCACATCTGGGACATCATGTCTCGCTCCATCCACCAACGCCACGTTGCACCACAGACTGTCCAGGAGTTGGCGGAAGCTTAAGGAGGTGGCCGCCACCTCATCAGGAGCATTCCCAGGCGTTGTAGGGAGGTCCTACAGGCACGTGGAGGCCACACACACTACTGAGCCTCATTTTGACTTGTTTTAAGGACATTACATCAAAGTTGGATCAGCCTGTAGTGTGGTTTTCCACTTTAATTTTGAGTGTGACACCAAATCCAGACCTCCATGGGTTGATAAATTGGATTTCCATTGATTATTTTTGTGTGATTTTGTTGTCAGCACATTCAACTATGTAAAGAAAAAAGTATTTAAGATTATTTCTTCATTCAGATCTAGGATGTGTTGTTTAAGTGTTCCCTTTATTTTTTTGAGCAGTGTATATACAGTGAATTATGAAAGTATTCAGACCCCTTGACTTTTGCTACATTTTGTTACGTTACAGCCTTATTCTAAAAATTTTCAAATATTTTTTTCCCCTCATCAATCTACACTCAATACCCCATAATGACAAAGCAAAAACTGTTTTTTTTAGACATTTTCCAAAAAACAGAAATACCTTATTTACATAAGTATTCAGACCCTTTGATATGAGACCCGAAATTGAGCTCAGGTGCATCCTGTTTCCATTGATCATCCTTGTGATGTTTCTACAACTTGATTGGAGTCCACCTGTGGTAAATTCAATTGATTGGACATGATTTGGAAAGGCACACACCTGTCTATATAAGGTCCCACAGTTGACAGTGAATGTCAGAGCAAAAACTATGCCATGAGGTTGAAGGAATTGTCAGAGAGCTCTGAGACAGGATAGTGTAGAGGCACAGATCTGGGGAAGGGTACCAAAACATTTCTGCAGCATTGAAGGTCCCCAAGAACAGAGTGGCCTCTATAATTCTTAAATATATAGATGTACTATTGTAAAGTGGTTGTTCCACTGGATATCATAAGGTGAGTGCACCAATTTGTAAGTCGCTCTGGATAAGAGCGTCTGCTAAATTACGTAAATGTAAAATGTAAATGTAAATTTGGAGATCTGGCCACTCGGCCAAACTGAGCGATCTGGGGAGAAGAGCCTTGGTCAGGGAGGTGACCAAGAACCCGATGGGCACTCTGACAGAGCTCCAGAGTTCCTCTGTGGAGATGAGAGAAGCTTCCTGAAGGACAACCATCTCTGCAGCACTCCACCAATCAGGCCTTTATGGTAGAGTGGCCAGACGGAACCCACTCCTCAGTAAAAGGCACATGACAGCCCGCTTGGAGTTTGCCAAAAGGCACTTAAAGGACTCAGACCATGAGAAACAAGATTCTCTGGTCTGATGAAACCAAGATTCAACTCGTCACGGTTAAGCATGGTGGTGGCAGCATCATGCTGTGGGGATGTTTTTCAGCGGCAGGGACTGGGAGACTAGTCAGGATCGAGGCAAAGATGAATGGAGCAAAGTACAGGGAGATCCTTGATGAAAACCTGCTCCAGAGCGCTCAGGACCTCAGACTGGGACGAAGGTTCACCTTCCAACAGAACCACGACCCTAAGCACACAGCCAAGACAACGCAGGAGTAGCTTCAGGAAAAAGTCTCTGAATGTCCTTGAGTGGCCCAGCCAGAGCCCAGACTTGAACCCGATCGAACATCTCTGGAGAGACCTGAAAATAGCTGTGCAGCAACACTCCCCAGCCAACCTGACAGAGCTTGAGAGGAACTGCAGAGAAGAATAGGAGAAACTCCCCAAATACAGGTGTGCCAAGCTTGTAGCATCATACCCAAGAAGACTCGAGGCTGTAATCGCTGCTAAATATGCTTCAACAAAGTACTGAGTAAAGTGTCTGAATACTTATGTAAATGTGATATTTAAATTAATTATTTTTTTCTTTGCAAATATTTCTAAAAACCTGTTTTTGCTTTGTCATTATTGGGTATTGTGTATAGATTGCTGAAAAAGAAAAAAAACTATTGAATCAATTTTAGAATAAGGCTGTAACGTCACAAAATGTGGAAAAAGTCGAGGGGTCTGAATACTTTCTGAATGCACTGTATAGGTGGACACACACATTTTCTCCTTTCCTCCGCTCCTGACTGCATGTGCTGCCATAGAAATAGAAACAATAGAACGGGTATCCCCATTCAAGTCAATGATGGCATAAAGGGTGGATTGGCTGCCATTGCGAGTGTACCCATACAGAGAGGAAGAGGCGAAACGAGAGGTTTTACTTCGCTCAAAAGCTGTCCACGAAAATAAGTAAGTCTACTTTTTGTATTGAGGTCAATGAGTGTCGAATTTGGTCAACAGAAAAATTATTATTTGCTACATGAGGGTTATTTGATCGAATAGATGTTAGGTTGTTACGAATGCACTGATATACGTGGCATTTCGGCAACTTACCCAAAAATGACTTTATATCGGAGTCGAGCCTGCTGTCATGACATAGATAGAGGACTCATCATGGATATAACGCATTTTAGCATGGATATTACAATTGAGGGCTTCCACAATTTTAAAGTAGTCCAATGAGTTGGGGCTTGTGAGCAAACAGCCAATGAGTCGGGAGCAAACAGCCAATGAAGAACAAGAAAACTGACTAATTTAAAATGGAGATAGCCTCAATGGTGCTGTCCATGCTGTCACAGACACTATAATGGCACAGAGAAGCATTTCGCTACACTCACAATAACATCTGCTAACCATATCTGTGCTCTCATTTGCTAGAATAGTCCCACCTGATCTCACCTCCTCCCGCCTCCCTTCCGTCTTTGAGGACATGTATTTCCATTGTTAGAGCGGTCACTTGACTATCTTGTCAGTATAATAGAACATCTTTGACCCGGAGGAGCAAAGCAGGAAGTACAGTACAAGCAGGAAGTAAAAGCAGGAAGTGTACCCATCAATATGTGCTGTGACTTGTTGATTCAACTCAACTGACATTACAAAAAAACACATTTCATTACATGAGCCACATCATTTATCATTTGAATGAATATTTAATCCTATCCGATCAGATGACCTGATCTGCAGTACAAAAGTGTTCTATTTTTTATCATATTTAAAATCCATAAAATAATTTTTAGGATACATCATGGCCATTTTCTTTGACCTTTTGAGAAATGACACCCTTTCAATGCTACATTTCCCATTCCCCTGCATTAATATCAGCATTGCTTGAGCAAATGGTATTCTTCTGTAATTCTGTATTCCCTATGCAGACTAGGTGGTGTGCTAGCCCCATCCTCACATTGTATGGCAACTGAAGCCAGAGTAAGAGCTACATTTGGGTACATTTTGCACTGAAATGACATCCTTAATATTATTATCGGGAGCATCCTGTTGATCTAAGTCTAGGATATGACCGGTGATTGACTCTGTCCGTCTATAGCCAGAACTTCAACAACATGAAGCAGAGTGAGTGTGATTGTGGCCGACAGAGGCCCAGAGGACAGAGGGGGCTGGCATCTGCTCGGCAGGCTGCGCTCGGGACGGATTCATAAACCAAATCCAAAAAGCATTTTAAACCCAGCTGTCAGTGACTTCTGGTAAATCACAGGAACACAAGCAGGGGCTGAGTCACTCCTGAGGCCTATTCTGTTCTGATCGCTTCTGTTCTGTTTTATGTCTCTTGGGTGAACTGAGGCAGTTGATTTCCCTGATGCTAGATGATGAGATATCAATACAGACATTCACATGCTTTATTGAATTATATGACCGAATGATTGGAAGGCTAACCCGTAAATATCAATGTTTGTGAGGGACTTGATTCTCTTCTATCATCTTCCGCCTAAGCACTGCCATCAATACTGCGATTCAGATGATTGCCCAAGAGCAAACTGCAATCAATGAAAAGAATGAACCAAGCAAAGGAAAACAACGTGTGCGTATGCATTATGCAACCACCAGGAAATACACCTATTATTCAACAGTATTTCTTATATTCCACTACTGACAAACAGGCATTGCATGACAAAAATGGATGAGAATGACCTAATCTCAAATTGACCCCTAATGGCTCTACCTTGGAAGATCACCATATTATACCAATCAAATCCTCTCAGATCTACACAAACGCATAGGGCATATGGGTCGATTTATGGTGCAGAACCCCTTCCTGCTTACCTGAAAGGCGTATGGCGTGTCGTCCACACAGTACACTCGGAGGCTGTAGTCCATGGGTGTGGCCCCCATGCTGCCAAACACTGCTAGCTTCAGCCTCTTCACGGCTGCCTGAGTGAGTGGTTCACCAACCAGGGCGTAGGAGCCAGGCTGGTCCAGCAGCAGGTGGCAGCTACTGGAGTCCATCAGGCAGTAACAAAATGTTGACTCATCCTCTACTGACATCACTTCCTGTGACAGGGAACACAGAACACAGGCCGGTTGGCAAGAGAGGATGATAAGACAATTGCATGAGGCATCATTACATTTGATTACATTGAGAAGAAATACTGTAATTATGCAATTGTGCTATGCGTGGATGTGTATTTGTTCTGCATCTTTTATAGTGTCGTGTCATCATGGGAGCATTTAAATGTTTGGTTCAATGAATGACAATTGTAGTGCTTTTTTAAACGGGAATAATATCTGCTAATACGTAGTTTCCGAGGCAGATGAGATGGTAACATCTCAGAACACAGATCAGTCATCATGAACAACAGCAATAGGTGGGAAACCCCTTTTACTATTTTAACCTACAATAACAGAATCAGTCGTTTTTATCTTCCCAGCCAGCTACCATAATGATATCCCACATTATCTCTCTAAAATAGCTGTGTCCACTTCAAATAAAAACACCAGCGAGCAAATTGGAGACATACAAAGCTATATAATTTACACAAATGAGAAGTAATGAAGGGCCAAGGAAGGCTTGATGGTTAGTAGCTACCAATTTTGCTGTCTCTTGTTATTGCGTGTTGAACCTTTGGTCGCGGAGACGGTTAATGAGATGCAAGGCTTAGCTACAGTATGTCAATTACACACCTGCACCATCCTCAGCTAGAATGACCTCCAGGGAGTCTGCAGGGTATGACATCTGCAGCGGTGCATGTTGTATATCCAAGAGAGATTATAGACTTTATCCCAAATGGCACCATAAGGCTCTGGTCAAAAGTAGTGCACTATATGTGAATAGCTATTTGGGATATACGCATAGAAAAGGGCAAGAGACAAAAATGGTGTATATGAACAGTGGGGTCGGGAGTCAGCCCATAATTGAGACAAAGATCCCTGCCACCCATTCCTATTGTTTCCTTGCCTGGGGTAAGCAAGCCAGTGATACAAGCAAGGACTGCTACAACCTCTTGTATAGTTAATTGCCTTACATAGGGCACACAGCCCACTTCCATTGGTTGTAACAACATTATATAGGACAGAGTGGGTGCAGGAGCAAATCCAGAGGCTGCTAATATTCTAAATAACAATCCTGTTTTAATCACTGACACCCCATAGCATAACAGCCTGGGGCAGAACTACAATATTCATTATTCTGACCCCCTGTTCAGTCTGCCAAAACGTGGTCAGATGTACAATTATAATACTGCCTGCCTGGAAATACTCATAATTATTTTCTGTTATACTTGTTTTGTTCAAAAACACATTTTCATGAACAAATAATTCTAAGTGAGGGAGGGCATTGCCTACAGAGCCTCTGGGTTGTGTATTAACGTCTTGGGAATGTACACTACGTTATAGATTGTAGAAAGCTCTTTTTTAGACAACAAAATAATATTGGACATTCCTAAGGCGAACAGTACACACTGGGAAAAAAAACAAGAATGCTGAAATATCTCAACAAAGCCTACTACTAGCAACTTTGCATGATAAAAAACATACACTATGGCTTTAGGGTGTAGGCCATAGTATCTAAACAACGGTGTTGAGAAATACAAAAGGTAACAAACCAAGTTCTAACAATTACTGAAAAAGTAATGTGGCAGGCAGGCTGATTCACGTGTCTGTTTAGTGAAACATGTACTGAGAAGAGGGAGGTGTTTAGAAAGCAGGGCAGGCAGTGGCGGCATCACAAATGGCACCCTATTCCCTATATAGTGCACTACTTTGGGTGCACTACTTTGGACCAGGACTCATAGTTAAAAAATAGTGCACTACTAGGGAAAAGGGTGCCATTTGGGACACATTCGGAGAGTCCAGGTCAGATGAGAGGCCATTTCCATGACTCTTCCCCTGATTGCCTCACGTCCACACCCATTTCAGTGTGTCCATCCAGAATCCACCAATCGATACTTCCGATGTCTAACGGGCCCTTTTGCCCTGTCGTTACCCGTCTGACTGTCACAAGCAATGTGTTTTCTCTGCTATTACATGCTGTAATTGTTTTGTTTTTTCTCCAGTGCTCTCAACGTTATTCCCCTCAGGCAGGCTGTTGTTCCCCTCAAGCAGGCTGTTGGATCCACAGTGACCGTAAATGGCACCGTATTCCCTATTAAACTGCAGTACTTTTGACCAGATCCCTATGGGCCCTGGTCAAAAGCAGTGCACTACGTAGGAATTGAGTGCAGTTTGGGACATATCCTTTAGCAATGCCCTGCTCCACACCCTATGCTCTCAATAGCCTTTTCACACTTTAGACACACACATCTCAACAGGCACATCACAAAAAGGCTCGCTGGAACATTGTCCCTCCCAAAAGAGAGATACATTTTGTACAGAGGTCAGGAAATGAACAAAACTGATGGAACAAACTGTGTTGAGGTGTCAAGGGAAAATACAACCTCTATCTGGGAATATCTTTGACCAGTTAAAAACACACTGCCCCCAGGGTTATAGAAGAAAAAATAAACAATAACATAGGGCCTGCCCACATGAAAAATACTATAGTGTATACTATGGTAGGAATACTATGGTATTCACTGTAGTGTTTTTTCAGACTTTACTGTAGTATCCACTGTAGTGTCTGAAGTGTGAAAAGGATATTGAGGGCAAAGGGTGTGGAGCAGGGCATTGCTCAAGGATGCATCCCAAATGGCACTCAATTCATACATATGGGCCCTGGTCAAAAGTAGTGCACTTTTTAGGGAATAGTATACTTTAGTATTTAGTGTAGTGTTTTTGCGGACTGTAGTACAGTATACTGTAGTATTTACTGTACAGTATACTACAGTCTGCAAAAACACTAGTGTTTTTGGGGACATTAATGTAGTATTTCCTAAATTGTTTTTGTTTTATTATCTTTGACTTAAAACTGGGGGGGGGGCTTTCTCCTAGTGGAAACCTACTGGAGAAATACAAAAAGAGCACATTTTCGGATAGTTCAGTTTCTGCTCTTTCTATAACCTGTAGGGAACACAATATATGATCTATACTTGGCGTGTAGGTTTCTCATTTAAAGGTGGCACAAATTACGGTATGGGGGAGGGGAATGGGCAGGGTATATGCAAATTAAATACAGAAGTATTTACTATAGTAAAAAAATGTTTTGCATACATTTCTGTATTATTTAATAGTGTTTTTTGTCGATAATACTAGTATTTACTATAGTATTCTACAGTATACTACACAATTATATACTAAGTACTACACATGATCGAGGTAGTATTCTATAGTAAACTGTAGTATTTTCTTATGTGGTTGGACTCGGTCCTGGACTAAAAAATGAAATCTGTGTCTGAGTAACTGGCCCAGAGAGCACAGAGTTGTTTATGGTTAAAGGGGCTTCTCTTACCTCCCAACTGTTGTCCTGTGTTTTCCTCTTCAGTTGGATGTTCCAGTTCTCAGTGTCAACTTCTGCACAGTGAGCTATCGTCATAGCAACAGGACTGGAGAGGTCTAGGCCTAGAGGACCATAGGTGACCTCTGGTCCTAGTAGGATCTCACAGCCTTCCTCCGTCTGGAAACTGAAACACACACATTAGCATTGATTCATTCTGAAAAGACGCTATTCAACTAACTGTAGCTACAGGTATAATGTAATTGATAAAATGTGGTCAAATATTTAATGGGTTTACAAATTCAAAGTACCACTAAACGAACATCGCATTACATTATAAGACTAAAAACAACTGAAATGCTAACTCTACATAATCGACTTAAGACATTAATCTATTCCCCATATAAAACAGGGGCATATTTTATATCATGTATGTTAAGGGCTTGAGTGTGCACCAATAACAGTCTAATAAAGGGATCTGTGTGCCGGTCGGTCGCTGACGAATTTGCATATTCATCAGCCTTGTGTTTATCATCTTGGAGTCATTATCTTTCCATCGCTCCTTGTGGTGGTGCTGCATGAAATGAAAGCAATTAATGAAGAAAAACGAATGAGGGCGGTGGACAGTCATGCAAATTCACAAACAGCATAAAGACACAGAGAGCAGCCTGCAGGTGTTTGGTTCCCGGATTCCCTGCTAGAGACAGAGTCATAAAGTCAGAATATGATTTACCTTAAAAATGGATGGCGTATTCATTAAAAAAGGGCTGACAATAAATAGCATCTTCAGGTTGTGTTGCCAGGAGGGGTAGGAAGGGTAGGCGGTGGTTTGAAAAGGCCAAGGAAGATCAAGGCAGTGCAGCGAAACGCCTTCGCAAAGCTCTCTAAGCTCATATCAGTCATCAAAGATCTGAGAGCTGTGAATTGTCGAGATTTCCTCCACTGAATAAAAACTGATTTACGCTATATCCAGATCCTTGAGTGATTGAGCGAGTGAGTGAGGTGGAAAGTTCACCGCGTCAAGATACAGTGTGACTTTAAACAAAAACCCAAGGCATAAACAATGACAGAAATAATATAGTGGCAGATGAAAAGTTAATTATTTCAGTAAGATTGCCACATACAGTACCAGTCAAACGTTTGGACACACCTACTCATGCAAGGGTTTTTCTTTATTTGTACTAATTTCTACATTGTAGAATAATAGTAAAGACATCAAAACTATGAAATAACACATATGGAATCATGTAGCAACCAAAAAAAGTGATTTAACAAATCAAAATATATTTTATATTTTTCAAAGTAGCCACCTATTACAGTACCTTGATGATAGCTTTGGAGGTGTTTCCAAAGCTGTCCTTGATGACACAGTAGGTGTGTCCAAACTTTTGACTGGTCATGTATATTGTAGTGTGGATTGCCCAACAATGGTTAAGATCTTTCATGATTCATTTTTCACAGTCAATGCATACTGTACAATACAGACACCTTTCAGACTTCCCGAACATTTTAAACATCTGAACCAGTCAGTACATCTATTGATAAAACATAATATACATGACAAGCATTTCATTGACTTGCAGTTATAGTACAGTACACGATTGTGAATACGGCAGTAAAATACACTAATAAATAGCAATAAAATATGCGGTTGCATATCCAGTGCTGATGATGACTATTTCTAGTCATATAACCTTCACCTCACACAGTTAACCTGTACCTTTTTCACACAGATGAGAGCTCACTGCTCACGTCAATCACCATGCTGTTTTAATAGCAGCCCTGGCTGGTTTTTGAATGGTCCAGCGAGAGTTCTGATGATCCTTTAGTCAACAACGAAGAGCCTGATCACACATTCAATGGCAAGAGTAGCTAAGCAAGGAGCAGATTAGCTGGACTTTAAGTAGCTGCCTACCACTTATGACCGAGAGGAGTCTAGAAGCAGCAGCACCTAAAAGAAGAAGTGCCTCTGACTCTTATCCTGACTCTTATCCTGGCTGAGTCCCAAATTGGTACGCTCTTCCGTTTATAGTGCACGACTTTTGACCGGGGCCCATAAGGCTCTGGTCAAAAGTAGTTTACTATATAGGGAACGGGGTGCCATTTGGGACGTACCCCTCTCTTTTTCAATTCCACTTGTCATCATCATGAAGGGTCCTGTACCAACGCACGGCTCGGCTTCCTCCCTGGCCCTAGATGAGGTGCATTATTCAAAGTGACTGATGACTCACTCTTCAGGGACTGGGGAGCCATGCAAAGTGGCATATTGGGCCATGACGCCACAGTGAGAGCAGAGGCAGCGTGGGGCTTAATAAATGCACACATTAACATGCTCCATTAGCTTCACCTTTATTTGCTTGTACTCTCCTACCTGCCTGTCCAACTGGGTTTTTGTCCATTTTTTAAGGCGACGCATAGGCACATGTTATGGGCAGAGAATGGGGACATTCATCACATTGGTACCTAAGAGTGAAAGCTGTACATTATGGACTACAATTGGCTGCACATACCAAGCTATGATTTAATGTTCTCTCTCTCTCTCTCTCTCTCTCTCTCTCTCATAAAGATATTTATACAGTTAAATTAAACAAACGTTTACATTATTAACTGACATCTTTGAAGTACTTGTTTACTCCTGAGCTCAAGAGAATGAGGGATACTAAGATATACACCGGACAACCATACTTTCTCCCTGTGGCATTCAAAGTGACGCCATGTTGAAACCATCACAATAGTTCCTGCCAGCGACAGTCAGTGACATCGCACCTGCAGATCGAATGGACAAATGACCCGAGGGGGCTTAGGAGAGCTCACAAATCTTTCCCAAATGGCACTCTATTCGCTACATACAGTAGTGAGACTACTTTTGTCCAGAGTCTTATGGGTCTTGGTCAAAAGTAGTACACTATAAAGGGAATGGGGGCACAGCCACAGTCTGTCCCTGTGGGGTGTTATTGAGGCTAACTAGAAGGTACAGTGGCCGGGCGGGGGAGCCATGTCATCCTCAAGTGGGTGAGATGTATTGCACAGCCCGGCCATGACCGCATTCCCACACCATCTAGGCAGAGCCAAGGAGAAAACACCTGGCATCCAGAACTTCAGTAAAGAACATTTCGAATGTAGGTCTTTAAATTCACTTCCCAAGTTGTTGTAGGAATGTGGGTGTACAAAACAGGTGGCTCAAGCTTTAAAATTCACTTCCCAAGTTGTTGTAGGAATGTGGGTGTACAAAACAGGTGGCTCAAGCTTTAAAATTCACTTCCCAAGTTGTTGTAGGAATGTGGGTGTACAAAACAGGTGGCTCTAGCTTTAAAATTCACTTCCCAAGTTGTTGTAGGAATGTGGGTGTACAAAACAGGTGGCTCAAGCTTTAAAATTCACTTCCCAAGTTGTTGTAGGAATGTGGGTGTACAAAACAGGTGGCTCTAGCTTTGAAATACAAACAGATCTTATTTTTTTTAGATCACCACCAACTCAAACTCTACACATCAACACTTTACCTCCTTGAAGTAAGCTAGACTAAATGAAACAAGACTACATTGGGAATAAACCCACATTGCTCCACATGAGCTGCACTTTCTTTGTTGCACACGAGATATCAAAGCTGTAATATCACCTGCGAGGTTACAGTGGAAATTATCAGCCTGATCTTGCCACCTAAATGATTCGTGTGGAGAGTGCTAGATAATCTGTGGTGCTCGCTGGGTCCATCTGCCAGAGACCTCTGTATTTATAACGTTTTTAACTCATGAGGTTAAAACAGGTGAGGAAGGGTGAATAAGTAGCATTGTTCAACTGATAAAGAATGGTAAGGCTTGATGATGAAAGATGAGGAAGTAGAGAGCGACTGACATACAGATAGATGGACATGAGATCTGCTCTCACCTGGACTCTCCCTGATTTATCACCATGTACATCTCCCAGGAAGTGTCCTCAGTGATCGCACCATGGGGAACCAGCAGGCTGACTCCTGCAAGACACAAGAACAGAGTCAACAACAATAACAACAACAACAAAACACTAAAGATATCTTTGAGATGCCTGTACATACTGTAGTTGAGCAGAAAATGGATTCCTTCTATACTAAACAAAAATATAAACGGAACATGCAACAATTACAAAACTTTATTAAGTTACAGTTCATATAAGGAAATCATTCAATTGAAAGAAGGAAATTAGGCCCTAATCTATGGATTTCACATGACTGGGTAGGAGTGCAGCCATGGGTGGGCCTGGGAGGGCATAGGGCCACCCACTTGAGAGAAAGGAACACCCACTGGGGAGCCAGGCCCTGCCAAACAGAATGAGTTTTCTCCCCACTAAAGGGCTTTATTACAGACAGAATTACTCTTCAGTTTCATCAGCTGTACAGGTGGCTGGTCTCAGAAGATCCCACAGATGAAGAAGCCGGATGTGGGAGTCCTGGACTGCCATGGTTACACATTGTATGCGGTTATGAGGCCGGTTGGATGCCAAATTCTCGAAAACAATGTTGGAGGTGGATTATGGTAGAGAAATTAACATTCAATTCTCTGGCAACAGCTCTGGTGGACATTCCTGCAGTCAGCATGCCAATTACACACTCCCTCAAAACTTGAGACATCTGTGGCATTGTGTTGTATGACAAAACAGCACATTTTAGAGTCGCCTTTTATTGTTCACAGCACAAGGTGCACTTGTGTAATGACCATGCTGTTTAATCAGCTTCTTGATATGCCACACTTGTCAGGTGGATTGATTATATTGGCAGATAACAGGGGTATAAGCAAATTTGTGCACACATTTTGAGAGAAATAAGCTTTTTGTGCTTATGGAACATTTCTGGGCTCTTTTATTTCAGCTCATGAAACATAGGACCAACACTTTACATGTGCCTTGCTAAAGTATTCTGACCCCTTGGATTTCTTCAGATTTTATTGTGTTACAAAATGGGATTAAAATGGATTTAATGTTTCGTCAAGAACCTATAAATAAAATTAATATCCTTATTTTTTTTTAAATAAATCAATTCATAACTAAAATATACTGTAGTTGTCACATATGTATTCACCCCCTTTATTAAGGCAAGCCTAATTAGTTTAGAAGTAAACGTTGGCTAAGCAAATCACATAAATTACATGGGGTTGACATGATTTTTGAATGACGAACCCTTCCTTTGTCCCCCATACATAAAACATCTGTAAGGTCCCTCAGTCAAGTACCGAATTTCAAGCACAGATTCAACTACAAAGATCAGGGAGTTTTGATAAAGCCTCAAAGAAGGGCAGTGACTGGTAGATGTGTAACAATAACAAATCAGGCATTAAATATCCCTTTAAGCATGGTCAAGTAAATAATTATGCTGTGGATTATGCATTAAATCACACAGACACAGGCCTCCTGAGTGGCACAGCAGTTTAAGGCACTGCATCGCAGTGCTTGAGGTGTCCCTACAGATCCAGGTTTGATCCCAGGCTGTGTCACTACCATCTGTGACCGGGAGTCCCATAGGGCGGCGCACAATTTGCCACCGTCGTCCGGGTTAGGGGAGGGTTTGGCTGAGAGGGACTTTACTTGGCTCATCGCGCTCTAGCGACTCCTTTGTGGCGGGCCGGGCGCCTGCAGGCTGCTTCGGTCGTCAGTTGAATGGTGTTTCCTCCGACACAACGGTGCAGCTGGCTTCCGGGTTAAGCGGGCGGGTGTTAAGAAGTGCGGTTTGGCGGGTCATGTTTCAGAGGATGAATAACTCGACCTTCACCTCTCCCGAGCCCGTTGGGGAGTTGCAGCAAATGAGACAAGATCGTAATTGGATCGCAATTGGATATCACAAAATACATCCCAGACACATCAAAGACACAGTTGTCATTCCGAACTGAGCTGTAGGACAGAAATTAAACTGCTCAGGGATGTTACCTCGAGGCCATTGGTGATTTTAAAGGGTTCAATGGCTGTGAAAACTGAGGATGGATCAAAATGATTGTAGTGACTCACAATAATGACCTAAATGACAGAGTGAAAAGAAGAATATAAATAAATATACAGAATAAAAATATTCCAAAACATGCATTGTGTATGCAAAAAGGCACTAAAGGAATATTGAAAAGAAATAACACAGCAAATGAATACACTTTTGGCCTAAATGCAAAGCCTTATGTTTAGGGAAAATCCCAAACAACACATCACCGAGTAACTGCCTCCTTATTTTCAAGCATGGTGGTGGCTGCATCATGGTGTGGGGATGTTTTTCAGCCGCATGGACTGGGAGACTAGTCAGGATCGAGGCAAAGATGAACAGAGAAAAGTACAGAGACATCATTGATGAAAACCTGCTCCAGAGCACTCAGAACCTCAGACTGGGGCAAAGGTTCACCTTCCAAAAGGACAACGACCCTAAGAACACAGCCAAGACAACTCTGAATGTCCTTGAGTGGCCCAGCTAGAGCCCGGACTCAAACCCGATCGAACATCTCTGGAGAGACCTGAAAATAGCTGTGCAGCAACGCTCCCCATCCAACCTGACAGAGCTTGAGAGGATCTGCAGAGGAAAATGGGAGAAACTCCCCAAATACAGGTGTGCTTAGCTTGTAACATCCTACCAAAGAAGACTTGATGCTGTAATCACTGTCAAAGGTGCTTCAACAAAGTACTGAGTAAAGGGTCTGAATACTTATGTAAATGTCATATTTAAGGTTTTAAATGTTTTATAAATTAGCAAACATTTCTAAAAACCTGTTTTCATTATGGGGTATTGTGTGTAGATTGATGAGGAAAAAACACAAATGAATCAATTTTACAATAAGGGTGTAACGTAACAAAATGTTGAAAAAGTCAAGGGGTCTGAATACTTACCAAGAAGACAGTGAATGTTCTTGAGTGGCCACGTTACAGTTTTGACTTAAATCTGCTGCAAATCTATCCCCAACATCTTGAAAGAGCTTGAAGAATAATGGGCAAATATTGCATCATCCAGGTGGGCAAAGCTCTTAGAGCCTTACCCAATAAGACTCACAGCTGTAATCGATGCCAAAGGTGTTTCTAAAATGCATTCACTCAGGGAGCTGAATACTTATGTAACGACTGTATTTTTGTTTTTTTTATTTATAAAAAAAATGATATATCAAATTTTTCTTCCACTTTGACAGTCTATTTTGTGTAGATTGTTGGGGAAAAAATACAATTAATCCCACTTTGTAACACAATAAAATGTGAAGAAATCCAAGGGGTTTGAATACTTTTGCAAGGCACTGTATATCTGTGACTGTGTTGACCTGTACTGGTGAAAGACTTAAGTGCAGGACTAGACATTCAATATTGCGCATCAGCACAACCACACAGCTTCATAGCACCATTCCTATATTGGAAACAATGCCATTGACCTTCTACAATGCCTAAAAACCCTGTCTGAAACCTTCCAAGGGGTTAGCGGGAGACTGGGGTATAGCAGCTGTATAGGAGATTCAATATCTGCCTGTCTATAAACAGCAATGGAAGTGTTTTGTCATCCCCCTGCCTGTCATCTCCCCTCTTGCAAATCAACCAGTTAGCGTTCATTAAACCAACACCTGCCACCCTGTCAGATGTTTCACTGGGGATGGCTGTGCAGGAGCCCTCCAGGACCTCTTAAATCCCCCAGAGTGACAGGGAACAACCTCCTTAGCCCAGAAGATTATGTTCACACCACCAAAGTTTGTTCATCATCAGTTTACGTCCCACACGACTGACTGACGTCCGAGATTGTATTGAACGTTGTCGGTCTGTGTGTGTGCGTACATGTTCATGTGCGTTTACACTTGTGCTTGAGTGTGTAGGACATGTATTCATCCGGAAAGAAGAGACTGGCAGTTAGCCAAGTGTCGGCCATGTATGGTCGTCCGTTCAGCATCGTTAAAGACATTGTAGATGTGAGAGTGGTCCACTTGACCGCTGTGACTCTCCACTCACGCACAACCATCAGACTGAAGGAGCCTGATTTCCCTGTGCCTCTCCATCAGTGCCTCTCCAACAAAGCCGAGGGCCCTACACACACCAGGGACCGGGAGAGAGATGTCAAAGCTACAGTTCACATGGAACTGTTGACCCCTGACAACTGTGGCAGTCCTCATAGCAAACTCATCTACACCCACTACTTGTAGTCATTGTCTATGATAAGAGGCCTGACCCCCGTTTGCCTGGGAGGGCTGGTGGGAATGTAGAGGAATAACAAACAGCTATACTAGCTTCCTGTACTTGACCTACCTGGGAAACAACATTAATGAATCCGACTGTACTGTAGCAACATGCATTAGACTCCATTGATATTAAAGGGACCTGGCCTGAGTCCCAAATGGCACCCTACTCTTTTCATAGTGCACTACCTTTGACCAGGGCCCATAGAGAATAGGGTGCCATTTGAGATGTATCCCTGGTTTCACTAACCAAGACATTCACTTAGACTACCTCTACTTGTAATTAGTCAAGCGTGTGCATGTTTTTGCTAAACTGACAACTTTATTTTCCATTAGAATAGAATACAAAATGCTAGAATGAGATATTAGCACAGAGTAGCCATCATCAGAGAGTAGTCGTCCCATCTCTCTTCATTAAACCCATGTACTGTACTTTACCGGTATTTGGCAGCACAAACTGTCTAATTCAGCTTTAAACACAGCTTCAAGTGTAATTCAGTCTTTAAACATATTGAACTCACCAGTATTTGGCACCACCAACCGGCCGCCCAGATGCCCAAACACGCCCGTGGTTCTCATCTGATCTTTAGTGGGTGTGAGGGGGGGCCCGTTGGGGATGAGCAGGCCCTTCTTGGTGCTCCGTCTCTCCACAGTGCTGTTGCTGTAGTCTCGGTTCAGCCCCCTGGGGAAGGTCTCGGGCGGATGGCCTTTGGGAGCGTGGTACTCAGCGCGGTCGTCCACACCTAGTGAAACCATAAAGGAGCTCTGAACTTTGACCTTGATGTCTGGCAGGGGGTCAAAGAGCTCTTTATTGTCTATGGAGTCCTTGAAGCAGATGGGGCTGCTATAAGTCCGGCCCACTGTCAGGTCTGGCTGCAGAGAGGAGTTGAGAAGCAGTGGGCTCCCTAGAGAGATGGAGTGGAACACACAGCCACAAAGTCATGCCGTCATCTAAATACCCTAGCTCTCTCTGCTGGAGCCATTGGCTGAAGTGAAGTCCACTGAGCAGGGAGCACACTCTGTCAACTGATGGAAAACAGGCTTTTCAGTGTGAATAACATGTCAGGGTATGTGACTAACACAGAGTTACAGTACAGGTACATAACCTGGATAAAAGACACTGTAGCTATCCAGGTCAGGGCTGAGCCATAGTCACTGGTCAGAGGTAGATTTAATTACCAAGCATACACAGCTTGATTGCCATAATCCATCTGTTGGAGTCGGAGTCAGTTCCTCTCTGTACACAAAGTCATCCTCCTGGAGGACACAGTCCTTCTCTGTCTGTGGTCACAGCACAGCGCTGGGGTTGTGTGTGTTTGTGTGTGTGTGTGTGTGTGAGTAAATGTGTGTGTGTGTGTGTGTGCGTGCTTGTGTGTGTGGCTGGGAAGGTGCTAAGGAGGTCTGGGTGACCGTCCTGTAAATGAGGGTCCTTCAGCTCTCATAATCAACTCAACCGTCCAAGGAGGTGGTCTTCATCCACAGCCATTAGACGCCTGACCACACTGCCAAACACCGCATGCATCTATCTGGCACATCCAGACATTAGTGCCCCAGGACTCCCTGTGCCAAGATAACGGCGGAGTCACAAAGTCATTGCTGCCCAGCTGCTGCCTGGCGAGGGGCATAAGGCAGGAGGCTAATGTTTTATTTTTAGGGGAATCGTTAATTGCTGGGGGGGCTTGACTTGTGTCATGCTTTCAGGGTGTGTTTGTTTCTACTGAAAGACTAACTAGAGGGTATTGTTCAATCAAGGGCTTCTCCTTGTAACTTCATCGTCTAGTCTAGTGCCTGAAAATGTGTACCGGGATGAAAGTATACAATTTAACCATTTTAAAATCTATTGCACTTCAATCAAACACATTAAAGGATATCATGGGAAATGTTACATTTGACGGCACTGAAATAAAGAAAATTGAGCAGTGTGAAATGTTACTGATCAGTGGTGATTTGCTACTGATTGCAGTAGACATAGTAGAGGACTATTGAGAAAATGCATATAGATCATGCAGAATTTTTTGCTTAAACTTTCAATCTGGCATGCACACTATTTTTTTCTTCTCAGCGCAGTGGAGATGGTAGAGCAAAACAGAATTGAGGAGGAGGTGGGAAGACAGAAGTTAATGAAATGGACCTCACGTTGAATACCTTGAGGGATAGGTTTGGAATTGGACCTCTGATAAAAAAAATGTAATTTAAAAAAATTTTGCTCACGGCCAGCAGTAATGCATAGAGACAGGGTCAGGCCTAAAGATTCATTCACCACTCCGCCATAGCTCCTGCCACACGAGGGGGTGGATCTAAAGCACTTAAGGGACTTTTAAAATCAATTAAAAAGCCATGAAAAGCTACTAATTTCTTATGAAGAACCCACTTGAGAAAAGCGATGTTTTTCTCTCGCTGTGTATATTATTGTGATTATGAAAAATCAACCTGAATAAGGTCGACTGGGGGGGAACAGTCAGGAAAAATATGATATATTCGCTAGTCATTTGTGTTTCTTTCCTTCCCTCTGTAAAAGAAGGATCCAGACTAGAAATGGGAAAGCGGATAATATGAGCTATATTTCTTCTGCTCCATTAGCAAGCTGATGGAGAGGGGAATGGGATGGAGTGATGGTGGCCGGTGGAGGGCACAGCATGCGGCTCCTGAAAAGCTGGCCTATTTAAATAGGATTGATAGCCTGCCGGATGTAGCGCTCCACAGTCCCCCATCTTCCCCTTCCCGCTCTGCGCGTGGTGAGGGGCTAGGCATGAGTGTCAACCCAGGCCTTGGGAGCGGTGGATGTAGTGGGCTCAGCATGGCTCCGGCAGGGTTTTTCACAGTGGTGTCACATCCAGCCAGGATTGATCACCCGCTTCTGCAATGGCTATCGCTTGTGCTAACCCAGAAGTGTCATTGACAGTAATAGGAAGGATGCCTGGGACAAGCCACAGCCCCAGACACTGTTATGAACAGAAGTTATTGCTGTGCACAACAAAAATGCAATTGATGTTCAGTGTTCCATGCTTTTCACATTTATCCATCAGTGGATTTGGCTGGGGCTATCTGACGGCAGGGAAGGGGGATTGGTTGCTTGACAGCCATGCGTGTGTGTGTGGTCTGCGGCCAGGTGGACACAGGATGTGTCTTTCAAAGATTGATTACCTATCTCAGCAATAACAGAAGAACTGGTCTGTCAAAATAGAAGGACAGATCCTTTCAGCGGTTATGAGAATATAAATTTGAGGCAGATGTGCAGGGTTTGCACAGTGCCGCCACCGTGCAGCCTCAATGCAAACGCACGCAATCAATCACCAGCAGAAGCAGCCTGTCGAAAGGGTCCTCGAAAAACCCTGCCTACCGTTTGGCCTTGTGCGCAACCGGGCATGTCTCCATAAAGTGAAAGGCAGCGCTAGCTCACCTTGTCTGGGGGTCTTGAAGGTGAAAGACTGGAAGCCCCCGGTGAGCGCGGATGAGTCAATGACGTCAACGCCGTAGTTACTCTGGCTCCTCCTGTACAGCATGACTGCCACCACAAGGACAGCCACAACGACGACTCCCGACCCCAGCCCGGAGTAGAGAGCCACGTCGTTGGAGCCGTCCATACCTGGTACACACACAGACCAACACAGAAACCACAGTCTCAATGGATGTTTGCTAAGTGTAAACAATAACATGCAAGAAGTTCAACCAAGGTACAGTACAGAGACACTGAAGAGGAAAACGTGAGAATGGTGATGGCAGTGATTATTTTGTGGTGACATTCTGAGGCATCTAAAATAGTCATTAATGTACGCAGTATTGTCTTTGACATTATCACTAGGAGCTTTTGGAGAGAAGTGAATTCATTTGAAAGCACAGTGTAGAGCACTGTGATGGCTGTCCATCCCAAGGCACGGTTCAACTGCTCATCCAACAGGCTAATCTTCCTATGCTACATTATGCAGCGCACAGAGGAATAGATGAGCACGCAGAATCTCGCCTCTACACTGCTGTTACACAAGACATTCATAAAGCTGTTAACAGTGAGAGAGAGAACTGCCTTCAGACCCACTAGTCTATATCCAATAAGCCTAATGGTACATATTAAACTACATAGTATGGCCCAATGGCCAATGTCTGACAGTGACAGGAAATGATCCGAAGCAAATTAATTTAGAGTAGCCCCGTTAGTATGATCACTCACCAGATGTCGTCTCCCCCTTCTAGAACTCTCCACTGAATTGTTTGACCCAGAATGCACTGCAAACCAGGCACAGTGAGTGAGCCTGTCTGTCAGCCTAATGAAGTCTCATTACAATCACTGCTGAGGCTCCAGTCAAGGTAGCACCTGAATCATTTCAGGAGGTGTCAGGCGGTATGCAAGGGGAAGAGAGTGTTTGAGCTGAGACCCACCAGGGGAATACAAGTGAGGACACACTGAAAATTGGTCAAATTAGCTCGTTTGCATAATTACACTGCATTAATCCCTTACAATATAGCATATGTTCAGTTGTCACAACCGATCAATCTCTCGGCTCAATCCGAGAAGGAGAGCACGTTGTGATGTCACGCTCGTGAAGAGTGAACAGCTGAGTGATAGAATGGTAGAACCTGGTTATAGTAATAGAGATCTTATTCAATTACTCGAATTATTCGAATTCCTAATTCTACGGTTATAGTTCTGTTCAGAACCTGACTACAAGCGTTTTGGATGGGTGTGATGGCTGTATAAAATGCAGGGAAATTAAAGTTAACTAATAGGTAGAGGTCTAAAAAAAGCTTCTCATAAAAACTAAAAAAAACTGGTAATATTCTGATTCTGGTTTCCTGAACTTTCATCTAGTTACAATTGTATGCCTCACAAATTAGGTAGACAGCTAGCCTGTTTCAAGAGTTGGGGGTTGAAAATAAAAGAAATGCAGAAAGGAAGGACTCACTTTGAGGTTTAACATCATGCAGCAGCTTTCCATCTGCAAAGACAGACACAGAATGAGACAGAAAAGAGAGAGAGAGAGAGAGAGAGACAGAGGTGATTAAACGCCAGCCCTGGTTGTGTCCCAAATGGCACCCTATTCATTCCCTTTATAGTGGACAACTTCCCTACAAAAGTAGTGCCCTATAAAGGGGAAAAGTTGCCATTTGGGACGCATGCAGAGCGAGGTGATTAAACGCCAGCCCTGTGTGAGTGAGGTATCCTACTAGTGCACTTCTTTCTGACTCAAATCATGTGGAGAGGCCCTACCACTGAGATATGCCAATACAGATACAGACTGCCCAGATAATGATGCATGGCTTCATTACCAGACTCAATATCCACATGGATAGAAGTGGCCAAGGGAGAGACTGGCAAATGGGTCTGAAAAATACCATGATTATCTCTCTCCTTTACAAAGAGAAAAAGTTCGAATATTTTCAGAAATTGTATTTTCACCAATGGAAAATTGGAGCTTACCAATACGTCTACCACACTAGCCCAAAATACCAGTCCTACTTTTTAAAACATGCTGATGCCTCTTTCTTTTATCCCATTCAGGGACTGTGTGTGTGTAAGATTTCCTTTTAGTCAGGTAATTACTGTCACAGTTTATGACCCTTAACATTACATCATGGACCCCATTTTGACAACGCAAGCGTGACTCTAGTTTGCAGTAGATCAGACCATGTGTAACTCAATATTGATTTCAAAACCTCATTCATGAGTTTATCACTAAATTATGCAAATGTGAAATGAAGCATTACGGGGGCGGGTAATGATACTGCATCAGTTACTAAATTGCTTTGACAACCGTGGTCAAAACGTACAAACTGTGGTCAAAACGGAATACACTCTCCATGTCTTCAGTGATAGCTACAGTATATGCTCTTGTGACACGGGGGATGTTTCACCTGAACACCACAGGAGGAATTACCATAGCGTTATCGCGCATCGAGTGCTCCAGCAATGTGGACTTCATTCCAGTGTGTTTATTTGTCTAGCAAATCCGTCTGTGGCCAGCTGTTCAGATGTGTTAATGAGAAGTCATGTTATGATGGGTGTAATGGAGATACGGCTTATGGAGATGATAGTCAAGGTTAAGATGGCAATGTAGAAAAGAAAGAAATCCTTCAGAGAAAAGAGTAAGGGACTTACTCTGGGTACACATCCCTCCAGTGCAGTTCTCGGTGGCATTGCTGGGCCCCTCACACATAATGCCCCTGTGTCTGGGTGGTGGGTTATTGCACTCCCTTCTACGCTGTCTTTCACACTGCACACTGCACGCCGTCCACTCACTCCACTTTTCCCAGCCACCGTCAACTTTGGGGAAATGGAACAAGGAATACACAGACAGACAGAAGGTGAGGCGATGGTCCATCTCAAAGAACATTTAGTCCACATTAACCCTCAGGTCCTCCTCACATAATGGGATCAATTGTCTCTATCTGCAGAATGTGAAATGAAATCCCCTGATTTAACTGTGCACGTTAAAACTCAGGTTCCTCTGTCACCTGTGTCATTGGATCTAGGAGGAACCCATATGGTGCCAAAAAGAGATTTCTTGGAAGCACTTTTTCGGCGACCTTAAGCCGTCTCTCCGCACAAGCTCTGAAGGCGGCGATTTCTTTTGTAGGATTCCATGAGTTCTATAAGCTCGCTGTTCTATAAGCCCTCTGTGTGCATACATATTGTGCTCTCTCTCCATATAGCTTCTTCCCTAACAGATCCAGTCTCCCCCTTGTGATTGACTTGTGAGGAAACAGTCCAGAATTTTCTATGAAAATTCACAGTTACATTAATTAGAATTGAGAACTACTACAAACTATTGTCTGGTGCAGGAATTGACACAGAAAAGACATTGGCCTAACATCACTACTAACCTTTAGACATATACTGTAATTTATCACACCCGGTCTCAGTGATGGAAATTCCGTTGGCCTCTATGGAGTTGCACCTTATTTGTGGAACAATCTTCAACATGTTCTTAAATGTGATGTTTTGGTGCCTCTAGGGCAATTCAGAAAGCTGATTGAGGACCTTATTATGAATGAATATGTTTGCTTTATGTACTTATATTTTGATATGTGTATTTCTGCCATTTCTGTAGTTCAGGGCTCATCTGTAAAAGAGACATTGGTCTCAGTATGACTCCCTGATGAAATAATGGTAAAAAAATATATATATATTATAATATACAGTTGAAGTCGGAAGTTTACATACATCTTAGCCAAATACATTTAAACTCAGTTTTTCACAATTCCAATTCCTAATAGTAGAGAGAATGATTTATTTCAGCTTTATTTCTTTTATCACATTCCCAGTGGGTCAGAAGTTTACATACACTCAATTAGTATTTGGTAGCATTGCCTTTAAATTGTTTAACTTGGGTCAAACGTTTCGGGTAGCCTTCCACAGGCTTCACACAATAAGTTGGGTGAATTTAGGCCCATTCCTCCTGACACAGCTAGTGTAACTGATTCAGGTTTGTAGGCCTCCTTGCTCGCACACGCTTTTCAGTTCTGCCCACATATTTTCTATAGGATTGAGATCAGGGCTTTATGATGGTCAATACTTTGACTTTGTTGTCCTTAAGCCATTTTGCCGCAACTTTGGAAGTATACTTGAGGTCATTGTCCATTTGGAAGACCCATTTGCGACCAAGCTTTAACTTCCTGACTGATGTCTTGAGATGTTGCTTCAATATATCCACATCATTTTCCATCCTCAGGAGGCCATCTATTTTGTGAAGTACACCAGTCCCTCCTGCAGCAAAGCACCCCCATAACATGATACTGCCACCCCCCGTGCTTCACAGTTGGGATGGTGTTCTTCGGCTTGCAAGCCTCCACCTTTTTCCTCCAAACATAACGATGGTCATTATGGCCAAACAGTTCTGTTTGTTTCATCAGACCAGAGGACATTTCTACAAAATGTACGATCTTTGTCCCCATGTGCAGTTGCAAACCGTAGTCTGGCTTTTTTATGGCGGTTTTGGAGCAGTGGCTTCTTCCTCGCTGAGCGGTCTTTCAGGTTATGTCGATATAGGACTCATTTTACTGTAGATATAGATACTTTGTAACTGTTTCCTCCAGCATCTTCACAAGGTCCTTTGCTGTTGTTCTGGGATTGATTTGCACTTTTCACACCAAAGTACGTTCATCTCTAAGAGACAGAATGCGTCTCCATCATGACCGGTATGACGGCTGCGTGGTCCCATGGTGTTTATACTTGTGTACTATTGCTTGTACAGATGAACGTGGTACCTTCAGGCGTTTGGAAATTGCTCCCAAGGATGAACCAGACTTGTGGAGGTCTACAATTTTCTGCAGTTTTGGCTGATTTCTTTTGATTTTCCCATGATGTCAAGCAAAGAGGCACTGAGTTTGAAGGTAGGCTTTGAAATACATCCACAGGTACACCTCCAATTGACTCAAATTATGTAAATTAGCCTATCAGAAGCTTATAAAGCTACGACATAATTTTATGGAATTTTCCAAGCTGTTTAAATTAAAGGCACAGTCAACTTAATGTATGTAAACTGATACAGTGAATTATAATTGAAATAATCTGTCTGTGAACAATTGTTGGACAAATTACTTGTGTCATGCACACAGTAGATGTCCTAACCGACTTGCCAAAACTATAGTTTGTTAAAAAGAAATTTGTGGAGTGGTTGAAAAATGAGTTTTAATGACTCCAATCTAAGTGCATGTAAACTTCCCACTTAAACTGTATATATATATAAGTAAACTAATTCAGACCACCATGGCAGGCATGCAGCAGCATACAACATATATAAACTACAAAGAATATAGGACTCACACACAATTTAATAAAGTTGTCATAGTCTTGCATAGCCAGATGTTGTAATCACATGTTTACTCTGCACTTAGATGCCTGCATGGCACACAAGCCTACTATATTCATAAATTCATAAAGTTGAGCATACTATATGTATGTCCTTTCAAGTCAAATTGCTTTGCCCTTTGAGACATGCCCAATAGATAACAGTATATTATTGCCTGGTGAAACAGACTGACCTCGGCGAGGAGAGAAACGGAATGTGATCTCGCAAGATCACGATGGTTGAACGAGGCTATGTCTTATTCACCAGCTCTACAGTGCTTCATGAGGCAGAAGGGCTTACTTGGACAGAGCGCATTACAGGTGATCTTCTGCACAGACATGCCCTGGCAGAAAGCTCCTCCGTTGAGTGGGGCAGGGTTGGTACAGGTACGGGAGCGTTTCTGGACACCCCGACCACAGGGCACGTTACAAGGAGACCACTCTGTCCACAGCGACCAACCACCGTTCACTACAGAGAGAGAGGTAGGGGTGAGAGAGAGAGAGACAGACAGACAGAGAGAGAGAGCGAGACAGAGAGAGAGTGAGAGATGGATGGAGAGGCAGATGGATAGAGAGAGAAAAAGATAGCGAAAGAAAGAAAGATGGGTGAGAGAATGCGAGAGGAAGAGAGGGAAACTTTATTTAAACTAATCTAATCTCCCACAGAGTTAACTATATAGACAACGGTTTAGCGGTATTAATGACTAGCAATGCTCCATGACGTTTCAACATCACTAGAAGCTTGAAAATACTGGAGTACAGTACATCAAATGTGGAAAATGTGAACTACTCTTCCGGTAATTCTCTGCTCAATTGTCAAAGCTCTTTGAATCAAAGAGAAAAAAAAACGAAGAACAAAATTATTAAGAGGAATCCATTTAAATAGGCCACTGCACATTAATACAGTCGGGCAGATGAATTCAGAATGAATGAGAGGTTCTCTTACTAAGTAGTCAACCACTTTGTGGTCTGATTTGTTTGCTCTGTGATTTGTATGCTCTGTGATTTGTATGAGTGGAGAAGTGGAGGCAAAAAGTTTTCTACCAAATGCTACCAATGCTTGTGAGCTACCGCATTGCTCCAAGGCCTCTGGCGAATGCATAATTCATAGGCGACATGTCTTTAAATGAGATTAAGAAACAGTAGCATATTCCCTTTCATAACATTTCATAAATACGGAGGCAGTGAATTAACTCTGAATAATACATTTATCTAACATCTTTCTAACAAAAACACTGAGATGGGTCTCAATCATTTGTGTGGGTGCATGAAACACACAGCAACTTGATCTGAGGCGCACCTTAAACACTTTGGGCTGGTTCGCTAGCACTGATTAAACCTACTGTCGCACAAAACATTTTTCTCCATTATCTGTGTCTGGGAAACGAGGTCTACATTAGACAAACACAGTCAGCTAATGGCTGAAGCCGGGACTGGAGCCTTACCAAAAACAACCACAGTGGCTGTGGCACTGCGTCTCTTAGCCACAATGTTGCTGGCCAGGCACGTGTAGTTTCCCGAGTCAGACAGTCGTGCCTCGTTAATGATGAGATTGTGGTCAGCTCGGGTGTCAATGTTGTCATCCGTCAGGGAGCTCACTAGCTCTTCGTTCTTCAACCACTCCACCTGCCCAGAGAGAGAGAGAGAGTTATTACAGACGTATTACAGCACACAACCTATACAACCAAACCACATCACCCAATCACGTGACCACAGCCATTAGGCAGTCAGAGGAGGGCCATACCCATTACCAGCAACACAGACACAGAGAGGAAAAACGAATTATGAATTATAAACTTAGTGATGCTTTACTGCTCCTACCCTGGTATAGGGAACTGCATCGCTGCTTTTGCAAATTGCATTCACACTGGAAGAATAGGGTTGGTTGATGGATTTATAGGGTGCTCCTAAAAAGCAAACGCATGGAGTGTTTTTGAACTGCAAAAAACGTGCACACTTATTGCACTGGGCGTACACAAACACACCCATACTCACAATCATTTTTCATGGATAGGCCTACTGTATTCACTGCAGCAGGGCTACTATAAACTACAACCAATCTGATGTCATTGAAGACTATACTGTATGACCTAGAAAGAGTAGAGCTGGGAGTAGAGCCTTTTTCCCCCTTCACTTTAAACAAGCCTTGGAAAACACATTCATTGGATTCCAGATTCCAAGGTGCAATTAAAAGATACCCTTTAGCAGGGTGGCATCAGAGGCAAGCAGTTAATGTACTAAAGCTAAACGATAAGGGGGGAAAAGACTGGGAATTTACTCTAATGTTCCATGATTAAAACAATGTATCACTGGATGAGAGGCGACTGGATGACGCGACAGTGGCGGTGGCAGAAGAGTATTTTCCCTCTTCATGTATTTATTTCAATTTGATCAGGGGAAATTTGCAAGTTGAAAGAGGCAATTAAAGAGTGGAACAATCTGCCTGGCCCTCACTGCTGATCTGTAGCACTTGCTCTACATTCCCAGGCTGTCGCCTGCCGCTGTTAACAGCCTTAGGGTAATGATGAAAAGATACGCCCGGCAGAAGGAAGAAGAGAAACTGTGGCGGGACAAATTAGCCCTGTAAGTGTGTGGCGGAGGATGTGAGAGATGAATTGCCTAATTGGCACATTTGTTTCAATTAGGATGCGGTTATCAGTGTTACAGGCTTGACGGACAGCAGGTTTCCAGGGCCCCCACAAAGACACGAGGGGGTCCTGTGATTTCATTATGACGAAGATTGAGCCAACAGAGTGATGGTCATCTTCTCCAGGTTGAGGCTGTGTGTTTTTGTGGGGGTCTGGGGCCCGGGAGGACTGCGGGCAAGGGAGGACCTCTAATCTCCTGGAGCGGAGAGGAGACTGAGGCTTGGGTGGGTGACAGTAAAGTCTTTTGTCTGTAATGTATTTTTGTTGCGTGTTTGGACCCCAGAAAGATTAGCTGTCGTCATGTCAAACTGAGATAAAGATACACTACATGACCAATAGTATGTGGACACCTGCTCGTCGAACATCTCATTCCAAAATCATGGCTTTAACATGGAGTTGGTCCCCCCTTTTGCTGCTTTCCACTAGATGTTGGAACATTGCTGCGGGGACTTTCTTCCATTCAGCCACAAGAGCATTAGTGAGGCCGGGCACTGATGTTGGGCAATTAAGCATGGCTCACAGTCGGCGTATAAATTCATTCCAAAGGTGTTCAATTGGGTTGAGGTCAGGGCTCTGTGCAGGCTAGTCAAGTTCTTCCACACCGATCTCGACAAACCATTTCTGTATGGCCTCACTTTGTGTATGGGGGCATTGTCATGCTGAAACAGGAAAGGGCCTTCCCTAAACTGTTCCCACAAAGTTGGAAGCACAGAATCACCTAGAATGTCATTGTATGCTGTAGCATTAAGATTTCCCTTCACTGGAACTAAGGGGCCTAGCCCGAACCATGAAAAACAGCCCCAGACCATTATTCCTCCTCCACCAAACTTTACAGTTGACAATGCATTGGGGCAGGTAGCATTCTCCTGGTATCCGCCAAACCCAGATTCATCCATCGGGCTGCCAGATGGTGAAGCGTGATTCATCACTCCAGAGAACGTGTTTAAACTGCTCCAGAGTCCAATGGCGGCGAGTTTTACACCACTTCTGCTAATTCTTGGCATTGCCCATGGTGATCTTAGGCTTGTGTGGGCTGCTTGGCCATGGAAACCCATTTCACTAAGCTCCAAATGAACAGTTCTTGTGCAGACGTTGCTTCCAGAGGCAGTTTGGAACTCGGTAGAGTGTTGCAATCGAGGAGATACGATTTTTACCTGCTATGCGCTTCAGCACTCAGCGGTTGCATTCTGTGAACTTGTGTGGCCTACCACTTCGTGGCTGAACCGTTGTTGCACCTAGACGTTTCCACTTCACAATAACAGCACTTACAGTTGACCAGGGCAGCTCTAGCAGGGCAGAATTTTTACAAACTGACTCATTGGAAAGGTGGCATTCTATGACGGTGCCACGTTGAAAGTTACTGAGGTCTTCAGTAAGGCCATTCTACTGCCATTGCCCCTCTCTCCACTGGGATTCCCTGCCTCTAACCCTATTACAGGGGCTGAGTCATTGGCTTATTTGTGCTCTTCCATACCGTCCCTAGGAGGGGTGCGTCACTTGAGTGGTTTGAGTCACTGACGTGATCTTCCTGTCTGGGTTTGCGCCCCCCTTTGGGTTGTGCCGTGGCGGAGATCTTTGTGGCTATACTCAGCCTTGTCTCAGGATGGTAAGTTGGTGTTTGAAGATATCCCTCTAGTGGTGTGGGGGCTGTGCTTTGGCAAAGTGGGTGGGGTTATATCCTGCCTGTTTGGCCCTGTCCGGGGGTATCATCGGATGGGGCCACAGTCTCTCCTGACCCCTCCTGTCTCAGCCTCCAGTATTTATGCTGCAGTAGTTTATGTGTCGGGGGGCTAGGGTCAGTCTGATATATCTGGAGTATTTCTCCTGTCTTATCCGGTGTCCTGTGTGAATTTAAGTGTGCTCTCTCTAATTCTCTCTTTCCTTCTTTCTCTCTCTCGGAGGACCTGAGCCCTAGGACCATGCCTCAGGACTACCTGGCATGATGACTCCTTGTTGTCCCCAGTCCACCTGGCCGTGCTGCTGCTCCAGTTTCAACTGTTCTGCCTGCGGCTATGGAACCCTGATCTGTTCACTGTGATTACTATTATTTGACCATGCTGGTCATCTATGAACATTTGAACATCTTGGCCATGTTCTGTTATAATCTCCACCCGGCACAGCCAGAAGAGGACTGGCCACCCCTCATAGCCTGGTTCCTCTCTAGGTTTCTTCCTAGGTTTTGGCCTTTCTAGGGAGTTTTTCCTAGCCACCGTGCTTCTACACCTGCATTGCTTGCTGTTTGGGGTTTTAGGCTGGGTTTCTGTACAGCACTTTGATATATCAGCTGATGTAAGAAGGGCTATATAAATACATTTGATTTGATTTTTGATTTGAATGTTTGTCTATGGAGATTGCATGGTGGTGTGCTCAATTTTAAACACCTGTCAGCAACGGATGTGGCTGAAATAGCCAAATCCACTAATTTGAAGGGGTGTACACATACTTTTGTATATATAGTGTAGATACAATCAGAGACCTGGGTGGGTGACAAGTAAGGCTTCCTCATGCTTCCAATCCGAAACAGTTTGTGTATATTATGACAAGAATTTCTGACGTTGTTTTCATTTTCGGCAAGGTTTTTTTCTGCTGTTCGTGCGCCACATTTTTTTATTGAGGCAAGCCACATTTTGGTAGCCGAAGTCTACGCTGCTTCGTCGGTGATTGGTCAACAGTAAAGATTATTCAATGAAGTTTGTTGTCGTTCAACGAGAGATGACTCATTTTCATGCACATTTTTTCAATTGAGAAATAGTGCACCAAAAATGATAAATTCCTTACAAATTTCTTGACCCATCTTATATTAATTCAGACTATTTTGAGGAAGTGTATACTGGTTACGGCGTCTCAACAGGGACAAACAGGACTATTGCAATTTTTTTCTCATTTTTCAAGCAGCCTTTATAGGGAGTATGCGAGGCACAGACGTTAGGAGCAATCCGAACCTAGCATGCAGACACCTTTAGAGACATATGGGTGGGTGACACTCAGCAGCATAGCTGTGGAAGTGTTGATAAATGTATTGCATTGGCTCTGAGAGTGTGCAGCTTTTCTTTTCTGGGTGACACTACTGTACGACTGGGTCTTTCTCCCTTCCCTACTCTCCTGTGCACTTACTGTAGTTGCAAGGTGACACACTAAAGTTTTTAAACAGGTAAGAGCATAGAAATGCTGAGTCATCGTGTCATGGCTGATTCTCTGAGGATTTCACAGGGTGTGTCCAAATGGCACCGTATTTCCTATATAGTGAACTGCTTTTGTCCAGAGCCCTATGGGCCCTAGTTAAAAGAAATGCACTACATTAGTAGTCAAACAGTAGGAAATAGTAGGGCTGGAATTGCCAGGGACCTCACAAAATTATATTATCACGGTACTTAGGTGCCGATACGATATATATTGCGATTCTCATGATTCTATATGTATTGCAATTCCATACTGTGATTTTATTACGATTCAATGTTCACTATATGGCTAAGAAATAAAGTTTAAAAAGTGCTGAAAACAAATTGGCTCTGTATTTAAAAAGAACATGGAGAACAAGCTATGAATGAGTTAAGGTGCAAGTATAGCCAACTACCGTAAAAATAATATTGCGATATTGTCAAAACGATACAATATATCGTCAACAATAATATCCCGATATGTAACTGTATCAATTTTTTCCCCCCCATCACTAGGAAATAGGGTGCCATTTGGGACACAAACAGAGTTCGTAGTGCTCCCCTTCAGCCAACAGTGCTGAGGAGCCATAGAAGGTCTATAGATGCCAGTGGCGTAGCCTGTGACAGTGTGGGTGGGGTAACTTTTTTAATTGTTGGATATCTGATCAAGACAATTACATGGATTAAACAACTCTGAAAGACAAGCCCCAGGGACAGGAAGATAACATGGGGGCTTACTGAACACTGTGTTGGATGCCACCGCCAAATGTGCTAGTAATCCACCCAGAAGTTTACACACGAGCACGCACACACAGACTGAGCCAAATCAAAGGCTTTGAACTTGCCTCTGTGTGTTCATGTCTGTGTGAACCTGACATACATGCAGACAGGGGAGGGCTGTGACGGAGCTATCGCCACCGCTGCTGTGGTCGCCAGTCAGGAGGTTAATCAAAAAAGATAAGGGAACACAAAGTGGGGTTGTGTAGCTGGCCCGCCTCCATATTGCGTCCCAAATGCTACCTCTCCTCCCCTGAGCAATGTGGCTCCAGCACATTCCTATTCCACCTAGATCTGTCTTATCTTAAGGAAATAAATAGAGGGAGCAGGGAGAGCTCTTCACTACACTGCCTGACCAAGCTTAGGAATGTAATTGCTTGGCTTAATAATGAAGCTCATCATTTGCTGTCTTGGATGCAGGGCCAGCTCCAGGCAGAAGCGACATAAGTAGGCGCTTAGGGCAACCAACTGCTAGGGGGCCCCGACCGAAATCTCTCTTAGGGCCCCACAAAAGGCTAGATCCGGCCCTGCTTGGAGGAACTGTGAGGAAATAACAGAGGGAGCAGGGCTAGGGAATTAGAAGCATGAGGGCACATAAGGCTGAATGTGTGGGGGTGCTGCTATATGCTAACTTATATAGCTAAGTATAATATAATATAGTTAAGTGTAGAATACCTTTCCCAAAACATGAATTCAACAGAGTACATAAATACTCCCCATCAAGGTGGCTAACATTGAATTATTTCTACGCCCAAAAAGTAGAAAATCACTGAAATGAATTACAGTAAATCAATAGCATCACCCATTTACAATGACTCCCTTTGATTGATGTGAACAGTAAAGTTTGTGTATTGTGGGAGAAACTAACATGGAAGGAAGGCAATTACATGTGGAATGTAATATCCATTTTGTTTTCCACAATGGAATAACACTGAGTTTAACAAGCTTTAGTTCCTTTTCTACAGTTTCACTTAAATTGGCTAAATTAAATCAAAAGCAGTAATGAAAATAGCATGTTGTACAAATACTCGCACAGCAGCCCGCCAGTGTGCTTTTCTTTTTTTTTAATCCAATGTGTTTCCAATGTGTTTTTTCCCCCATTTGTGTCCAATTACATTTGAAACACTCAACCTGTGCGAGTGCGTCCCAAATGGTACCCTATTCCCTATATAATACATCATGGGCCCTGGTCAAAAGTAGTACACTATATAGGGAATAGGGGAGCCCTGCAATTTTTCAGTATTTATTTGTGTCATAGCCTGGGTTCCCATTTCTGAGTCAGTTCAATGTGTTTCATCTCACATTAAGGTGTGGGCTCCCGAGTGGCGCAGCGGTCTAAGGTACTGCATCGTAGTGTTGTGGCGTCACTACAGCCTGGGGTTCTTTTCAGCGTCGTAAAAAAAATACACCTTATCTGTTTTTTGGTTGAAATCTGATTGACCAACTGACCAGTTATGTAAATACTACTCAATTAATAGACACCAATCTATATAAACATGTGCATAGTGCTCATGGGCCATGCACCCATTGCATATACTGTAAGAAACTAGAACCATTACAATTATTAAAATTGGAGTAATGTTCTTTTTCAGCAATTAACATCAACAAAAGATAGGTGCATCCAACAACAACACTATTACAAATCACAGTGTGTAGTGTATGCCTACCGCTCACATTACACAGTTGGGAATAAATATATTTTCAAAGCAGACAGTTTCCCCTTGCTGCGAAGAGTTGAAATTCTCAAATCTAGAGTATTTCAACAGCCTGGAGTGTGAGGTAAGCTGTTCCCCTGCACAGAGAGGCTCTCATCTTTTTGGAGGGGTGTTAAGTGTTAAGGACTGGGAAGCTGGGGTCTTACCTCTGCCGTGGGCACTCCCTCTGGGGGGCGGCAATGCAGCACGATCATCCCTTTGATTGGCACTTCCTTCCCCTGGGGGTCCTGCTCAAAGTTCTTCCTCAAGTCTGTGTGGGGAGAGAACAACCTGCTGTCAGTCCGTGCAATGTCCAGCCTGCCCTCAATCTCCCCATCACTAACACCACTTGCCACTGCCACTCTCCCTGCCTTGCCCTGCCCTTGGTTTGGACACAGTATCAACCTTGCGAGTGAGAAACGGGCTGGGAGGATGGATGGATCAGGAGCTCGTCTTCCTTCCTTCCTTATTTCCTTCCTTCCTTCCTTCCTTCATCTGCCTGCAGGTTCCCAAGGTCATTTGGAGGATAGACTGCACTGGCTGATGAGTACATATACTGTATAATATGCCCATGAAGCTTTACAGTATATGCCATGGACATCATTTTTTCTCTATGTTGCACTCCGCTTTAATCTATTTACTCCTGCAATGCAGTTTTGTCCATTCACCGTAATGTGAGACTGTGGTATTACCATATACATATAATGAGTAGGATTGTGATGGAACCTCTAACCATGGCAAGTTTACTGGCAACCTCATGGCAACACTCAAAATGGCCACCAGTCCACCCATGATGGCATAATTGACCTGAATGGAAACTTCCGTTCTACTCATTCTAATTCTAATAGCCTGGTTCTGTGCTCTAGCACTAACATACCTGATTAAACTAAAGGCTTGTTGATTAGTTGAATCAAGTATGTTAGTGCTAGCTCCAAAACTAAAATGTGCATTGTTATGTAGGCTACTCACATGCGATGTGTACAGTGGCCTTGCGGCTCTTGGAGGTGCCCAGGTGGCTCCAGGCCACACACAGACACCAGTAGTCCTCTGGGCCGTGGAAGTCCTCCACCTGCTGACGGGACACGTTGATCAGCACCTCACGCACCTTCAGACCTGCATAGTGGAAAGAAACAGCCAGTAAGTGATCTTACTGGTTAGATCAGGTGTTATTTAGAGATAGCAGCAATGTACCAGGAACATTTACAGGACCTCTAGTGCTCAGTCTTTGGAATGTGCTAACCATAGTTGAGAGATCCGAACAACATATTTAAAGGGGAGGGGGGTGGGATCTGATCAAATATTTAGAAAGTCTGTCTGGTAGTAGTGATCAATGGTTTCCCAAAATACAATTTTAAAAATACATTTGGTTTTTATGGTGGCCTGACACACTGCTCCAATCAGTGTGTCTAATGTTATTCTGTTCTCCCTTTACTCTATGCTGGGTATTGAAAATGCATCACAGATGAAATAGGCTGTCCCCCAGGCCTCTCTTAGGATTCTGTTGTGTGTGATGCAAAATACTGCGAACAAGAAAAATAGTTGCCTAGAGCGACATAATCCCCACTAACAAGCTTAACATCAGACCTGCTTCAAAAGAATACTCTAGTATGTACAGTAACCATGACACAATAATAGTACATATGCCATAGTGACACAAGCACAGCTAGCACAATGCAAACGCAGCACATTTTTAGAACGAGCACATTAAAGTGTGTCTGTACAAATGGACTCTCCCTATTCTGAAATCCTCTTAGCGGCGCAGCGCAAAACTCGCCAACTGAAATCTATGCAGACCTGTCACATAGTTTAGAATTGTTAAAGGCTTCCATTTTGTATCTGAGTCATGGGCTTAGGGATCTGTCATGTGTGTTTTTCTTTCCTCCTTTTCAGAGCCTCGATAGCCTGCAGGCTTCCCAAATACAGGATTAAAGAAAAGATGCAATGTGGGGGGGGTTTATGACAGAAAATGGTACCCTATTCCCTATATAGTGCACTACTCTGGTCAAAAGTAGTGCACTATATAGGGAATATGGTGCAATTTGGGACACAGACTGAGTCTCTTAACACCCCCCCACCCCGCTCTCCTCTCCTGCACACAACAATAAATGATAAATGCAGCCTAATCTGACATGCTCATCGAGTCATAGCAGCACATTTACTGCACAGCATATCAGCGTTTTGAATAAATAACAATTCAACTCCACACTAAATAACTGCAGGGAACATGGATATTAATGTGGATATTAACATGGATATTAATGTGAGAGAGAGAGCGAGAGAGAGACAGCTGCATGTGAGCTCGCATTTTTCAGCATGTTTTTACAAAAAGATAGATTAAGATAAACTTATATTTTTCGGCAAGGACATATACAGCATACTACCCTCCACAACATAACCTTCACTCCAAATCAAAACTCCAAACCTACAACCTGATTTTGGACAAAATTACCGGGAAGGATTTCAACTACCAAAAATTCCTATTTCCAAGCTATACAGCAAATGCTCTGGCAAACAAACAGAAAGCTGAAAACACCATCCAACCTGGAACTGGAGGCCTTTGAAGCCCCTCCTGCTGTTCAGAGACCATCCCCTGGCATTTTCTACAAGGAATCTGCCTCCAGAAAAAAGCTTCTCCCAAGTGGGTGTGACACCTACTCCTGTTGCCTGCTGCACTGCTGCTTGGATTCCACCTGGCGATCTGTTCGCCGTCTGCCCTGGCCTGTCTCCCCCTGTCTGGTACAGGTACCCCCCCCACACTCCCGAGCTTTCGCTTGCCTCCAGCACACACGCACTGTTGAGGTGAGTGACTCTGAACTTACAATGGCTAGCCCCAAGTCGTTATCATTTTTTATTGAGCTTTATGCTACAGTGACTTACGAAAGTATTCACCCCCTTGGCATTTTTCTTATTTTGTTGCCTTACAACCTGAAATTAAAATGGATGTTGGGGGGTTGTATCATTTGATTTACACAACATGCCTACCACTTTGAAGATGCAAAATATTTTTATTGTGAAACAAACAAGAAATAAGACAAAAAGAACTGAAAAGAGCCACCTTTTGCAGCAACCTTTAAGTCATACCACAGATTCTCAATTGGATTGAGGTCTGGGCTTTGACTAGGCCATTACAAGACATTTAAATCTTTCCCCTTAAACCATTCGAGTGTTGCTTTAGCAGTATGCTTAGGGGCATTGTCCTGCTGGAAGGTGAACCTTCGTCCCAGTCTCGAATCTTTGGAAGACTGAAACAGGTTTCAAAAATTTCAAGAATTTCCCTGCATTTAGCGCCATCCATCATTCCTTCAATTCTGACCAGTTTCCCAGTCTCTGCCTATGAAAAACGGGATGGTGTTCTCGGGGTGATGTGAGGTGTTGGGTTTGTGCCAGACATAACGTTTTCCTTGATGGCCAAAAAGCTCAATTTTAGTCTCATCTGACCAGAGTACCTTCTTTCATATGTTTGGGGAGTCTCCCACATGCCTTTTGGCGAACACCAAACGTGTTTGGTTATTGTTTTCTTTAAGCAAAGGATTTTTTTCTGACCACTCTTCCGTGAAGCCCAACTCTGTGGAGTGTACTGCTTAAAGTGGTCCTATGGACAGATACTCCAATCTCTGCTGTGGAGCTTTGCAGTTCCTTCAGGGTGATCTTTGGTCTCTTTGTTGCCTCTCTGATTAATGCCCTCCTTTCCTGGTCCATTAGTTTTGGTGGGCGACCCTCTCTTGGCAGGTTTGTTGTGATGCTATATTCTTTCCACTTTTTGTCATAGCCGCTTGCTAAAAAACTTTCATGAGCAAGCCTTCCTTCATGACCTGGCCTAATTTGGTATAGAATCAGCTGTCGAAGACGCTTGGACCTTCTTTTTTGATATTTTCATTGGTATTGTAAACAAACAACCCCATAAAGAAAATGAGAATTAAAAACAGGTTCAGCCCCTCATTCGACCGTGATCTTGCAGAGATACTCCACCTCAAGAATTCCATTTGGCGAAAAGCTCGCCACACGAATACTCAGGCTGACTGGCTCTCGTTCAGGCAAATGAGAAATAAGTGCACTCAGGCTATCCGGAAGGCCAAGGTTAGTTACTTTAAGGAGCAGTTCTCTCTCTGTGGGTCTAACCCCAAGAAGTTCTGGAAAACAGTTAAAGACCTGGAGAATAAACCCTCCTCCTCACAGCTGCCCATGTCCCTTAATGTTGATGATGTCATTGTTACTGACAAGGAGCACATGGTCGTACCTAATTTAGTCAGGATTCCTTTTTGACTCAGCAATGCCTCCTTGCCTGTCCAACATTTCCTCATCTCCCACCCCGTCTAATGTAACTAGCCCTGATTCTCCTCCCTCTTTTTCCCCTGCCCCTCTACAAAGTTTCGCCCTGCAGGCGGTCACTAAGTCTGAGGTGCTAAAGGAGCTCCATAAACTTGACCCCCAGAAAAACATCTGGGTCAGATGGTTTAGACCCTTTCTTCTTTAAGGTTGCTGCCCCTGTCATCGCCAAGCCTATCTCTGACCTTTCTAACCTGTCTCTCCTCTCTGAGGAGGTTCCCATTGCTTGGAGGGCAGCCACGGTGCATATTTTATTTAAAGGGAGAGATCAAGCTGATCCTAACTGTAATAGGCCTATTTCTATGTTGCCCTGTTTATCAAAAGTGGTGGACAAACTTGTCAATAATCAACTGATTGGCTTTCTTGATATCTATAGTATTCTCTCTGGTATGCAATCTGGTTTCCGCTCAGGTTATGGATGTGTCACTGCAACCTTAAATGTCCTCAATGATGTCACCATTGCCCTTGATTCTAAGCAATGTTGTGGTGCTATTTTTATTGACTTGGTCAAAGCTTTTGATAAGGTAGACCATTCCCTTCTTGTGGGCCGGCTAAGGAGTATTGGCGTCTCTGTGTGGTCTTTGGCCTGGTTTGCTAACTACCTCTCTCAAAGAGTGCAGTGTAAAATGACAGAACATCTGCTGTCTCAGCCACTGCCTGTCACCAAGGGAGTAACCCAAGGCTCGATCCTATGCCCCACGCCTTTCTCAATGTACATCAACAACATAGCTCAGGCAGTAGGAAGCTCTCTCATCCATTTATATGCAGATGATACCGTCTTATACTCAGCTGGCCCCTCCCTAGATATTGTGTTGAACACTCCACAACAAAGCTTTCTTAGAGTCCAACAAGCTTTCTCTGCCCTTAACCTTGTTCTGAACACCTCCAAAACAAAGGCCATGTGGTTTGGTAAGAAGAATGCCCCTCTCCCCACAGGTGTGATTACTACCTCTGAGGGTTTAGAGCTTGAGGTAGTCACCTCATACAAGTACTTGGGAGTATGGCTAGACGGTACACTGTCCTTCTCTCAGCACATATCAAAGCTGTAGGCTAAGGTTAAATATAGACTTGGTTTCCTCTATCGTAATCATTCCACTTTCGGCAGGTAAGGGTGCTCTCGAGCGGCTAGATGTTCTTTATCATTCGGCCATCAGATTTGCCACCAATGCTCCTTATAGGACACATCACTGCAGTCTATACTCCTCTCTAAACTGGTCATCTCTGTATACCCACCACAAGACCCACCCGTTGATGCTTATTAATAAAACCCTCTTAGGCCTCACTCCCCCCTATCTGAGATATCTACTGCAGCCCTCATCCTCCACATACAACACCCATCCTGCAAGTCACATTCTGTTAAAGGTCCTCAAAGCACACACATCCCTGAGTCGCTCCTCTTTTCAGTTTGCTGCAGCTAGTGACTGGAACAAGCTGCAACAAACACGCAAATTGGACAGTTTTATCTCCATTTATCTTCATGGACACTCTTACTGACAGTTGTGGCTGCTTCACGCAATGTATTGTTGCCTCTACCTTCTTTCCCTTTGTGCTGTTGTCTGTGCCCAATAATGGTTGTATCATGTTTTGTGCTCCTACCATGTTGTGTTGCTACCATGTTGTTGTCATGTTGTGTTGCTACCATGCTGTGTTGTCATGTGTTGCTGCCATGCTGTTGTTGTTGTCTTAGGTCTCTCTTTATGTAGTGTTGTGGTGTCTCTCTTGTCGTGATGTGTGTTTAGTCCTATTTTTAAATTTTATTTTGTATTTTTAATCCTAGCCCCCGTCCCCACAGGAGGCCTTTTGCCTTTTGGTAGACCGTCATTGTAAATAAGAATTTGTTCTTAATTGACTTGCCTAGTTATATAAAGGTTAAATAAATAAAACATATTTTTAAATAGATGGATGGATTAATAAGGGCCCTATAGAATCGGTTGAATTTGTTGCTTAATTCCATTTATTTATTTATTTAAAATTCTGTTTTCTCCGTTTTGTTTTTACAGGTTTCAGATTTGTCCCTGTTTTTAGCCTCAAAATCACACTTGTCATGACGTGTCCTGGGGGGAGGATCATATCCCCCCCTCCTCTCTCTCTCCACAGTTTTATGACAGGTCATAAATACCTGGTAGAAACTGCCATTCAGTATTGAGAGAGAGTCTACCAGAACAAAGTGCTTATCTTAGTTCAAAACTCCTAATCCCCAAAATGGGAGAATTAAACAATATTTCTACTTTTGAGAATGTGGGAATGGTCCGTGGACACTTAAGGGGGAGTCATGACAAGTGTGTTTCATTTGCTGATCTCATGAAGCACAGGAAACACACATAACTGTATCTCTTAAAGTGTACATTTCCCAGCTGTCAGGTTTACATCTAAATATTGTGAAACATATGTAATTAAACATGAAACTATTTGTGAAAATATGTAATGTGATGTTAACCTTCTAAATGAGATTATGGATTTTCCTATAAAGATTAACTAGTCAGTGGCCACACCCCCGTGAGCCAAGACATCACATTAGGCATCATAGAATCGCACCTTCTTCAACAGAGGATAAAACCCACTTCCTACGAAATATACATTAAGTCAGGGAACGCCGGGACAGAGTCCCCAAGTTGGAATGGCTACAATTCTATAGGCCACGGAGACCATACAGCTGTAGTTTTGGCTACACAGCTGGAAATGGTTAAACTCTGAGACTATAGATCACTACAGAATAAGAGCAAATCTTGGACGTATAATTACTAGTCTGCAGCTAGAAATTACATAAGTCTAGAACGAGAATACCGAAAACTGCTGAAGCATCTATTCTATGAGAACATTTTTGAATGGTACTCTGAAGTAACCATTCTAACCACCTACAACCACAAAATACATTGTGAATTCTGGGAAAGTTAACCAGTCTGATGAACTCTACAGGACGATTGAGGATTCCAACAGAGAAGACAACAACATGGGTCGTAAATATATACATTGCAATTATTCTCGAATGAGCGGACGTTCATGTGCAAAGGATTAGCATATCAATGAATATAATTATAGACTGTGTGTAGTGAATCAATTTTGTCTTTCCCGCTCTTTCTCAGTCCCCACCCCTTTCTTTTGTCTACCAAGCCGTCTTATCGGCATACCCCACTTTTCTATCATTGTTAGTAACCAATATCTACTGTTTGTTTGTTATGTGATTTGTTAGTTAGTAAATAAATAATTTAGCCAATTTGTATATTGCTGCTTCATTATGGAAACTAGGGTCCGTGCAGATATCCAAGGGTTTGCGATATTCAGTAATGAGTACTGACGAGGTAATAATTCCTTAATAGAAAACCAATTGATTAGATATTAAAATATCTGAAGAGCTATATTCGGAAAATTATAACTTTGTCATCTCAACATTTTCCGTGGTGCCCCGACTTCCTACTTAACTAATGTTTACATGATCAGTTTAATCACATAATAATTCAACCTAGAGAACTGATTTGATATACATTACCGTTCAAAAGTTTTCAGTCACTTAGAAATGTCCTTGTTTTTGAAAGAAAATCACATTTTGTGTCCATTCAAATAACATCAAATTTATCAGAAATACAGTGTAGACATTGTTAATGTTGTAAATGACTATTGTAGCTAGAAATGTCAGATTTTTTTATGGAATATCTACATAGGCGTACAGAGGCCCATTATCAGCATTAGCTAATCCAAGTTTAGCATTTTAAAAGGCTAATTGATCATAAGAAAACCCTTTTGCAATTATGTTAGCATAGCTGAAAAATGTTGTTCTGATTAAAGAAGCAATAAAACTGGCCTTCTTTAGACTAGTTGAGTATCTGGAGTATCAGCATTTGTGGGTTCAAATACAGACTCAAAATGGCCAAAAACAAAAAAAATATATTCTGAAACTCGTCAGTCTATTCTAGTTCTGAGAAATGAAGGCTATTCCATGCGAGAAATTGCCAAGAAACTGAAGATCTGGTACAACTTTGTGTACAACTCCCTTCACAGAACAGCGCAAACTGGCTCTAACCAGAATAGAAAGAGGAGTGGGAGGCCCCAGTGCACAACTGAGCAAAAGGATAACTACATTAGAGTGTATAGTTTTAGAAACAGATGTGTGATGCTGGCCTTCTAGGCAGAGTTGCAAAGAAAAAGCCATATCTCAGACTGGCCAATAAAAATAAAAGATTAAGATGGGCAAAAGAACACAAACACTGTACAGAGGAACTCTGCCTAGAAGGCCAGCATCCCAGAGTCGCCTCTTCACTGTTGATGTTGAGACTGGTGTTTTGCGGGTACTATTTAATGAAGCTGCCAGTTGAGGACTTGTGAGGGGTCTGTTTGTCCTGAGCCGTTGCCTCAAAGGAATATACAATCACTTATGCATTTTGTTCATGTCTTATCATTTTGGGCAAATAAAATAAACATCTAATAAGCTCAATACATTTAGTTGATTGCTACTAATTTCAATACATTTTTTTATATTGTTGAATTCCGTTTTAATATCTGGATTTCATCCGCATTTCCCAGATCACAGATTTTATAGGGCCCTAACTAATGCTGTTGCTTATGGGTGAGATACAGAAAAGTACTCAAGATACACATTCATCGCCACAATTATGAATACGCTCTACATTATGGCTCTGAAGAAAGACTAGTGTATCAATGATGCTAAAAAACAACCTCAGCCACCTGTTAAGGGCTCTACACAGCCTACGCATCTCTGTAGACATGATTATATCCTTAATGGACAACTAGATTCTTTGAAAGTTCTCCAATCACTACTACAGCCAGCCAGCACCAGTCACAATGTGTAGTGAGACACAAACATAATTCATAACTCCCTTGCAAAGATATGGAAATTGACAGAGTATGGGGTGAAGAGATAGCAGAGAAAGTCATCACTAATGACGTCACAGACCCCCCCCCCCCAAAAAAAGAATCACTGAGTAATATGCTAATGAGAGTTAGCAGGTCCCAATATCTCCAGCGTCGGAGAGGCACATTTCCTTGAGGACTAACCGTCCACGACAGGTGGTGTGCCTGAGAGACAGACCCGAGCTTTGGCACTTTGTCATGTCACCCCTTTTGTTTACAAGGCAGCGCACCGTTGACAGGACTTATTAAACTAAACCCTCTTGATTTCTTACACCCAACTTTTCTTTCTTTTTTTTAAATCTAAGTGGTTTTACAAGTGACAAAGCGATCCAAAAGGCAGAATTATAAAAAGAAAGACTTAAGCCATGGCTATTGGCCTGAAAAACATGAAATAGGAAGGGAGGTTAGGGTGGTGTGAGCCTAGTTGGAGGGGACAAAGCAAGGCTAATCTGTTCTTCCTATGGATTTGCTCTGTTGTCTTGCCATGGCTCAGCTTATGTTGTGAGTTGGACAGGAGTAAGAGCATAAGAAGAGGCTGGATCCCACTTTTGATCTATTAACCAACCAACGGATGCTACATCTTCCTGCTAGGGATTATCAAATAAGGCAAAATCCCAAATGGCACCCTATTCCTTATATTGGGTTGCAATATAAGCCTTTTCACTGAGCCATTTCATGGAGCTACACTTCACTTCCAGAGTCCACTGTAAGTACGTTGGTATTACAAAGTCAGAAGTTCCCCATGGAGTGCTCTAACCATTGCTCCAACACCTGCACAGTGCGCATGTTGATGTCTCCACCAAGCCTCCTCATTCCCTCTTAACACATCATCCAACCCTCTAAGAGAACCATGACTGGCCTCTGGCAACACCCGTTTTTCTGCTTCCTGCTAAAGTTATTCACAGGGGAGGCACTGGAGGGTTTGGCATATGTACCGTGTGTAGAAATCGAGACGTTTTAACCACAGATAAATGAGAGGAGAAGCAGGGCGACGTATTTGACCCGATCTTACCACAATAATTTAAACTATCAAACAATGTCTACCCATTAAGGAGTTCTAACTTGTTGCAGTTGAGGTTGTATATGTGGGTGCGCACGTGTGTATCCCAGGCTACTAAGGCAGCCACGGTAAATGTAAACACTTTGAGCACAATTGAGGATGTAACCCTTACCGCTCAGTCGAGGAGAGAAACAACATTAGCACATTAATGTCACTACCTTTGGGTAGAAATAAAGAATGATCGCACAAGGCAAGCACTGTTTAGAAATAGGCCTATATCTAAAACAATGACGGGCCACTTAATGCATTAATACAGAAAATCTGTTACAAAATCAGACAGCCTCTTCCCACCTACCCTCCCACCTACACTCTAACCACCCACACAGACACGAGCTTGCACGCAGGTGTGCACACATACACACGATTCAAGCTTTAAGCTTGCTAGAATTAAATAATAATTTCCTGCATTTGGAAACATGATATTTTATAATGCACCATTTTTATTCCTCCCTGTAGAGAGATAGGCTGCTCTATCCAGATAAGGCTATTGCCTGCCACATCCATTAGGCCCAATGCCCACTGTTTAACTCTGGAATTAGAGGCCAACATCACTGACAGAGCCAACTCTCCTCTTTACCTCTTAACAACAAAATCATATCCAATGTAAAGCTTGCTAAAATGAAATCAAAAGTCTGACAAAAGAAACACAGACCATTAATAGCTTATTTGGATCCATTGCATTATAAGCAGAGAGAATTAGCAAGTGAGCCTATAAAAGGGCATTACGCTACAATAGTTGTGGGGGAAATATTTTACCTAATTGCAAATGCAACCACTCGTACAGGAAATATTGGAACAGAAGTTTTCAAGTTGAGTTTCATCTCCATCTGTGGCTAGATAAGGGAAGCGATGTCATACTGTTTCAGTGGGCGATGGAAAAAGGGTTTTTATTATTCTTCAGAATTCGTGACTTCACTGCTATGTTTGTTTTGTTTGCTGGAAAGCAGTGTTTGCTCAAGGATGTCCTGGGTTGAACCTAAAGTCAATTTTATTGACTAGGTTCAGAAATGTAAACACTAGAATGAATTGACTTGTTTATACAATGCCTTAATGTATAGGCAAGCCCACGTTCAGTATAGTTGCGGGCACAAAAAAAAAATCACAGTATAGGTTTTAGTGACAAACTATTGCTAGAAGACGCCACAGCGCCTTGTTGCATTGCAGCAATTGTTCTGCCAATACCCTGGCGCAAGCTAACTTTTTAGTGGCCACAAAACCTCAATGCAAAACTCTAGTTGTGCTCCAACTGCCCATTAAATGCACTCTGAGAACGTTTGAGAGGAGAAAGACTGAGTCAAGAAGGTGTCCGGCACAGACAGATGTCAGGTGGACTTAAGCCATCTGAGTCCATGACAGACCTCAAGGTGCACTCTATAGAAATGTGATGGTTTCAGTACCTACCCAACAAAAGGGATATATTGTACAAATATAACACAGGCCTCAATACACCCAGTCCTGTCTGGCATGGAATAAAGTTATATCACCCCTAAGGAGCCTATTCTGTATAGGATACGGTATGTGTGTGAGGTGTATTGTATTGTCTGGGCACATTCAGTTAACAACACCATTAACAGTGTCACACAGGAATCCTGGGGCAAAGATAACATCAATCCTCGCTTTAGTGCCCATTACATAATGGTAAAAGCAATCCAACACTCATGATATAGGAGAGTTGAGTGTGAGGTGAGACTGAGGTCACTGCTGAGGGGAAGTAGTGTCACTGCCTGTTTGCTGCCTGTTTTCAGCCTGTTTGCTGCCTGTTTGTTGCTTCTTTGCAGCAGGATTACTGCCCGTTTGTGGTCTGTTTGCTGCCTATTTACTGTTTTCTGCCTGTTTGTAGGTTACATGTTAATGGTGTTCCTCTGTCCTGGACTCTTAGCTCCTGGGTCTCATTCCAGGAATATGCTCCCTTCCATCTGCTCTCATTTACATTCTTTCACTGATCTGAGGACTGGATATTATGTGAAAGAAATATGGTGTAAAACTAGTTGCTGGTGGAGCTATTGCTTACACCAGTGGTTCTCAAACTGCGGGGGTCACAAGAAGGTTTTGGGAGGGGTCGCGAGTGTGAAACTGAATGAGATAAACACATTTTTCATGCATATTTTAATAGGCTACATATAGACCTACTATTTGTATTTTATATTTATACCTTTGCCTATTCAATCTGGTTACCAACATAGGCCTATGGTATTGCACTACATTTGTGTCTCCAAAGTCTGTGCTTTAAAACCAAAAAGTTCTGAGGGAATTTTTGCTACCTGCACTGCTGACAACTATTTTGGTCCACTCATACAGGAGTAATAAAGGCCCAGTTCACAAATTTTAAGGGATTACTATTTTTTTTTAATGATTTATCAGGGGGTGCTGCAGAAACTTTAGCACCCCTACTTTCCGCGGCTATGCCGAGCACACCTCTTATTACCGGCGCAGGTGAAGAAATGGGAGCAATTAAGAAGGGGAAAAACAGAACAATAGAGATGCAGGAGGAGAGGAACGCATGGACAAAGAAACAAGGAGCACTATAGAACCAAGAAACAAGGAGCACTATAGAACCAAGAAACAAGGAGCACTATAGAACCAAGAAACAAGGAGCACTATAGAACCAAGAAACAAGGAGCACTATAGAACCAAGAAACAAGGAGCACTATAGAACCAAGAAACAAGGAGCACTATAGAACCAAGAAACAAGGTACACTATAGAACCAAGAAACAAGGAGCACTATAGAACCAAGAAACAAGGAGCACTATAGAACCAAGAAACAAGGAGCACTATAGAACCAAGAAACAAGGAGCACTATAGAACCAAGAAACAAGGAGCACTATAGAACCAAGAAACAATGAGAACTATAGAACCAAGAAACAATGAGAACTATAGAACCAAGAAACAATGAGAACTATAGAACCAAGAAACAAGGAGAACTATAGAACTAAGAAACAAGGAGAACTATAGAACAAAGAAACAAGGAGAACTATAGAACCAAGAAACAAGGAGAACTATAGAACAAAGAAACAAGGAGAACTATAGAACAAATAACCTAGGAGACTCTATAGAACAAAGACACAATGAAAACTATAGAACAAAGAAACCAGAAAAGGAAAGCAGAGGACATGAAAGACAAAGAACGGACCAAAAGACAAAGAAAGTGCGTGAGTTGATTCCCATAGCCGAAAGCTAAAGCCAAGCCGAGCCACGAAAGAGACTACTTGATTTAGGGTTTGACGAAAGACTTGAGTTAATGAATAAGTGAAGTGCTCTAAACCGAGCTAGGTTTTATTTTCCCTTTATTGAACAGGATAAACGCCATGCTGTGAAAAATGTAATATATCATTTAGATTTTTGCAACTTAAAAGCTGACTCCTCCTCTGTATACACCACACCCTGCTACCTCATAGATCAGAACCCCTCTGGACCGATCACAGCTACAGACAGGCCATGCTTTCCATCCAACCCTGCAACCGCCGCTGCATACAGATAGGCCATATGATCTTGCTTTGGACTACAGAGAAGTGACAAGATATCCCTAGTTGATATTGGCTGCTGACATGAATAACTTTTAGCTCAAAATGCAGGTATAAAACACAGTGTATTTATGTATCTTTCCTTTGGAAATGTTTATGGCTGTAATGACAGGCTACATTTGCGGGTCAAAGTTTGAGAACCACTGGCCTACACAAACCCAGTTGTCTCAGTAAGATCCATGAAGGCAAGTGAACGAGGACAGGGAAAGAAAACATGGCCAGGGAAGCGTGCAGCTGTGTGTGTTTGTGTGTGGGTTTGTCTTTGTAACCATCAAGGTTATTCATCTACTATTCTCAGGCCTCTTCTCCCCCATAGTGTCCAGGCCTGTCTGGACCTGCCACTCTCCATGTGCCTTCAATCTATGTGGGAGAGAGCAAGCGGCTTTGTCTGCTCACTGCCCACCAACAATAACATTCACTATGCACAGACTCAACAAGAAAGGTCAGTGACTTTTCTTTAATCCAAGGGCATTGAGTCCTTATGGAATATATGGGTCTATATGGGGCCCACTGGTGTGTGATTCCCTAAGGCACATCGACTATTTACCCCTGATAAAGGAGATTTTAACTAGCTTAATTAAAAACACATAAAAGATGGTAGCAGGAAGAATGGATCTTAAAAGGACCAATCCAGCCATTTTTATCTCAATATCAAATCATTTATGGGTAACAATTAAGTACCCTAGCTGTGATTGTTTTCAATTAAAATGGTCAAAAATAACCAAAAATAGCTTCTTAGCAAAGAGCAATTTATCAAGCAAGAATTTAACTAGTAATGTCTGGGAGTGGTCTGAGTGGGAAGGGGAAAACTGAAAACTAGCTTTTACTGGAAGAGAGGTTTGGCAATCTCTTTCTTGTCACCAGGCAGGCCAAAAGTCCATCCCACCAAAACAGGCTGAAATTACAGCTCTTGCACTAAAAGGGCATTTTCATCACAATTTGACAGTATTATTCCAACCTCAGGGGGAAATATATAGCACCAGTCAAAAGTCAAGAGTTTTTCTCTATTTTTACTATTTTCTACATTGTAGAATAATAGTGAAGACATAAACTATGAAATAACACATATGGAAACATGTAGTAACCAAAAAAAGTGTTAAACAAATCAAAATATATTTTATATTTGAGATTCGTCATAGTAGCCACCCTTTGCACACTCTTGGCAAATAGTTTTTGACTGCACTAGGCCTTTAACAGCATCAAAGGAGCAGTCCATCCATAACATCATAAATACTTCTCTCGGAACAAACCATGATGAATAATTTCTCACTGGAACAAATGTATTATGATTCCCTCTCACATACAGTGCCTTCAGAAAGAATTCATTGACTTATTCAATATTTTGTTGTGTTACAGCCTGAATTCAAAACGCATTAAATGCATACATTTTTCTCACCCATCGATACACAATAATTTTTAGACAGTTTTGCTAATTTATTGAAAATTAAATACAGAAATATCTCATTTACATAGGTATTCACACCCCTAAGTCAATACTTAAACAAAAATATAGACACAATGTAAAGTTTTTGTTCCCATGTTTCATGAGCTGAAATAAACGATCCCAGAAATGTTCCATACACACAAGAATTAAGTAAAAGGCTCATGTAAATACACTACATGACCAAAAGTATGTGGACACCTGCTCATCGAACAACTCATTCCAAAATCATGGGCATTAATATGGAGTTTGTCCCCCCTTTGCTGCTATAACAGCCTCCACTCTTCTGGGAAGGCTTTCCACTAGATGTTGGAACATTGCTGTGGGGACTTGCTTCCATTCAGCAATAAGAGCATTAGTGAGGTCGAGCACTGATGTTGAGCGATTAGGCCTGGCTCGCCGTCAGTGTTCCAATTCATCTTAAAGGTGTTTGATGGGGTTGAGGTCAGGGCTCTGTGCAGGCCAGTCAAGTTCTTCCACACCGATCTCAACAAATCATTTCTGTGTGCACGGGGGCATTGTCATGCTAATACAGGAAAGATCCTTCCCTGAACTGTTGCCACAAAGTTGGAAGCACAGACTCGTCTAGAATGTCATTGTATGCTGTAACGTTAAGATTTCCCTTCACTGGAAATAAGGGGCCTAGCCCGAACCATGAAAAACAGCTCCAGACCATTATTCCTCCTCCAACAAACTTAACAGTTGGCTCTAAGCATTCGGGCAGCTAGCGTTCTCCTGGCATCCGTCAAATCCAGATTCGTCTATCGGACTGCCAGATGGTGAAGAGTGATTCATCACTCCAGAGAACGCATTTTTTATACCACTCGAGTTTCATATCACTCCAGCCGACGCTTTTTATACCACGGCAAGTTTTATACCACTCCAGCCAACGATTGGCATTGCGCATGGTGATCTTAGGCTTGTGTGTGGCTGCTTGGCCATGGAAACCCATTCCATGAAGCTCCCGACGAACCATTCTTGTGCTGACGTTGCTTCCACAGGCATTTTGGAACTCTGTAGTGAGTGTTGAAACTAGGAAAGATAATTTGTACACGCTACGCATGTCAGCGGTCGCGTTCTGTGAGCTTGTGTAGCCTACCACTTCGCGGCTGAGCCATTGTTGCCCCCTAGACGTTTCCACTTCACAATAATAGAACTTACAGTTGACCGGGGAAGCTTTAGCAGAGCAGAAATTTGAGATTTTATACACCTGTCAGTAACGGGTGTGGCTGAAATAGCCAAATCCACTAATTTAAAGGGGTGTCCACATACTTTTGTATAAATAGTATATGAACAGAGCTTGCCAATTCAATTATTTTAAACCTAACCACACGTCATCACTTGCAGCCGTCGGTTTAAACCGGAGGCCACTGTGACATTGATTTCTCCAGTAATCCTTCCGCTGTTCAATTATGTATAGGCATGCTGACCCTATAAAAATCTATTACTGACAGGTAGACAAGACCCGCCTCATCCCAGAGGCCTCAGCACAGCTGTCTGTAGTCATCTCTAGTCATCACACTGCACTCCATGGGGTCTGAAATTAATTCTCTCTGCTTAGAGAAATACCTGGACAGAGGTGTAGGTGGCTGTCTGGATTCATTTGCCACAGCGATATTCAAATAGACATTTATTGACATTTAAACATAGACAAATTGGGACAGAAGTCCATTTTCCTTTACGGTAGGAAGGTTAATTGAAAGGAAACGTTCCATGAGCAGCACTTCGTGACAGTACATTCTCAACTTATTACTTCACCTTGCTGGCTGACTTCACTCTGTGGCCAACAGTCAGTCCCTGCTCTCCTCTCCTCACCTCATAGCTCTCCTATTCTCTCTTCCTAGCTCTCCTCCCTGTGCCTCCGTCTGGCTAAATCAAGGGCATTGGAGCACTGCTTATCTGTGGCTGAGATTCATCAGCCTGGTTGGTAAATAAGAGATGTTATAATCACGGTGCTCCTGGTGGCATTGAGGGTCCATGTACTAATCAATAACATCCAATTCTTCATATATCTTCTGCTCTGATTATCTTGGCCTAATCCAACACTACACAATTTGTCTGTCCATTACCGGGGCAGGACAAAGCAGCGCTGAGCATGTTGTTATCACTGGTGGTTATGATTTTAATGGTGATAAAGATAGTCGGCTATCCAGTTGGCCAGGTGTGAGGTGAGAAGAGGACAATCTCAGCCAGGCTCTTTTAATTGCAAATCCACCTGGGTCTCCTTCTGATACAGAACCCATTGGTTTCACAGCCTAGGCAAAGTAACATCGCAGGCGGTTAAGTGCAGAAGATTAAGAAAAAGTAATAATTGTTCTCTGGAATATAGCTTAAAGGCAGAGCAAATTTTCAAATACTGGGAGTGCTTGAATCAAAATCTGTGAAATTGCGTAGCGAGCGAAGATAATGTGCTAGGTTAAGTACCATGTGGGGAGGCGGTGGCGCCGTCTGGAGGGAGCCCAACGAGCAGACAGTTATTCACTTGAGAATGCAGATGAGCTGAACAAGTATGAAGAGTTAATGAATACAAAACAGCTTTCAAATCCTACCTGATCTACTCTGGATTCACAGAGACCCTATACTCCCTTTACAGTAGGAAAACATCACCGTGGCTCTATGAAATAAAAAAGATAATATCAAGTTCATAAGCTTATGAAATAAGCAATATGAGCCATTATAGTACTGCTAGGTGTTTAAATTGTAGAGAAGTTAACAGATACTGATTGGTCAATATGTTATCAGACCCTATACGCGCACATATCTACAGGTAGCCTAACCTAGTATTACAACAACCCCTTTCCTCCAAATCCAGTGCAATTGTCATGCTTAGTTAGTGCAATTTGCTGCATTTTGGTAATTAGCATAAAATTATTCAAATACAGTGCTTGGGTTGGAGCTCATGGTATCCATTTTCTAAAGAATTGATTGAATTTGACAATAATTCAGTATTTAGCAACAACATATTTTTGCCCACAGTCCTCCTACCACCTAAAACATCCCAGTATGACCAACCCACTGTGTCAAAAATATTGAAGGAGAAGAACAGGCACTTTACTTTTTGTTATTGCTAGATAACGCCCCATTCTCGTCTCTCAAATCAATTAACTAGCTGGCCTCTTGCTAAGCAGTGGATGTAGCAGAAACCCAAAGAGTGAACTATTCCCTCATACCTTTCCCATGCACTGGCTGAATCACACAGAGCGGAAATAGTAAAAGTTCTGACTTTCATTTCCCCCATTATGAGTCCCACAACAATTTCACAGCACAGCAATCACACAAATATGAACTTCCAGAAGTAATTAAACAGGCTTTACTGCAAAGGGACCTTCATGAATACCAGAAAGACGATGACTCCTTTTGAGAAGCCACTAATCAGAACACATTCCAGACGAGGTGTCACATCAGCTTTGTTTTCCCGGAAATCCCTTCAGGAAACAGAAGTGAAGTGTAAGCCTCTAATCAACACAACCTGCTCTAGAATACGTCCCAAATGGTGCCCTATTACCTGCATAGTGCACTATGGGCTCTGGTCAAAAGTAGAGCATAGGGTGCCATTTGGGGCACAGCCCAAGTCTGTTGTGCACGTCTCTCTCTGACACCAGCCTGATGGGTCTTAATTGGACTGAACATATGGGGTCCATACTTGCGAACATTAGAAAAAGTTTAAATTGAAACCTTTTCTCTGTCTCAAAATATGAATCAGCCAATTACAATCGTTGACATAGTTGCACGTGACCAAACGCTACGTTAGCTGTTCCCATTAGATAACCTGGCACATTTAACCCGTTGTTGATTATCCCTTACATATATAGCATAGATGTGTAGGCCTACACTTATACTACCGGTATTTTTTTAATTTGATTATAATAATGCATATGAAACGTTGTACATGTACACTACCGGTCAAAAGTTTTAGAACACCTACTCATTCAAGGGGTTTTCTTTATTTTTTGTATTTTCTACATTGTAGAATAACAGTGAAAACATCAAATTTATATTTGTGATTCTTCAAAAAGCCACCCTTTGCCTTGATGACAGCTTTGCACACTCTTGGCATTCTCTCAACCAGCTTCACATGGAATGCCTTTCCAACAGTCTTGAAGAAGTTCCCACATATGCTAAGAACTTGTTGGCTCTTTCCTTCATTCTGCGGTCCGCCTCATCCCAAGCCATCTCAATTTGGTTGAGGTCGGGGGATTGTGGAGGCCAAGTCATCTGATGCAGCACTCTCCATCTGATGCAGCACTCATCACTCTCCTTCTTGGTAAAATAGCCCTTACACAGCCTGGAGGTGTGTTGGGTCATTGTCCTGTTGAAAAACAAATGATAGTCCCACCAAGCCCAAACCAGATGGGATGGCGTATCGCTGCAGAATGCTGTGGTAGCCATGCTGGTTAAGTGTGCCTTGAATTCTAAATAAATCAGACAGTGTCACCAGCAAAGCACCCCCACACCATAACACCTCCTCCATGCTTTACAGTGGGAAATACACACGTGGAGAGCATCCGTTCACCCACACCGCATCTCACACTGACACGGTGGTTGGAACAAAAATCTCTAATTTGGACTCCAGACCAAAGGACAAATTTCCACCGGTCTAGATTCCATTGCTTGTGTTTCTTGGCCCAAGCAAGTCTCTTCTTCTTATTGGTGTCCTTTAGTAGTGGTTTCTTTGCAGCAATTCGACCATAAAGGCCTGATTCACACAGTCTCCTCTGAACAGTTGATGTTGAGATGTGTCTGTTACCTGAACTCCGTGAAGCATTTATTTGGGCAGCAATTTCTGAGGTTGGTAATTCTAATGAACTTATCCTCTGCAGCAGAGGTAACTCTGGGTCTTCTATTCCTGTGGCGGTCCTCATGAGAGCCAGTTTCATCATAGAGATTGATGGTTTTTGCGACCGCGCTTGAAGAAACTTTCAAAGTTCTTGAAATGTTCTGTATTGACTGACCATCATATCTTAAAATAATGATGGAGTGTCGTTTCTCTTTGCTTATTTGAGCTGTTCTTGCCATAATATGGACTTGGTCTTTTACCAAATAGGGCTATCTTCTGTATACCACCCCTACCTTGTCACAACACAATTGATTGGCTCAAACGCATTAAGGAAAGAAATTTCACAAATTCACTTTTAAGAGGGCACACCTGTTAATTGAAATGCATTCTAGGTGACTACCTCATAAAGCTGCTTGAGAGAATGCCAAGAATGTGCAAAGCCGTCATCAAGGCAAAGGGTGGCTATTTGAAGAATGTCAAATATAAAATATATTTGGATTTGTTTAACACTTTTTTGGTTACTACATGATGTGTTATTTCATAGTTTTGATGTCTTTACTATTATTCTACAATGTAGAGAATAATACAAATAAAGAAAAACCTTGAATGAGTAGGTGTTGTAAAACTTTTGACCGGTAACGTACATGTACAACGTTTCATATGCATTATTATAATCCTCCACTTTGTCACGTGTTATTTGAATCGAACAACGAGGACCAGCAGTGAACAGTTTTTTTCCTTATAAAAAATGCTTGATGCGAGGAGGGCTCAAACCCACGGTTAAAGTGCCCTGTCGTTTTAGAGTCCACCGCTTTAGCGGTGTGTGCCAACAGGAAGCAATGATGATGACTGTACATGACAGCTATTTGACAAGTCCATAAGCCTTTTTAAGACGTACGATAAAATTAAATGTTGTATGGACCTCCTTTTATTTTTATTTTTGGAAAAGCACATGAAAAATGTAGGATTTTGTCATACGCGAAAACGTGCCTTTAGAATTATTTCTTACGTTAGCAGCTAGTAGCCTAGCCAAGGATGTATCATGCAATATTGGCACTCTACACATGAGACAGACCAAGTGGAACGAAAGTAAACTTTGAATTTGGAGTTTTAAAAGGTCCCTCTGGTGGCCAGGTTGACCTATTTTAAGAAATACCATTGGTTTGTTGATATAAAGTCTAAGATCTTTGATAGGCTGATAGAGAATTTGTTACAGGAAATAATCACTGCCACCTGCTCAGGTTAGCATAAGGATAAATATGCCAGGTTATGTAATGTGAACAGATGACATGTTCAATAATCTGGAGGTGAAAGAAACACACACCTGTTTAGATGAGGTGCTGGCTAGCGGAGTAGAACACTTGAAAAAGAAAAGGAGAAATCGCACACTCAGATGCAGATGCACACTCAGATGCAATAACTGATTAACTTAATAACCAATATTTCGACAGACAAGCTGTCTTCATCAGGGTATAATGACAAACACTGCAGGTCACTAGTTTATATAGTGTCAAAGGACACACACAGGTGTCTGTAATCTTTGCCGGGTGTGGCTTGATATCATTGGTTAATTTACAGATATAAATAGAACATAAATGGATAGTATACGATCATAGATACAATATGGCTACATAGGCCTACAAACATTTTCAATGAATAGCAAAATCACAAGAATGGCTTCAGATCAAAGTCTACGTTGAGACTGAAGGGAGCAAGAATTTTTTAATTAAAGATCCAGGCAGCCTCTCGTTTTAACAATAAATTGTCGAGGTCACCTCCTCTCCTAGGGAGGGTGACGTGTTCAATGCTGATATAACGTAGGGACAAAATCGAGTGGTTGCATTCCAAAAAGTGGTCTGCAACTGGGTACGCCGAGTTTTTGCACCTAATGGTCCTACGATGCTCCGAGATTCGTACTTTTAATTCGCGCTTCGTTTTACCCACATCATTTTTTACCACGAGGACAAATTATAAGATAAATAACTGGTTTAGTGGAGCACGTGATAACACCTTTGATTGGGATTTGTTTCCGTGTTTGAAGGATCTACATTTGTAAGTGCCATTGCATTGAGCGCAGCCATTACACTTGTAGTTTCCATCCGGTAGAGGGGCAAATAGATGTTGTGCAGGGGTATTTTAGGATAGTAAATCAGAGTTTATAAATTGACCTCTGAGATTTCTGCCCCGCGAGAATACGACCTGGGGAGGGTCCAAAAACACATTACCGATACTGTCATCGGATCTTAGAATGTGTCAGTGTTTGTGAACGATTCTCTTAATTTTTCAGAGCACTTTGAATAGCGGGTAGTAAGAACGCAAAAATGCTTATTTTTGTGAGACTGTCCTTGAAAGAGATCATGTCTTGTTTTATCACGTGCGACTAAGTTGACAATTTTAATTGGCTGATGTGCATTAAACTTAAACTTTTTCTAATCTTCGCAAGTATGGACCAACAATCTCCTTAATATCACTCTGCATGACTACTTCAACACAACTTTACAAATAACCTGTTGACATTATGAGGGAAAGTTGAAGTGTTTTTTTGTTTTGTTTAGGGTGCTGGATAGAATATGTAGTCAACAAAGCTTTTTAATGTGTGATCTCTGTTAGCCTACTTGTTGCTTAACTTTGGAAACATCAAAAAGAACACTGACAAGTGCCTATAGACTGAAAAGTATCTGTTGTAACAATATGTAATGTACATGTGCGGCAGGTAACCTAGTGGTTAGAGCGTTGAGCCAGTAACCGAAAGGTTGCTGGATTGAATCCCCGAGTTGACAAGGTAAAACTCTTTCTTTCTGCCTCTGAGCAAGGCAGTTAAACCACTGTTACCCATGTGCCCGAAGACGTGGATGTTGATTAAGGCAGGCCCCCGCACCTCTCGGATTCAGAGAGGCTGGGTTAAATGCTGAAGACACATTTCAGTTGAAGACACTCAGTTGTACAATTGACTAGGTATCCCCCTTCAATCCCATGTACTGCATCAAGTCTTAGATGATCATAATCAAAATGTCATTACGTAATTTTCCCACAATAAATATGCATGCCCATGATTCCACACATGGAATCCATTTGCCCTCTCACTATGCAGTAGCTAGACAAGGAGGCAATAGAAATTATGTTTCTTAAACAGAATCAAATACAACATAGAATTATAGAATATAGGATATAGGATGATCTCTAATCAGGGACTGATGTAGACCTCGGATACCAGGTGGGTGCAATTAACTATCAGGTAGAACAGAAAACCAGCAGAACTCCAAATCAAATCAAACTTTATTTGTCACATGCGCCGAATACAACATGTGTAGACCTTACCATGAAATGCTTACTTACAAGCCCTTAACCAACAGTGCAGTTCAAGAAAGAGTTAAGAAAATATTTACCAAATAAACTAAAGTAAACAATTATAAAAAGTAACACAATAAAATAACAATAACGAGGCTATATACAGGGGGTACCGGAACCTAGTCAATGTGCGGGGGTACAGGTTAGTCGAGGTAATTTGTACATGTAAGTAGGGGTAAAGTGACTATGCATAGATAATAAAACAGTGAGTAGCAGCAGTGTAAAAAAACTAATGGGGCGTCAACGTAAATAATCCGGTGGCCATTTGGTTAATTGTTCAGCAGTCTTATGGCTTGGGGGTAGAAGCTGTTAAAACCTGTTGAGGCCACGGGTTAGCAATGAACCCTGAGACGGGATTGCTAGCAAGGCTGGAAATTCAAAACATCAAAAATCTAATAATTTCAATTTCTCAAACAATCAACTATTTTACACCATTTAAAAGATAAACATCTCCTTAATCTAACCACATTGTCCGATTTTCAAAGAGGCTTTACGGCAAAAGCATAAAGTTAGATTATGTTAGGACAGTACATAGCCACAAAAGTACAAACATCCATTTTCAATTCAAGGTCAGGCGTCACCAAAAGCAGAAACCAGCTAAAATTATGCACCAACCTTTGACAATCTCCATCAGATGACACTCCTAGGACATTATGTTATACAATACATGCATTTTTTGTTCCATCAAGTTCATATTTATATCCAAAAACCGCATTTTACAGTAGCTGTGAAATTCTGATTTTTTTCTTCTCTGAAATGCTTCCGGTGAACAACGTTACAATTTTCAAAATTACTATTCGAAAACATTGGTAAATTATAATATTGTCATTCAAATAATTATAGTTTAACATTTCGTAAATGATACTGTCTTGCCAGATTTCAAAATAACTTTACTGGGAAATCACAAGTTGCAATAAACCAGGTGCTGTGCTTAGAACAATAAGCTAGCCTAATTAGCTTAGCATCATCTTGTAACCATGTAATATCAATAATACTATTGTCAATAATCCATTACCTTTGATTATCTTCATCCATTGGCAGTTCCAGGAACTCCAGGTCCACAACAAATGTGGTTTCTTTTGACAAAGTTCATAATTGATGTCCAAAGAACTCCAAGTTGTTCCATGTTGTTAGCGCTTCGGTGGCTACTAAAAAGTAGCGCGGGGGGGGTGTGTGAAGTCACGGCAAAAAGTTAAAAAAGTTACAAAAATAATCTATTTATGTTTGTTCAAACATGTCAAACGTTGTTTAGCATCAATATTTAGAGCCATTTTTAACGTGAAACATCAGTAATGTTTCAACCCGACCTCACCTGTGTCTAGAAAAACGTTTTTGAAAAATGTCCCGTGTCTCATGATTGCGCAGGTGCAGGCCATAATGGAAGTGACGACATCCCACGGACGTCAACTTCAATGCATTCTTATTTGCTCCCTGTTAATCATGGAAGCTTCAAACAACTTTATAAAGATCGCTGACATCTAGTGGAATCCGTAGGAGTTGCGAACTGAATCCTTTCTCACTATGGTATCTAATAAACAATGACACTAAATAGTACAGCCACAAAATTCTCATTTTTTTAAATCTATTTTTCTCAGGTTTTTGCCTGCAATATGAGTTTTGTTATACTTACAGACACCATTCAAACTGTTTTAGAAAATTCAGAGTGTTTTCTATCCGAATGTGTTAATAATATGCATATCCTAGCTTCTGAGTTGGTGTAGGAGGCAGTTAAAAATGGGCACGTATTTTTTTCAAAATTCTCAATACTGCCACCGTGGCCCGTAGAGGTTTTAAGGAGCCTTTTGGTCCTAGACTTGGCGCTCCAGTACCTCTTGCCGGGCGGAGAAAACAGTAGAGAAAATAGTCTATAACTTGGGTGACGAGTCTTTGGCAATTTTTGGGGCTTTCCTCTGACACGGCCTAGTATATAGGACCTGGATGAGGCAGGAAGATTGGCCCCAGTGATGTACTGGGTCGTACACACTACCCTCTGTAGTGCCTTACGGTCAGATGACGAGCAGTTACCATACCAGGCGGTGATGTAACCGGTCAGGATGCTCTCGGTGGTTCAGCTGTAGAACCTTTTGAGTACCTGGGGATCCATGCCAAATCTTTTCAGTCTCCTGAGTGGGAAAACGTGTTGTCGTGCCCTCTTTACGACTGTCTTAGTGTATTTGGACCATGATAGTTCGTTGGTGATGAGGACACCAAGGAACTTGAAACTCTCGACCCGCTCCACTACAGCTCCGTCGATATTAATGAGGGCCTGTTCAGCCCGCCTTTTCCTGTAGTCCATGATCAGCTCCTATGTCATACTCACATTGATGGAGAGGTGGTTGTCTTGGAACCACACTGCCAGATCTCTGACCTCCTCCCTATAGGCTGTCTCATCGTTGTCAGTGGTCAGGTCTACCACCATCGTGTCCTCAGCAAACTTAATGATGGTGTTGGAGTCGTGTTTGGCCACGCAGTTGTGGGTGAACAGGGAGTACAGGAGGGGACTGAGCACACACTCCTGAGGGGCCCCAGGGTTGAGGATCAGCGTAACAGACGTGTTGTTAACTACCCTTACCACCTGGGGGTGGCCCGTCAGGAAGTCCAGTTACAGAGGGAGGTGTTTAGTCCCGGGGTACTTAGCTTAGTGATGAGGTTTGTGGGTACTATGGTGTTGAACGCTGAGCTGTAGTCAATGAACAGCATTCTCACATAGGTGTTCCTTTTGTCCAGGTGGGAAAGGACAGTGTGGAGTGCGATTGAGATCGCATCATCTGTGGATCTGTTGGGGCGGTATAAGTATTGGAGTGGGTCTAGGGTATCCGGGAGGATGCTGTTGATGTGAGCTATGACCAGCCTTTCAAAGCACTTCATGAGTACCGACGTGAGTGCTACGGGGCGGTAATCATTTAGGCAGGTTACCTTCGCTTCCTTGGGCACAGGGATTATGGCGGTCTGCTTGAAACATGTAGGTAGTACAGACTCGGTCAGGGAGAGGTTGAAAATGTCAGTGAAGACACTTGCCAGTTGATCCGCGCATGCTTTGAGTACACATCCTGGTAATCCGTCTGTCTCCGCGGCTTTGTGAATGTTAACCTGTTTAAAGGTCTTGCTCACATTGGCTACAGATGCACAATCGAGAGCATCCTATCGGGCTGTATCACTGCTTGGTACGGCAACTGCTCCACCCACAACCGCAAGGCTCTCCAGAGGGTAGTGAGGTCTGCACAACGCCTCACCGGGGGCAAACTACCTGCTCTCCAGGACACCTACACTACCCGATGTCACAGGAAGGCCAAAAAGATCATCACGGACAATAACCACCCGAGCCACTGCTTGTTCACCCCGCTATCATCCAGAAGGCAAGGTCAGTACAGGTGCATCAAAGCTGGGACCGAGAGACTGAAAAACAGCTTCTATCTCAAGGCCATCAGACTGTTAAACAGCCATCACTAACATTGAGTGGCTGATGCCAACATACTGACTCAATCTCTAGCGACTTAATAATAAAAAATGGATGTAATAAATGTATCACTAGCCACTTTAAACAATGCCACTTTATATAATGTTTACATACCCTACACTACTCATCTCATATGTATATACTGTACTCTACACCATCTACTGCATCTTGCCTATGCCGTTCGGCCATCGCTCATCCATATATATTTTTAATACATATTCTTATTCATTCCTTTACACTTGTGTGTATAAGGTAGTTGTTGTGAAATTGTTAGATTACTTGTTAGATATTACTGCATGGTCGGAACTAGAAGCACAAGCATTTCGCTACATTCGCATTAACATCTGCTAAACATGTGTATGTGACAAATAAAATTTGATTTGAAACTCACATCTTTCCAGTACTCCTCACACCGCCCCAAACTCTACCCTTAACACAGTTACCATTCAAAAACAAGCTGTTTATCTAAAAAAAATGACATTGCGACCAAAGAGAACAGACAAAATGGACATCGTTTTCATCAAGCCAGCTTCTTTATATGGTGCTACCTTTTCCAGGGTTAGGACTGTAACCATTTGAGGACTTTGAAATGAGCCAGAGATGAGAGATCACCAAAACGAATGGTATTTTGGTTTCAGTGCATTCTCTTAAAATAAATGTATATAGCCTATCAACGTGTAGGCATACTGTGTAATAGAATTTATAATTAAATACAGTTGAAATAAAAAATATAAATAATTGTGTACTAAAAATGTGAATGTGTTTTTGCAGAGCATACAACCATGCCGACAACCATCCGTGGAGATCAGTGGACAAAGGGCTGGACAACGGGCCGCACCGAAAAAAGAAAGCGGTTAGTTTTGCTAGAATCTTAAAATGTGTACGCAGCATGTGTGTTGGAGTCACTTTTAATTCTTAATTGATCTACCGTTTCTATCTTTGGCCACTGTAATGGATGGGGGCTCAGGGCGGTACCATTCTGCTCGTCTGATGAATGTGCACATGGATCAGATTCAAACTTTGAAGACCGAGATCGAGTAATTGAAGGCAAACCAGCAGAACGAGAAACATTATCTGAGTTGGTAACAGCTGATGCATTGGTCCAGAGCCAGGCGGTATTGGCAGAGTGTCACTCGTCACTGGCAGAGTCAGGCGGCATTGGCGGAGAGTCAGGTGGAGAATGACGCGTTGAAGAGGGCGAGGAATGAAATGGAGTCACAATCCATGCCAGGCACACCTGTGAACTCTGGAACTCCACCTCCGACAGGCAGAGTCAACATACCTGGCGGGTTCACCAGGTCGTCGGTTCACCCTGACATTTCCATTCCTCTTCTGACAACAGAACTTGACCAACAGTTGAGCAGGCACAGCAAGGGCCATCCGGACCGTTATGCTGTTCTGCTATTCCAAGTATGTGTAACCAAAGAGAGATACCATGAGTGGACACAGAATACCAACTGGGATGGATCCCGAGGCAAATGTGGCTTACCAGTGAACCTCCGGGTGTTCATCATTAATACTGTCTCAAAAGTTTCTGTCCATGACTGATGCAACCCGAAAAAGCATTAAAGACAGAATGAATGAGTACTTGAGGTCACCGAGGAAAGTCTGGACATGGACTGCTCTCCCTTACGCAAGGAATTAGTCACTTTACCATGTTTACTACAGTATGTACTGTAGGCTATGTTTACTTGTCAGACTGCACAGTAGCCTAATAAACAAACGCAGGTGGCTTCTATCTTCAAAATGCATTAAATGCTTTATTATCCAAATGTTTAAAGTGCGTGTCAGTGACCTCATGCATCTGCAAAAGGTTGGACAAAGTATATACTGTACAGTACTGTATTTCTTCATCAGCATCTTTATGCTTTCGCTAATAAAATAATGATAAAAAAATACTCTTTCAAAATGCAGATGTTTATTTCCTTATGGATCCATAACGAATTACTATGGGAATAAATATCACTGAATGACAGAAATATTGGAACAAATTGTTGCTTACTGGAAAATACTCTTTCAAAATTAATGGAAGAGACAACATTCACAGGTCAAGACAGCGCTGCTCTGAGACAAGCATGGGGACTGGTTTTGATAAATCAACAAGATTTTTATTTTCACTGAATCTCCGTTTTTGTATTTGTTAGACTACAATTAGAGTGTGGAAATGTTAGGATTATTTTACTCTTACTGTATTACTGTAGCCTACTCCCGGCCGGTCACGTTGTACAGTGCCATTATGGGCTATTAGCAGAACGATAGACTCTTGCAAAGAAGGAGGGTAGGGGGAGAATTGTGTCGTCAAATGTATTTCTTAGTTAGGTTGGCTGTATCACAACCAGCCGTGATTGGTTGCAATTTCAGTTTAATCCACCAGAAAAGCCAACAAATAATACAACAAATATTGTGGTTAAACTCAAATATACTAATTGATGAAATAAAACATTATCAATTGGAACCTTTAACAAGTGGAAGGGGGAAAAAGTATTATTATTATTAACCCTGTTTTTCACTAGCGTAGCAGGCTGTGAATTCTGCAAACAACGTTTCTAGGATTGGCTCTTAGCAGGACAATATATATTGGTCATATTGATCATGGCTCATGAGTGGTGCAGTGGCCTAAGGCATTGCATCTCAGTGCAAGAGGCATCACTACAGTCCCTGGTTTGAATAACATCCGACCGTGATTGGGAGTCCCATAGGGCAGCGCACAATTATTATTATTAATTAAATTAGAATTATATAAAAGCCCCTTAGATTCTCACAGATCATATTTGCCCTAACGAAAAATACCCATTAGATATTAATTTAGAATCCTCCAATCCTCTAAATGTAATTATTGGCGGAGAGTCACGTCATTGAAAATAATATTTGTAGATATACTGTAGGCCTACTGTAGGTGACATGAGTCTCACTAGTGTTGAGTAATGTGCTGTTAAAAGTGGTGTAGGTATTATATATTTAAAAAGCATATTGAAGTTAGAAGCAATAGGATTTGAAGCAATAGCCTTCCCGCTGTGGTCAACTATTTCAGCACCGATTAGCACTGCTCTGAGACAAGCATGGGGACTGATAAATCAATGAGATTTTTATTTTCACTGAATCTCCATTTGGGTATTGGTTAGACTACAATTAGGGTGTGGGAATGTTATGCTCTTAGTACTGTAGCCTACTCCAAACCGTCACATTGTACAGCACCATATTTTCCGTTCCATCCTAACGGAAACCATGAGGGTTTCATTTTTTGTTTTTCTTGGAATAGAAACACCATAATATTAACCAAATTAAGTAAACTAAATTTCTTAAAATCAATCCCATATATTATGTTCTTATAAAAAAGGTTTTCAATTCTCTAGTACAGCCAATATTGAAGGCTATCAAATTCTTCTCAAAGATGCCCTCTGGTGGTCAAACTAGCACTAACTAGCATTAATGGTAACAATGGCTGGAAATTAAATAATGTGCCATAGAATTCTGCGGCAGCCCGCAAGGTGTGCTGCAGTATGACACAACTTTTAAAGAAGGAACCACTGTAGTCATTAATAGTTTTCAAGCCCTGCCACATCCGACGAGAGTTAGAGCCGGTGTAGTAGGATTCAATCTTAATCCTGTATTGACGCTTTGCTTGTTTGATGGTTCGTCTGAGGGCATAGTGGCATTTCTTATAAGCGTCCGGATTAGTATCCCACTCCTTGAAAGCAGCAGCTCTAGCTTTTAGCTTGAAGTGGATGTTGCCTGTAATCCCTGACTTCTGGTTGGGATTTGTACGTACGGTCACTATGGGGATGACGTCGTCAATGCACTTATTGATGAAGCCGATGACTGAGGTATTATACTCCTCAATGCCATTTGATGAATCCCGGAACATATTCCAGAGTTTTTTTTCCTCGGGTTGCACATGTCACATGCTGGTAGAAATGAGGAAAAACTGATTTAAGTTGCCTGGATTAAAGTCCCCGGCCACTAGGAGCGCTGCTTTTGCTGAGCATTTTCTTGTTTGCTTATGGCCTTATACAGCTTGAGTGCGGTCTTAGTGCCAGCATCGGTTTGTAGTGGTAAATAGACAGCCACGAATAATATAGATGAGAACTCTCTTGGTAAAAAGCGTGGTCTACAGTTTATCATAAGGTTCTCTACCTCAGGCAAGCACTACTTACCAGGCGTAGCTTCTCTGCCCTGCCGGTGCATGGAAAATACAGCCAGCTCTATATTATCCGTGTCGTCATTCAGATACATAAGATATTACAGTTTTTAATGTCCCGTTTGTAGTATAATCTTGATCGTAGGTCATCCATTTTATTTTCCAATGATTGCACGTTGGCCAATAGAACGGATGGTAGTGGAGGTTTACTCACTCGCCTACGAATTCTCAGAAGGCAGCCCGACCTCCGCCCCCTTTTTCTCCCTTTTTCTTCACGTAAATGATGGAGATTTGGGCCCATTCCCAAGAAAGCAGTATATCCTTCATGTCAGACTCGTTTAAGAAAAAATATTCTTCCAGTTCGAATTCAGTAATCGCTGTTTTGAAGTCCAGAAGTTATTTTCGGTCATAAGAGACAGCAGCTGCAACATTATGTACAAAATAAGTAAAAAAACAAGTTACAAACAACGCAAAAAAAAACGAACAAAATAGCACAGTTGGTTAGGATCATGTAAAATGTCAGCCATCCCCTCCGGCGCCATTCTACACAACTCCAAACATCCGTGGTAGGATTTGAATACCCCTGGATTATAGGATCTCTATGGCTTCTTACCAGTGTTCTGATCCATGTACTCCCGGGACACATGTTCATTCTGGTGCACCCATTCTCCATTGCACTTGAAGAAGATCTGCAAGGCAGGCACAGCCCGACACAGCAGCTTGATTGGGTTGCTTTTGATTATGTAGGAATCTTCTGGTTCCTTCAGGAAGTGAGGCAGGGTACCTGGGACTGATGGTAGGGAGTCTGGCAGGATGTCACCTGTGGCTCCTGCAAAGAGAGAGACTAGTTAGTTCAATCAATCAATTACATTTATTTTATAAAGTCCTTTTTACATCAGCACAGCAGTTGTCACAAAGTGCTTTAAAGAGACAGCAGATACCCAGCCTAAAAAAGCAATGCAATAAGAAAGCAATGCAATGTTCTTCTGGGTGACTATGCCTGACATTCAAAACGAAACCCAGGAAAAAGCACTGATAGATATGTTATGAAGATTTTAAAGCTGCATTATGTAACTTTTTCTATGTCCAAAAGCTGTAAGTTGCTAGTTGTCATTCAATGTGATTCAACAGTAACAATTTAGTGCCTACACCTTAGCGCCTACAATTTAGCGCCTGAAACCACTGTATTTGATTTGGCTGTTGATTTGGATTTTCATGACAGATTTAGTACTGTGCACAATGAATGACAAGTTTCCGCCACAAGCTCATTGCCTCAGATTGAGAAGATCTCAACTGCATACTCCTAGCGTCCCAGAGACGGAAGAAAAATGGGATGCATATCCACACTTCGCTAGCGAAGAGATATGGCAGATGCGGGGAGCAAACGACATGTCCCAGCAGCTCCTCCATATAATCCAAAGAAACTGTGAAAAGGGGAAACAATAGAGCGTGGTTCAAGATGAGAGTGAACCTCGGATTTGCACTAACAAACTGGAGAGGGCTAGCTAGTTAGCTAGCTTGTGTCATGACTCTCCTGTGACGATCTGAAGGATCAGGTTACAGTGGGTCCGCTCTACAGCACGCTCTCTCTTGTAGGAGGAGAGCGGGAAGTCCGCTGTTTTATGGCGGTCGTAAAATACGCTGCCTCTATGCTCTCTAGTGTTCGAGGTAGGATTGTAAACTGTGGAACACAGAGAGACACTTGGACATCAAAAGTTTAAATAATTAAGCAATATTTCTATTTTTGAGAATGTGGGAGTGGCCCTTGGACACTTAAGGGTCAGTCATGTCGAGTGTGCTTCATTTGGTGATCTCATGAAGAACAGGAAACACACATTACTGTGTCATCGGTTGTGTACACTTCTCAATTATGGGGTTTGCATTTGAATGTGGTATAAAATATCTGATTGAATATGTAACTATTTGTGAGAAGATGTAATGTGATGCTGGCCTTCTAAATGAGATACTTGTTTAGATATAAAGTTTGAACTAGTCAGTGGCCACACCCCGTGAGTACAGACATTTACATCAGTGTCATGGAAACGCCCCCTTCTTCCACAGAGTATAAAACAACTTGTGACAAAATTTACATTAGACCAGAAAATATGGAGCTGTTGCTACATGTTGAAATGGTTGGCAACTCTACAAAAGGACTAGACCAGAGAACGTGGAGATCATTCCCACGTTGAAATGGATAAGAAATCTACAAACAAAAGAACAATTATTCAGGCTGCAGCTGTTTAAATACTTTAGTCTGGTAAACACATTCGATCTAAGAACATTTCCGATTGGTACTCTGAAGTATCCATTATAACAACCTACACCTCACACACACTTAGATCTCTGGTGGACAAACCTGAGGCTTTCTGTCAACTGACTATCCAGCAGATGGACCGGCGACCACAGAGGGACAACAAAGGTGTACACTTGTAAATATGTAAATTGCAATATATTTCGAATGAGCGGTTGTTCATGTTCTAAGTATAGGCATTTCCATGAGTGTAGTGTAGTCAACTGTATGTACTTGATTCCGCTGAGTTTCCCGCTCTTGAGCGGTCCCCACCCCCTTCCTTTGTCTACCAAGCCGTCATATCGGTTTTGTCCGCTAGAGACTTTTTCTTTGTATCACGTAGCAACCAATGTATGACCTATTGTGTGTGTGTTATTATAATTCTGTGATTGATTGATTAAGTTAGTTAGTAAATAAATAATTAAGCCAATTTGTATATCGTTAAATCATGATTCTATGCTAGGGTTCGTGCAGATATCCAAGGGTTTGCGACATTCAGTTATGAGACTGAAATTCATTAATAAGCGACTGTTTTGATAAGATATGAAAATATCGGAATTCAGGAAATTTATTAATTCACTTGGGGGGGAAAAAGCCTCTTTAAACATTTTCCCATGGTGCCACAACTTCCTAGTTAATTAAAGTTACATGATTAGTTTAATCGCGTAATTAAATTACACATAGAGAATCATCGTCCGGGTTTGGGTTTGGCTGGGGTAGGCCGTCATTGTAAATAAGAATATGTTCTTAACTGACTTGCCTTGTCAAATAAAGGTAAAATAAAAAAATTCTAAATGAAAAAGTCTTATAGCTACTATGAATTACTTGTTTTCAAGCCATGTTGGCAGCTAGCTAGCTAGTGACTGCGTCATTGGTTTGTTTCATTTGTGTAAAATGTTGCTTTGCTATTTAGTTTTAATAAACTATGACTATATGTATTAATTTGTTATATTTCTTATCTCTGTGGTCTAGCTAGCCAATAATTGATATATTAATAAAGGTGACATCTTCCAATTATAGGTATATGTCCACTCAGTGGCCAGTTTATTAGGTACACCAACCTGTTCTCGAAAATGGTTCGCTCCTACAGACAGTGAGTCACATGGCCGTGGCTTGCTATAGAAAGCAGGCAGACATCGAGGTATTCAGTATCTCAGTATCTCAGACCTCCAGGCCTTTTCACGCATGACAGTGTCTAGGGTTTACCGAGAATGGTGCGACAGAGAAAAAACACCCAGTCAGCGGCAGTCCTGTTGGTGAAAACAGCTCGATGAGAGGTCGAAGGAGAATGGCAAGAACTGTGCACGCTAATAGGTGGGCCACAAACAGGCAACGGTGCAGTAAAACAGTGGTGTGCAGAACAGCATCTCGGAATGCACAACTCGTCAGTCCTTGTCACGGATGGGCTATTGCAGCAGATGACCACATGGGTTCCACTCCTATCAGCTAAAAACAAGAAGAAGCGGCTCCAGAAAAACAACAACCCCAAACAACAACAACAAAATAAAAATTCTAAAGGAGGGTGGCTGCCGTCAACGACGGCACTGTGCTACACCCCCCCCTCCCCAACCCACCTATATCTGGAGGTGGCTCCGGTTCTGGCCGTTCCAGGCAGTCGGGCCACTCTGGCAGACCCGGGGGGCAGTCGGGCCACTCTGGCATCGCCGGGGGGCAGTCTGGCCACTCTGGCAGCTCGGGGCAGTCTGGCCACTCTGGCAGCTCGGGGCAGTCTGGCCACTCTGGCAGCTCGGGGCAGTCCGGGCGACGTCGGACTGGGATGACGCACTTGAAGCCTGGTGCGTGGTGCTGGTACTGGACGTACCAGATTGGGAACACGCACCTCCAGGCTAGTGCGGGGAGCGGGAACAGGACGAGTCGGACTGGGCTGACGCACTTCCGGGTCCGCACGAGAGACAGGAGCTGGAAACCCAGGGCTATGGAGGCGCACAGGCGGTCTTGATCTTACCTCCTGCACAACCCATCCTGGCTGGATGGAACTAGTAGCCCTGCACGAGCGGGGTGCTTGTACAGGGCGGACTGGGCTGTGCAGGGGCCTGATGGTAGCCGTGCGTAGAGCGGGAGTTGGGTAGCCTGGTCCTCGGAGGCGTACCGGCAACAAGATGCGCTGCGCAGGCATCCTCCTACCAGGCTGGATGCCCGCTCTAGCACGGCACCTGCGAGGAGCTGGAATAACGCGCACCGGACTGTGCGTGCGTATGGGTGAGATAGTGCGCTCCTCAGCGAAACATGGCGCTCTCCACCTCATACGCTCCTCCATATAACCACGGGTAGCTGGCTTCCGGCTCTTCCTATGCCTAGCCAAACTACCCGTGTGCCCCCCCCAAAAAAATTATTGGGGGTGCCTTTCGTGCTTCAACGCCAGTCGTGTTCCTCGGAAACGTTCCCGGTCCATACCAGCCTTTCGCCTTTCCTCTCTCTCTCTCTCTTACCACCTGTCCCCATGGAAGGCGATCTTTTCCTGATTGGATCTCCTCCCAAGTGTAGGAGCCTTCTCCCCCCAAGTCCATCTCTCACCATAGTCCAACTCAAAATCCCACTGCTCCTTCCTCTGCTGCTTGGTCCTGGTTTGGTGGGAGATTCTGTCACGGTTGTCGTGGGTTAAGGAGGACCAAAACGCAGCAGGAATGTTGATGCTCATCTTATGTATTTATTTACAAACTAAATGAACACCAAAACGAAACGAACTTACGAACAACGAAACAGTCTTGAAAGGCTCACTCGGCAAAACAAGAAACAATCTCCCACAATTAAACAGACAAACACACCCAACTAATATAGGACTTCCAATCAAAGGCAACACCACACAGCTGCCTGCAATTGGAAGTCCACCCCAATTAACCAAACATAGACATACAACTAACTAGATCAACATAGAAATACGTAAACAAGGATCAGTGCCCAAAAACCCCGGAATACTTAAATCAAATGCCCTTTTTTAGAAAAACACCACCCCTAACCACATAAAACAAATACCCTCTGCCACGTCCTGACCAAACTACAATACCAATTAACCCTTATACTGGCCAGGACGTGACAGCAAGGGGCACCACGAAGACCAAGGAGCTCTCCAAACAGGTCAGGGACAAAGTTGTGGAGAAGAACAGATAAGGATTGGGTTATAAAAAAATATCAGAAAATTTCAACATCCCACGGAGGACCATTAAATCCATTATTAAAAAATTGAAAGAATAATGGCACCATAACAAACCAGCCAAGAGAGGGCCGCCCACCAAAACTCACGGACCAGGCAAGGAGGACACTAATCAGAGACACAACAAAGAGACCAAAGATAACCCTGAAGGAGCTGCAAAGCTCCATAGCGGAGATTGGAGTATCTGTCCATAGATTTGTATATGTAAAATGAAAAAATGTCCTGTTATTATTTTTAACAGATGTCAATGCTTCAGTTCTGCACTAATACTAATAACATTCAATAGACAGAATACATAGAATAATATTTTATCTTTCAGCTATTTAAGAAGTTTGCATAAGAAGACTCCCTGAAGTGCCACCAACAACGGCTGAGCTGCTACAACTTTGAGGACATGTCGCCACGCAACACAGGATGCGGTTAACAAACCTTTGAGAGGGGAAGGACCTGAGCTTTCCCTATTGTCAGATTTGGTGGTGCTCTGGAATTGTAAAAACCTACAGAGTACTGAGAAATGTTGAAAGAGAGGGACTTACAACCAAACCTATAAATCATATAAAAATAAGGGAAGTTTGTGTGCACAACAATAAACTTGTGAGAGAAAATATTTGTGCATTCTTTATCTAGCATTTAGGCATCATTGTTGTACTTTTGGAATTGTTTTAGATTAATTTACAAAACTGTACTTTCTTCCTGGATATCTATGATCCTGAAGGTTTCCTACAAGAGGGTAGATATGCAGGAAGGTGGATGGACTACCCTGTTGTAAATACTATAAAAAAAACAAGTCGGTCCGATTAGACAGATCAGGTCAAATAAAGATTTATTAGGGAGATAAGCAAGAATACAAGGTAGTCTCTGTAACTTCAATAACAAAAGCACAGTGTGAGGAAACAATTAGGATAAAGTACTGAACTGATATCACCCTAACCATGAAAAAAATCACTAAGAAAACTACTTACAAAGTAGTTGCTTATGCCAAGCATAGATGCCTAGTAGATGGCATCTGAAGAATAAAGTACAGTGTAATCTTGGAAAGTGTACAATTTATGTAAACATACTTGGTAATAAATAAATAGAATAGTGCAGTGCAGTGGTGAAAAGGCAGCAGTCGTGTGTTGTAAAGTGCAGGAGTCTAGATTGAAGTATTTAGCAGTCTGTGCAGTCATCTTAGCAGCCCTCAAGGTCTTCCTCTGCAATTCTTTCTGAAGCCTTGCCTTTGCCCCCTCAAAACTGGAATCCTTCAGAAAAAACACATGAACAACACTGTTAGGAAGTTGTAATGATTGAATGTGTTGTCTATGATTAGGCTACATCATATTAATACCAATTTCCTTGCCTTTTGTTTGATAAACATTTACCGCCGCTTGACATTATCATAAATTACTATTTGAAGAAAAAAAAAATAGTTTATTAGCTTGCAAGTAGATAGATAGCTAGCTTAGGACTACCATAGTTCTTGAGAATCCAAGGCAAGGGACCATACTAACGTTGGGCAATACCCAGAACAATAGTATTGTCAGAAGGACAAAGGATTACCGATGCATGCTAAAGCCAAAGTTATGTTCTGTAAATGCAGAGCTATGAGAGTCAAAATGCATTGTTTTGCACTTTCCACGTTTGAGAGCCATCTAATTTACCAAGTTAGCTTGCTAGCTAACGTCAGATTGTGATCTAATATTTTATGAGACACTGTAGCTAATGTTATTGCATGTCTCCAACATAAAAATAAATACAAAAACATAATTATACCCAGTGTTTTACCTGTTCTCAAGACATTGTAAAATGTAAATGATGAGTCTTCTTTTTTAAAACTGTTTCCATAGCTGTTATCTATCACATCCACTTACAGTCCCGAATCTCCACCAGCCTCAGAGTGGATGCTGATGTACTGGATGTACCCAGGTCAGTGGTCACCAACCGGTCGATCTCCAAGGCATTCATAATCGTTCGCCAAACATTTCTGTAAAAAACCCAACAATAAAACTTTGCGTTCCTACTTTTTTTATTTGTCTCCCACTGTTGGCGGTAGGTGCACCTGATTCAGCTACCCTGCACGCCGGGTAGGCAAAGTGTTCCCATTTTGAACCATTTTATGTGTCTGAAGGTACAAATTCGGCCTTTCCGGCAGGCCCAGAGAGCACATCAAGTGTACTATAGACCTACTACTGACCAATCGGATGGTTCAGATTACCATGTCTGTAGGTGTAAAAGAAAGCTACAGCAAAGTTGATACTGTGAGATTTCTAAACTTTTAAAACCATGACTAGAGATTCAACGAATACAGCAAAGAGCTGCTGTTTTTATGAGCGAGTTCATGTAAAAAGAATTACTCAGCTCTGTCAACACTTTTTATTCAACACTTTTATAAGCCATAAAATGTGCGTTCTCCCTACTTCCACTCGTGGTACAACCAGCACCGCAGCTGCAATGAATGAGTAGGAAGTGTATCAATAGGCATGAGTTATTATTAGTAGCTTGTTTTCACTTTCTTTGGTCATTGGAGTAACAACATTAATTTGTGCATGAGACAGAAATAATGCGGTGCGACTCGAGTTTCTACATCAGTTGGAAGACAATGTCCCTTTTTGGTCAGTGTGAGCGCAGGAAAGGGAGAGGGGAGAGACGTTGAGAGGGGGACCCACAGTCTGCTGCTCTCTCCCTCTGCTGAGATTGACCATCAGATGCAGGCACCATCAGCCCAGTAAAATACAAAAATAGCTAATTATTTAAAAATGTATGGCCACTCAGATGTGCGTCACAAGCAATACAACAACCGATCTATTACCGATGTGATCATGTAGCCTAGATTAAAAAAAAATGTTGGTCTGAAAAGAACAACCATGCATTGCCAGGGCAGTTCAAGCAAAGCCAATATGCGGCGATAATGTATTTGGCCTATAGCTTACTGCACAAAGTTCCTTGCTACAGTATAGTTTTAATAGGATAATGTTGCATAGGCGTACATTTTTTTAAGTCATGCAAAAAGAAATCTGAGATGTAGATATCGGTTGGCATTTTGACTCAAAGTGACTCATTTCGACTCAGAAAAGTTTGCCGACCACTGTACTACATCATCTATGAGAGAGTCATCTATGAGATTCTGGGGAATCGTGTTCAAATCTAGAAAAAGAATACTGTCTCCAAAAGCACCGGTACACACATAGCTACGCAGTGTAGCTTTAACTAACATTTTGAACTAAAGGTAAGTCATTTAAACTACTCTACTAAGATGTGCCATAGAATGAAATTATGTTTGGAAAATGATATGCCTGGAAAATAATTAGTCTCAAAGAAGTGTCACTGGTCTATAGGAAAAACATACCTTTCACATCCTGAGGCAGTACTTTGGATTCACTAGTCTCACCATGTTCATATTGAAAATCTGTAGTTTCCCCGCAGACAATGTTCACATTTCTCATTCATCATACGTAAACATATTCAGGAACAATAAAGAAGAATACATGGAGAACAATTCAAGCAATTCTCTTCCACATTAGTCGAAATCAGTCTCTTTAGGGTAATTTGTGGATGAATGAAATCAGAATAGACCACTAAACGCAAGCATTGGGCGAGGACTGATTACCAGCACTGTGACCGTTGAGCCTGAATGCATCTTATCTCTACTGCAAGCCCTCCTCTTTGTGCACAGAATGTCTTTGTGCAGATGCCCAATATGTCCCTACGTGAGCACACAATTCATACCAGGTTATTCCTTCAAGTCAGTTTGGCAAGCAGCTGGAACAGGTTTCCTTGCCATTGTGCATTAGATTACCTCATCAATTTAACAGAGAGAGAGGAAACATTGATCTAACAAACAGGCTCAACAATACAAGATGGGATTATAGTTCAAGATAGATCTGGGATGAATCCCAAATGGCACTCTACTGTATTCCCTTAATAGTATTCCCTTTATAGTGCACTACTTTTGACCTGAGACCTATGGGCTATAAAGGAAATAGGGTGTCATTTTGGATGCAGTCCTGGACTCTTCATATGAAGCCTCTAGTTCAGGGAGAGCCCTCTACATCACTCCTGGGCCCAGAACAATAAGGAGGAACAGGATGCCATCGCTGGGCTTCATCCCAGAATCGCTGGGCTCATCCCTCAATCCCATCAAGGACGATACAGCTAAGCTATTCAGAGCTGTAAAAGCCCATGAAAGCTATTATGCCCCACCATCAAATCCAATTCTGTCCACTGAAATCGAATCGTCCGGCCCCACTTTCCATCACCACCTCCCATGCATGTTGTTATGTCTAATAGATACATGAATGAATGCACACATACTAGAGGATATAGTACACTCACAAATGCAGTAATCACAGCAAAACATCTGAGTACAGGACTCAATACACAAGGTCTTCTAGGGACTGAAACTTTCAGAAATGACCCTGGACTTTTGAAGATAGAATTGTGTAATGTCTTCTTACACAACATTCTTACGATTTGACGCACACAGTTTGCGAAGCCAATTATATAGTTATTTTCTGTAGCCAGAAGGGCCTTGAGCACCAAATGCTTTTTTATGAAGGGGACGCACGCATGCATTGGTATTTGTAAGTTGCCATTCTGACAAAGAAATTAATTAATTCCAATAAGAGTAAACAAGGCAACAGTAAACATGTGGGGGATTGGAAATGACGCAGACAATTACATTGATGGAATCTACAATCTATCTGCACTATTATGGCTGATATTCGCCCCAGTAAAAAAAAAAAGTGAAGAAAAAAAAGAAATATCAATAGAAAACCGTTCAAACGAAACAAAATGCAGATAGTTTGCAGTCTTTCCAGCTTCAGTTTGAAGTGATTGTGTAGGCTGTGTGGTTGGCTAACTCCTCTGAACAACAGTGTCCCGACGAGAGAGCACATTTTCTATGAAAGGCAAAATTGCGCATCATTAGCTCATTGTTATGGATGTATCCAAATAAATGTCACTAGAAAACAGCTTAAACAAACGCAAATGCAGCTACTTTGCTGTTACTCTTGACGTGACTGTAAGTTAGCCGTAGTTGGCTAGCAAGCAAGGGATAAGAACGTTGCCAGCCAGTATGGCAATGGAACACTTAGAATGAATGACTGGGTCGTGTCTTTAGATAAAGAACAAAAAGACTTAATGACTGGGTCGCGTCTCTGGCAACCGAACCAACAACCAGCTGGCTTGGGTAGCAACCTTAGATTTGTGTCGGGACTATATCTCGTGTAAGGATGAAATAGTATGAATACATTCATCAAAAGAATGTTTTTTAATTAAAATGTCAATCATTATTTGTATATGTTGGTAACCCAGGTAGCCTAGTGTTCAGAGTGTTGGACTTGTAACCAAAAGGTTGCAAGATCAATTCCCCGAGCTGACAAGGTAAAAATCTGTTGTTCTGCCCCTGAACAAGGCAGTTAACCCACTGTTCCTAGGCCATCATTGAAAATAAGAATTTGTTCTTAACTGACTTGCCTAGTTAAATAAAATAAAAAATACATAATAGTGATGAATCTTGACTTAAACACCACCTTCAAGGACCTTAAGTCAAAACTGTAACTCGGCCATTCAGGAACATTCACTGTCTTCTTGGTGCCTTGTGTTTTAGGTTATTTTCCTGCTGAAAGGTATATTCATTTCCCAGTGTCTGTTGGAAAGCATCCTGAACCAGGTTTTCCTCTGGGATTTTGCCTGTGCTCAATTAGATATTTTTTTATCCAGAAAAACTCCTCAGTCCTTATCGATTACAAGCATACCTATAACATGATGCAGCCACCATTATTCTTGAACATATATTCCAAGTGGTACTCAGTAAGTAATGTGTTGTATTGGATTTGCCCCAAAGATAACATTTTGTATTTGGGACAAAAAGTTAATTGTTTTGCCACATTTTTTGTAGTAATACTTTAGTGTCTTGTTACAAATAGGATGCATGTTTTGAAATATTATCACTCTGTCAATTAGGTTAGTATAGTAGACTAACTACAATGTTCTTAATCCATCCTTAGTTTTCTCCTATCACAGCCATTCAACTCTGTGTAACTGTTTTCAAGTCACCATTGGCCTCCTGGTGAAATTCCTGAGCGGTTTCCTTCCTCTCCAGAGTTAGGATGGACGACTATCTTTTTAGTGAGCTGGTGTATTGATACAGTACACCATCCAAAGTGTAATTAATAACTTCACCATGCTCAAAAGGATATTCTATGTCTGATTCTTTTTTTTTCAGCTACCAATAGGTGACCTTCTTTGTGAAGCATTTGAAAATGCTGGTGTTTGTGGTTGAATCTGTGTTTAAAATTGTATGTGTGGGGTGCAGAGATGAGGTAGTCATTCAAAAATAATGTTAAACACTATTATTGCACACAGAGTGACTCCATGCAACTGATTATGTTCAGCAAAGGTTTACTCCTTATTTACGCTAGCCATAAACAAAGGGGTTGAATACTTACTGACTCAAGACATTACAGCTTTTCATTTTTAATTAATGTGTAAAAAATCTCCAAAACATTATTCCACTTTCACATTATGGGGTATTGTGTATAGGTGTAGCACATGGGGATCCTCAGCCTGAAGTGTCCGCACTTGCGCCAGCGAATAGCTAGCTTTCTGCGTGGCGCCGACTGGTAAGACGCTTCAGGAGGGCGGTCACGTGTGCTAGCAAGGCATGGGCCAAATCGTGAGGAAGTGGTGCTTGCTAAGCAAGCAGCGTGACGTCCTTTACTTAGGCCAGTGACAAAAAAATATCAATTTAATCAATTTTAAATTCAGGCTGTAACACAACAAAATGTGGAAAAAGTAAAGGGCTTAGGAATACTTTCTGAATCCCTGTAATCTTTCCCAGATCATTAAGTGACAAGATGGACATTGTTTCACAAGCAGAAGAAGATTAAATTATGTTATTTCTGCTACAGGAGGTAGATTGGAAGGGAAAGGGGGATACAACCTGTAGAATAAATGAATTACTCCCAAACCTGACAGGCAGTGGGGCCAATGCTGACACATCCTTTGTTAAATTGATTCCTGACAGATTGTTCATTTCCACGTTACTGATGTGCTGTGCTTGTCCTACTCTCAATAGGAACTGACTGCTCCATGCAGACACTTTATTGCCAGGGCGTTATATACTGTATAATTAGCCCATTAGACCAAATGAAGGACAGCAAGTGGAGAAGAAAGTGGGTGTCCTTCATCTGGTCTAATGGGCTAATTCAACAGGAAGCGTTGACGGCTAAAAAGGCCTGGTGACCCCAATAGATGCTTTTGATTTGGCTGAGAGTACACATCAATTTTCCACTGCAAACTGCTAATTACGAACCCTGTCCTCTTCTTAATGCCTACACACTTAACGTAGTCAAAGGTAAAAGATAATTGGGACAAGGTGACAATGCACACTCCATAAAGCATCCCTAGTCTCACTCTAGAATGCCTGCTCGTCTCTCTCTCATCTCATGATAGATGTTCGTAAATACAGTATGAGGCTTAATGAAGGCAATGAGTAAGCCGCCAATAAGTCACTTATTTCCTCATTACGTCTGTACATTTTTACACTGCCTCTTAAATGCTCCTCGCTTTCCTCCTATCTGCTGCCAGTCACTGGGTCGAAGGCGGGCAGCAGGCTGATGCTTTCCCCCCGATTGAGCAGAGAGCTGCCTGCCTGGATGCTGGATGGATGTGAAGGCAGGCAGTGCAGATAAATGCCATGTATCTAGGGACGTTTGCGGTGTCTGCCGTGGTACTGATGCTGTGATCGGGGACAAGGGAAACAATGCCAATGAGCCAGGGGACCTTGTTTAGCATAAAGATTTAAATCAACTATGTCTCCGAGATATACCACGGCATGGCAATCATAACTCTGCATGTAGGCTTCAGTCAGTTCTGTTCACTTTGCTTTTGGAACGCTGTGGAGTGCAGAGGACTGAGCTTGTACAGTGTGATGAATAAGGACGGGGATATGCCAAAAGGAGGTTAGCATTTTTCGCCATGAATCTTGTTCTGGAGGTAGCTCTGCAGTGGTCACTAGCACAAAGCCATAAAATCAGATCTTTAACCTAACCCTAACTACACCGCTAACCCTAATACCTAACCCATACTTAAATTATGACCAAAAAGCACATTTTTACAATACAATTTTGACTTTGCAGCTGGCCTAAGGGGAAAAATCGCTCAGTTTTGCCTCCAGAACAAGACTCATGACAATAAACGTCAACCTGCATGCCAAGATAGGTAATCTACTGAACATCCAAATGCTGTAAAAAGAAAAAGGAATCATACTAGGACTGCTGCGTCTCTCATACCCCTGTTTTGTTTGACAGTTTGTGTCTCTCCTTCCAGCAATAAGCCTCCCAGCAATGAAAGGAAATGGACAGCAGCAGAAGTAGGCTACCTGTTGATCCAGACACCAGAGCACTCCATTCATCTGCCACTCTCCTGGTTGCCTCCCTTCCTCACTCAGTTACACATTACTATTTCACAGCTGCCTCTGGACCCAAAGTCCTTTAAACCATACACTTTCATTGTCACACGCTGAAGATCACTGGGGACTTTCTCATGGATTTTTTACAGGGGTTGAGCTAGGTAGAGGGCGAGGAAGAATACTGTTAGGCTGTGTGAGTGTAAGCTTTACATGGTGAGCACCCTCTCTTGGATTTCAGCAGGAATCCTCTTCATTTGAAAGCCGCGAGTGTCAGCCTAAGGTGTCAGGCTAATCCAACCACAAGGCTATTGAAGGAGAGGAGAGGAGCGGAGCGGAGAGGAGTGTGGCTGAGCAGAGTTAAGAAGAGAGGACTTGCGCTGACGAAGGTGTCTACACTCTTGACTGTTCTGTTCTCTAAAACCCTCACTTAAACTCTAGGGAGTAAAAAGAAGCAACAGAGGCACAAGCATGCTCACTCACACCCCGGGCAGACCACCAGAATTATCCTATATCATAAAGCATTGCATGCATCTATGCCAGTGGTTCTTAACCTTGTTGGAGGTACTGACCCCCACCAGTTTCATATGCGCATTCACCGAACCCTTCTTAATTGGAAAAATAAAATTCAAAACATAGGTATATATTTTACTGGTGCACAAAATGAACCGTGCATCAACATCAGTGTTCAAAGAACAAAACCATTAAAACATGATTTTCACACAAAAACAAAAACATAATAATGAATATTTACTGCAAATCAGTGTGACTTCTGCTGTTGCCAATCAGAGACCAGTTCAGAAATGCGCAGGTTCACCTTGGCAAGATGCTGTGAGGATCGGTTTGTTGATGGGTACAAAGCCGAGAACAGGCAGAGTAGCCTTTTCATCGAATCTGGCTCTCTTCACCTTGAATTCAGCGAGCGTTGTGTTCTTGTATTGTCCATCTCCATGCAGCTTAAGGAAGTGTTCTCTTAGTTTTGCCGGTGCTAGACTAGAATTGCTCAACTTGGCATTGCAAATCATGCAGTTAGGACGCTGACTCTCATCACGTTCCGTTATACATGTGAATCCATATTGTACATATTCGTCCGACCACTTTCTTTTTTTGCTCGACATAGTTAGTATGAAGGGATTAAAATATTAAGAAAGAAATCACACGACGTACCATCACGACAGTCACAATTCGACTACTGAGCGCGCCAAATTCCCTGCAGCACAGATAGGCCAAGCGATGTTGCGTGATCACCTGCAGCCAATGATGGCCAAGCGGGGCGTGTCATCACGAATCATATGAGTCGGGTGTGTGTCTTGACCTCCGCCGAACCCCTGAGACTGACTCACCGAACCCCTGGGGTTCGATCGAACCCAGGTTAAGAACCACTGATCTATGCAGACTAATAATAAACTGCAATTCCTAATGTGATGAGTAGCCTAGCCTAAGGACAAGACTCGGTAACAGTATCTGTGCAGCCCAAGTTAATCTGTGCAGCCCAAGTTAATCTGTGCAGCCCAAGTTAATCTGTGCAGCCCAAGTTAATCTGTGCAGCCCAAGTTAATCTGTGCAGCCCAAGTTAATCTGTGCAGCCCAACTCATGGCTGTCTGCAAAAAAAGCCAGTTGTGAACAGCGTGCACATTTCTTTGTACTGCGTAATTACAACAGGTTTCTGTATGAGAGAGATCGTGAGAGAGAATACGAGAGGGGTAACTAAATTAGTAAACACAAGATTGTGCCTAAAAAAACAGAGCACAAAAATAAATGGTTTTTCGGGACCATGGACAGCTATGCGAGCCACTGCGGAGAAAGGCACTCACCGGCGAGGCAGCGCCCTGTGTTGCTTACTAGTGGGCTAGTAAGCCTATTTGTTTGACATGGGCCAGAGCAGGCCTGCGAGCCGAGGGCGAGAGTGCCATGTTCCTTACATCCCTTTTAATTGTAAACTAATACAAAATAGAAGGGGGGAGACTATTGCAAGCTATAGTTCTCATTTTTAGCACAAACCGGGCCAGCTCAAATTCTGTGAATTGAGTCAGGTTGTGTGGGTTTCGGGCTTGCTGTGCTGTGTCTGTGCACCTTTTAACCTACTACGGCTTGCTCTCATCCGCAGCAGCTGCAGACATTAGTGACGCCAGGATTCCAATATTGGCTCGGCCAGAGAAATGTGTGGCCATGATAACACACATTTTTCTAATGATTGAAATGTTTCAAATTGCGATATGAATAGGCTGGCGTGCACTCGGGAGAATGATGATCCACAAGACCATGACAGGCAGTGCATCTCAGAATCAGGCGAAGCTCATATTCCAATGGCATTTGTTAACGTCGATACATCCTAACAAAATACAGCCCATGACTGCCCTCCTAATGTGCCTTGCTGGACCTTGTAAACTATTGAAAGTAGACCCGTAACTGATCCAAATGTTTTCCAAATCCAACATGCATTCAAAACACAGGACTGTTGAGCGATTATTCAAATAGTTTTGCCGAAAATCTAGTTATTTATTTATGATTTAATTATTCAAGGCTACCTTTGTTATTTAATTTCTAGGCCCAAATGCTGTTTCCTCATCTCCTCACTCCGTTGCCACCACTTTACATCATGTTTTTCAGAAATAAGGCTTTTTTCGGGTTCATTTCATTTCTGTGACGTCGGACTGGCCCTGGGCTCGGGCATCAGCTCACTGGGCTTGGGTCGGACCGAGCTCGAACGTTCAGGCACGACGAGAACGGTAGCGGGGAGGTCAAGGGAGTCAAGGGTCTGTGCATCCAGTTGAGTTGTGCTTCCTTTTTCTGGGTCAATGATGGTTTACTTTGCATGATTTCCCTAGCCCTTCCTGGTCAAATCTTCTCTCCACTTCTGATTGCACCAGATCCACTGCTTCAAAGAACTGGTGTCTCCACTGGAGTTCTCCTGCTTCTGGTGTAACCATAGCTGTGGGAAGTAGGGGTGCTGAGGGTGCAGCAACGCCTGAGAAATCAAAATCAAAATAATAATAATACAAATTAGTGAACTAGGTCTTTGCTATTCCTGTATGAGCAGAGAAAAATACTCCGCACCCTAAAATAAGTTGAAATAAAAAAATAACATTTTATTTGACACATGCTTCGTAAACAACAGGCGTACACTAACATTGAAATGCTTCCTTACGGGTCCTTTTCCAACAATGCAGAGTTAAATATAAAAAATATATATACAAAGTGACACGATGAATAAATACACAGTGAATTACCATAAAGAGTAAAAATAACAGGGAATACCAGTACCGAGTCGATGTGCAGAGGTACGAGGTAATTGAGGTAGCTATGTACATACGCTTTAGGTAGGGGTAAGTCACTAGGCAACAGGGTAGATAATAAACTGAACTGCAGTAGCGTATGCGGAGAAAGTGAGTGTGAAAGTGTGAGTTGTCTGTATGCACATGTTATGTCTATGGGTGTATGTAATGTGTGTGTGTAGGGGTGTCAGTGTGTGTGTGACTGTGTGGGTAGAGTTCAGTGTGTATGCATAGTCAGTGCAAGATAGTTAGTTAAAAAAGGGTCAACGCAGGTAGTCTGGGTAGCCATTTGATTAGCTATTTAGCGGTCTTATGGCTTGGGGGTAGAAGATGTTCAGGGTCCTGTTGGTTCCAGACTTGGTCCAATGGTACCGATTGCCGTGTGGGAGCAGAGAGAACAGTCTATTGCTTGGGTGGCTGGAGACAGACAATTTTTTGGGCCTTCTTCACCAGCCTCTGTAGCGCCTTGTGGTCGGGTGCCTTGCAGTTGCCATACCAAGCGGTGATGCAGCCGGTCAAGATGCTCTCAGTAGTGCAGCTGTAGAACTTTTGAGGATCTGAAGGCCCATGGCAAATCTTTTCAGTGTCCTAAGGGGTAAGAGGCGCTGTCGTGCCCTCTTCACAACAGTGTGGACCATGTTAATTCCTTAGTGATGTGGACACTGAGGAACTTGAAACTCTTTAGCCTGTCCACTACAGTCCCATCGATGTGGATTGGGTTGTGCTCGCCCCTCCATTTCCTGTAATCCACGATCAGCTCTTTTGTCTTGCTGACTTTGAGGGAGAGGTTGTTGTCCTGGCACCACACTGCCAGGTCTTTGACCTCCCTATAGGCTGCCTCATCTTCATTTGTGATCAGTCCTACCACCGTCATGTCGTCAGCAAAGTTGATGATGGTGTTGGAGTCATGCGCGGCCACGCAGTCGTTGGTGAACAGGGAGTACAGGAGGGGACTAAGCACACACCGAGGGCCCACCCATGTTAATTGTTATCATGGCAGATGTGTTGTCACCTACCCCCACCACCTGGGAGCGGCCGGTCAGGAAGTCCAGGATCCAGTTGCAGAGGGAAGTGTTCAGTCCCAGGGTCCTATGGTACTGAATACTAAGCTGTAGTCAATTAACATAATTCTTACATAGGTTCTGTTCTACCAATGTATAGAAAAAAACTGCTAGATTTATATTTAACCATGTCCTTGTTCAGCCACGACTCTGAGAAACATACGATATTACAGTTTTTCAGATCAGGTTAATAGGATAGTCTCGAATAGAGCTCATCCCGTTTATTATCCAGTGATTGCACAATCGTCAATAGAACGGAGGGTAGAGGCGATTTATCCATTCTCTGACGTAGTCTCGTCAGTAATCCAGCACGCCGGCCTCTATTCTCTATCCTGTCGAGGGATTTGAGCCTGGTCTGGGATAATCAATATGTCTTTCGCCTCCGACTCATTGAAGTCGAAGTTTTCGTCCAAATTGAGGTTAGTGATAGCTGTTCTGATGTCCAGAAGCTCTTTTCGGTCATAGGAAATGATGGTGGACACATTATGTACAAAAAAAGTTAAGACCAGAGCAAAACATATATAAAATAGCACAGTTGGTCAGGAGCCCATAAAGCGACCACTATTCCCTCTAGCGCCATTCTCAAGCCAGTCAAAATGACCGCTTCAGAGATTCTAGTATTAAAGCCGGTGACTGATGTGGTAAATTCCTCAATGTTTTTGAAGAATCCCGGAACACATTCCAGTCTGTGCTAGCGAAACAGTCCAGTAGCTTAGCATCCGCTTCATCGCACCCCTTCTGTATTGAGCGCGTCACTGGTACTTCCTGTTTGAGTTTTTAATTCTAAGTAGGAAGCAGGAGGATAGAGTTATTGTAGTATCCTTAGAGGCTTCTTAGATTGATGACTCATGACACGTAAGTATGGTTTAGTATTTAATTTAACTTAGAATAACATTCTCTAATGCACCTGGCTTAAGCTACCTGAAGCTTTCTTAAATCACAGTTGTATAGGCAGACATAGGAAACGGCTACGGCTAGCAGAAAGCAAACCCTGTCTTGAGTCAATACTGCTATCTATTGGTAAACATTAATATACCAGGTTACTACAGTTATGCTCTAATTTGCCAAAGGGAGGGCCTTGTATGCGTTTCTGTGTGTGGAGTAAAGGACATCTAGAGTTTTGTCGCCTAACTGATTAACGCAGTAACTCTTCTGTAAATGAAATGGTGTTAGTATTTTCAGACACAGCTTTAATGTAGAACCTAACGATTGACACAAAATGCACGGTCATGACAAGAATTTGAAAAGCATTTTAGATGGACTGTAACCTGTTAAAAAAGTGTGAGTAACAGCTATAAAAGTAGCGTAGCTCCATTTCCCCTCTATGAAAAGCAATTACACGGCGGATGTGTCCACACTCAACCAACCCATTAACCTGCTCTGTGAGAGATGGGCTCAATGTAATTATAGACCATAGATCTGGAGCCCAGTTAGTTATGGAGGTGCTGTTGAGTCCAGAGGCTGTGAGCGCCCGTGTACGCTGATTGACTGAGACAGACTGTCAGTTATTGACACTACCTCTGTGCAAACATCCTGGTAGAAAATATAAAAAAAGAAATGCTTCCACCAGAGGCCTGTCTGCAGTTGAGCCACCTAATTCTTGTCACTTAAAGTGATCCGTGTCTAAAGCCTTCATAACCCACCCATGCTTAGTTAGCCCCCAATCATTTTCACCTCTCAGGTCCTCACAGAAAGAGAGAGGGCTGCATCAACAGTTCAATCAAATGAGCTGTGCCAGAATCCCTCTGGACGTAGGGTAGAATGTTCCTGTAGCTTGGTGAGTCTGCTAAGGAGACTGGTAAATGTCTACACTGCCGGTCAAAAGTTTTAGAACACCTACTCATTCTAGGATTTTTCTTTATTTTTACTATTTTCTAGAATAATAGAATAATAGAGGAGACTTCAAAACTATGAAATAACACATGTAGCAACCAAGAAAGTGTTTTAACCAAATCAAAATACATTTTATATTTGACATTCTTCAAATAGCCACCCTTTGCCTTGATGACAGCTTTGCACCTCTTGGTATTCTCTCAACCAGCTTCACCTGGAATGCTTTTCCAACAGTCTTGAAGGAGTTCCCACATATGCTGACCACTTTTTGGCTGCTTTTCCGTCACTCTGTGGTCCGCCTCATCCCAAACCATCTCAATTTGGTTGAGGTCGGGGGATTGTGGAGGCCAGGTCATCTGATGCAGCACTCCATCACTCTCCTTCATGGTCAAATATCCCTTACACAGCCTGGAGGTGTGTTGGGTCATTGTCTTGTTGAAAAACAAATGGTAGTCCCACTACCCCAAACCAGATGGATGGCGTATCGCTGCATTATGCTGTGGAGGCCATGCTGATTAAGTGTGCCTTGAATTCTAAATAAATCACTGACAGTGTCACCAGCAAAGCACCCCCACACCATAACACCACCTCCTCCATGCTTTATGGTGGGAAAAACACATGCAGAGATCATCCCACACCACGTCTCACAAAGTCACGACGGTTGGAACCAAACATCTCCAATTTGGACTCCAGACCAAAGGACACATTTCCACCGGTCTAATGTCCATTGCTTGTGTTTCTTGGCCCAAGCAAGTCTTTTCTTCTCATTGGTGTCCTTTAGTAGTGGTTTCTTTGCAGCAATTTGACCATGAAGGCCTCATTCAGAGTCTCCTATGAACAGCTGATGTTGAGATGTGTCTGTTACTTGAACTCTGTGAAGCATTTATTTGGGCTGATATTTCTGAGGCTGGTAACTCTAATGAACTTATCCTCTGCAGCAGAGGTAACTCTGGGTCTTCCTTTCCTGTGTTGGTCCTCATGAGAGCCAGTTTCATCATAGCGCTTGATGGTTTTTGCGACTGCACTTGGAAGAAACTTTAAAAGTTCTTGACATTTTCCAGATTGACTGACCATGTCTTAAAGTAATGATGGAGTGTTGTTTCTCTTTGCTTATTTGAGCTGTTCTTGCCATAATATGGACTTGGTCTTTACCAAATAGGGCTATCTTCTGTATACCCCCCTTACCTTGTCACATCACAACTGATTAGCTCAAACGCATTAAGAAGGAAAGAACCTGTTAATTGCGATGCATTCCAGGTGACTACCTCTTGAAGCTGGTTGAGAGAATGCCAAGAGTGTGCAAAGATGTCCTCAAGGCAACGGGTGGCTATTTGAAGAATCTTTTTTGGTTACTACATGATTCCATATGTGTATTTCATAGTTGTGATGTCTTCACTATTCTACAATGTAGGAAATAGTATAAATAAATAAAACCCCTGGAATGAGCAGGAGTTCTAAAACTTTTGACCGGTCGTGTACTATAGTCGTAGTGTTCTTGGTTTCAGGGTTTCATCTTATAGTGGTAGTGTTCTTGGTTTCATCTTCAAAAGGGTTCCCTAAAAAAGAGGGGGACAACACCCTTCCTTAAGTTCAGTTAGGTGTTTACTGGATAAGACAATTTTAACTGAAATACAACTCTACTATGGCATAAAGTGCAAAAATAAGAGACATTGCAACAATTGTTAGCTGTAGTGGTCACAAGGCAAATACCAATTAAAAAGCAGCTGAACTAACCGTTCCGTATTTCGGTTGCTCAGAGATTTGATATTGGGGGTGGAGTTCGATGTGGGTGTGCTATGTTCGCTATATCGTACCCTGGCAAACTCAGTAAAGTAATCTGATTACTTTGTTACTTTTACTTTACTTTCCCCTTAAGAGGAATTAGAAGAAGACTAAAATGTATATTACCGATTGAATTACATCTATTGCATCAATGTTTACATAGTTGGCCATAAATGTTCCATTTTACTTTATGGGATGGTTATGTAGGCTTCTTCTAACCCCTTGCTTTCTACTACAGATTGACTGAAGTGGATTTAACAGGTAACATGAATAAGGGATCATAGATTTCACCTGGTCAGTCTATGTCACGGAAAGAGCAGGTGTTCCTAATGTTTTGTACACTCAGTGTATGTCTTACCCCGGTAGAGAAGAGAAATGGCCCCAAAAAATGTTTGATTCAGAGCAATACAAAATAATGTAGAGTTTCTGAGCAAACCAGAAATCCTTCAATAAATACAGTACATTCGAGCAATACCTTAGGACCACTTAAAAATAATAGATTGTGTTGTACAGTTCCTTTGCTCCCGAGTGGTGCAGTGGTCTAAGGCACTGCACCTCAGTGCTAGAGGCGTCACTACAGCCCCTGGTTCGATTCCAGGCTGTATCACAACCGGCCGTGATTGGGAGTCTCGTAGGGCGGCGCACAATTGGCCCAGCGTCGTCTGGGTTAGGGTTTGGCTGGGGTAGACTGTCATTTTAAATAAGAATTTGTTCTTAACTGACTTGCCTAGTTAAATAAAGGTTAAATCAAATAAAAAATAAAAACATGACCATGGAAGATTACTGAACCAATCTCTCTTTTCAGACTGTCAGAGTATTTATCATTATTATAGTTTAGTTTTTTCTTATTTACTTTTGTATATACACTGAGTGTTCAAAGATTAGTCCAAATGAGGACTTAAATAGAGCCTAATAAAATAAAATATCAACAAGTGGCAGTTGGGATGTAAATGCGTATTGTCTCAATTCTCAGTGGCAGACTCGAGTGATCACTACAGTATCACAGACATCAGAAAGTGGCCACTCGATAAAGGACTTAGGGACCAAGTGTTCCTTCAACCTACCATTGGCGATGTGTTGTCTTATGTAAACAAGTCTGAGGCGCTGCATAATGTGGGCAGGTCTGTCTCACAGTCTGCAGGTTCTGCCGTATGATTTGATAGAGTGCAATCAGTGCAGCTGTTTCTCTGTGTCACCGTCCCGTGTTAGCGGGCATGATCGAAATCACAACCCAACCCTCAACTGTACAATGGATCCAGGAACCTAACAGCTTCCATAAAACTTGCAAATCTCAGTTTTGGAAGATACAGACTGACCGAAATAATGCTATTTACACTTTGTAGTCGATTTTTACACAACAATCAATCTTTCTGACTAATATTGAGGAAACATATTATTTATTTTTGTTCAACTGCCCTTTACAGCTTTGTCACTGTCCCAAATAGATCAAATGTCACTGTTCACTGACACCTGTAAAGGAATTTTGGCATGCAAGCTTGATACTGACAACTTTGTAGGGAGAAAGAGGTGCAGGATAAAGACAATTTCACCTGCATGCATTAATAACTTCCATGATTAGTTTAGCATATACTTGAGCATTTAATTATCTAACGTTTGTTCATTAAACATAGCAGATGAAAACTGAGTGAAATGCTACATTTCTGTTTAACGTCTACATACTTTTCCGGAGAAGTTGAGGCAACATAAAATTGACTGACAAAAGCCAAGGGGTGGGAAATGGAGAAGGAGAAAACGTCAGAATCCCACTGAAAGTTAATTTAATTAAAGCCTTGCTCCTTGCTAATAAGTTACATTTTCAGTCTCATGTTATAAAACATGAGGTGTCGTCACTCCTAATCCTCACAATACTGCTGAATCAATCAGGCCGTATTAGACATTCACCAACTAAATAGATTTTGTTGCTGGAAATTCTGATGAATTTGCATTGCCTTTGCTTTACATTTTCAAAAGAAAGAAAGAAATCTTTCAACAGTATGGATTGTCTTGTTGCTGAATTGATCCAGCTTTAAAAAATGTAGCATATCACAAGTTCCTTAAATCTAAAAAAATGCACTCAAGTCTTTATATTGAGGACAGGAACAAGTGTTATACAGATGAGTAATATGAGTCGTATAGTACTACAGTATTACAATTATTTTTATGTTTTATGTTTGTCTTTGGAGTCATGATTTCAAGAGTTTGGAACTATAAGGTTCTATCTGCAAAAATATTATTGAGATAATTGGCTTTAAAGTTCTGAACCCTCATTGGTTTGAATGGTGTCAGTGATTTTTATCTTGTATTCTTTCGAACTTAACATGAATTAGGGTATATAGAGTACTATACGGAACACTGAACAGAACAAGGCTGTCAATAACTCAATTTTGACTAAAATGCAGAAAGAACTTTATAGTCCCAGACTCTCAATTTGTCCCCAGATGTGAAAAGTAAGACTTGGTATGCGTTCTAAATGGCAAGTTATTCCCTATTTAGTGCACTACTTTCGACCAGGGACCATAGAGCTCTGATCAAAAGTAGTGCACTATACATGAAATAGGATGTAATTTGGGACAGAGAACAAACAATGGTATTTAAAGCCACACATTTACATAACACTGACTGGCGAAAAATGATGACTATGATCATGGCCATTGTCCCTGAAGTGATTCCTAACGTGGGTCTCGACGTTCCTAACGTGATTATAAAGTCAGTGACCAGTGGTGTCTTATCTGGTGGCTTTTTATCCACAATGGCAAATGGCAAAGGCATTACCACAATTCTTTCCCAGGCACATTTAAATTAAAGGACCAGAATGTGACAAACATTTTTTAATTTAATTGCTTTAATTACAAACCCTGAATGCATGACAAAGCTCAATTTCTGCCTCATTTTAGCTGTCAAACAGAGAAGAACTCTGATCAATCTTATTTAATACCACACCAATAGACTACGCCAATAGACTACTAAGCTAGCCTCAATGTGTTCAAATGACTGTTTGTCACAGAATTAGCAGAAAAACCCAGGGCATTTACAAACCAAAGACAGATTAGTCTCATCTGATCATAGCCATGAAAAGCAAATTCAACCAACTCTTCTCAACAACAGCTGATTTATTTGAAAATGTGTTATACGGTTTGAGTGACAGTCCACAATACATTCCAGAAGGTTTACTATATTCCATTCAATCTGTGTATGATCACCTGCATGTTTAATCAGGCATTTTAACAAAAACCAAAGCAAATGGTCTGAGTTAATAGGCCTATGCATTAAACACTGGCGACTGAACTATAGCTAAAACAATCCCACAATAAACTCCAATATACGGTCTCTGATATGCCAATATACTCCAATATACAGTCTCCAGCATATAAACTCAATATGTGAAATTCCAATGCACTGTAATGAGGGATTTGTCTTTCAGCTGTCAGATCCATCACATTGATTTATTAATATAGCATTCTGTAATTGATAGGTGTATTGGACATATCCTTGTTAATATTTCACTTGATCTCTCACCAAATAGGAGGTGATCATTTCTGATAGATGACTTCAGTCTGGAGAGAGAAAGATTGAGGGTGTGAAAATGCAACAACACAATACGTAACCGAGGCTAAACCTAATGAGGGGAAACGACCGTAAACTATACTGTACATGGCAGACCTATCCATATAATATATTGTATACATTATACAAGGTCAAACCATTAAACATAAAGATCCGCTTTGACCTCCACAATTATGCATCAAACTCAAGGGGGCTTGGATATTAGAATGCCACTGCATATCAGATATCAGATATCAATTGAATACATACAGTATCAAATTGTACGCATTCTAGAGTAGTTTTAACATACTACTCTAGAATAAACAACTTCAACATACAGCACTACATAAAATGGGGGAAATGGAAATGGCCCATGGGAGATCTTGCAACACTGCAGGACTAAGGGTAGTGAACAAAAGAGCAGGGAAGAGGATGGCAGCTAGCTAGCTAACAATTGGAGAGATAATATCTCTTCTGACACCCCACCACCAACAGCAGCAGCATGTAGAGTATAGAGCTAGAGGAAGAGGATTCCCTCCGATCCTCAGAGGCACAGGGCTGGAAGCATTGTTGGAATTGATTTACTGAACAGCTCCAATCTTTGGACACTTTGCTCCCATTGATTCCAACTTCAAATCAGAAAAGAGAACAGAACTCAGTCAGGGATTTAATTACAACTCTAAAGGAAGAGAATGAGTGACATTACAGACAGGATGGTGCGAGAAATCAATTGCAGAATCCCCCCTTAATCCCCTCTGGGGTATGGTGCTCTTTCTCATCTGTCACTGCATTCTTAACCAGAGAGAAAGCCTGACTCCTTAGCCCGCAGTTAAGATATATATAAGCAAAAGATTTAGAAGCCATTACTAAGTATTTAGCTACTATTACTATAAGACTTAGGGGGCAATTTTCCCATCATCTAATAGCTGGGATGTTCTATTAGTGCAAATAGGAACAGTAGGGATCTAAACCACTTGGATGCCAATAGCAGACACCCCCACTACTGTATACCTGACAATGAATGAAGGCTAAATGGAGTAAGAGCAAATTGTATAAACAGAGCTGTGATTCATTGCTTGGATCACAAATAGCAAATATACCTGGCTGATGAAAACCATCAGTTTTTTTCCAAAACCAAAATAATTTCTGCACAAACTGTCATACAGTGAGGGAAATAAGTATTTGATCCCCTGCTGATTTTGTACGTTTTCCCACTGACAAAGAAATGATCAGTCTATAATTTGAATGGTAGGTTTATTTGAACAGTGAGAGACAGAATAATAATAAATGCTAATCAATTTATAACATTTCTGACATGCGTTTTTCTGGATTTTTTTGCTGTTATTCTGTCTCTCACTGTTCAAATAAACCTACCATTAAAATTATAGACCGATCATTTCTTTGTCAGTGGGCGAACGTACAAAATCAGCAGGGGATCAAATACTTTTTTCCCTCACTGTAAATCGTCTCAGGGAAGCTCATCTGCATGATCATTGTCTTCACCAGGTTCTTGACCTGACTGCAGTTTCAGATTATTCCAACCTGATAATTGCATCTTATCACAGGTAATGGTTGATTATTCAAAAAGTCCATTAGCATAAGTCTTGGGTAGGAGGCTTTATTTTCAAAGCCATTACCAAGCATACTTTATTTTTACCAGTGAATACTGTTGAGTGAATATTATGGTGTACAGCTAGCCTTGAACCCTGTCACCTTCCCTGAAGCTAACAGGGCATAATCATTGATAATTGGCAGCTGACAGCATTTACAAGAGGATAAGTGATTAATGCTAATTAAGCCTGGACGGAGTGTGTGTGTGTGTGTGTGTGTGTGTGTGTGTGTGCTCATGCGTCTGACCTTGCCAGGTCTCTCTCTCCTTCCTCTACTTGCCAAGCCAGCCCAACCTAAAATAGTTGTCTTCCTAAATAGCACCATATTCCCTTTATAGTGCACTAATTTTGGCCAGGGCCCATAGGGCTCTGTTTACAAGTAGTGCATTATGTAGAAAATAAGGTGCCATTGGGGACGCAAGCATAGACAAGTGTGAGTAGCTCACCCCTGAACCTCCCTACAGCCAGATTAACTGATGTGTGCTCTTTCAAGGCAGTCTCCCTACTAACATTTGCAGAGTGAGAGAGAGAGAGAGAGAGACAGAGAAGGAAAAGAAGGAAGTGTGAGCACAGAGGGGTCCGTTCTCACAGCGAGTTCCCCTGATCTCTTCACATTGTGTTGATGTCTCTGCTTGCAGCAGCAGGGATGTGTGGAGTCAGCAGTCAGCACAGACATTATGGTAGAGCAGGAAGTCAGGTAAGGAGTGAGGCAACGGTTGGGAATACAAACTTATTTTTAACACTATGGCTCAGTCCCAAATGGCAACCTATTCCCTCTGTAGTGCACTACTTTTGAATAGGGCACATAGGGTAGTCGTGTATTATAAAGGGAATAGGCTGCCATTAAGGACACACACTAGATTACTATGAGCAGCCATGTTCCCTTATGATCTATGTGGCCTTATCCATAACCAGCCGCCACTGCATGCTGTTGTGAAGAATGCAAAAACATGTGCAGATGAATGTGGTCATTATTATGCGAGGCAGTGACTACGACTGGGGCAGTCTTGGCAGACTTGATTGTTGATTGTGTATTGTTAGATGAAGTTTGCCAAGCAAAGCTGATTTGAGAATGAGCAGATGTGGTTATTAACTACAGTACATATTTACACAGCAGGTGTAATACAAAAGGAGGTAAAAAGTCTGCATGCAATCTTGTGATTACAACTGACTGTTTCTAGTCAAGAGCACACAGCATATGATAGTTGACATTACATCAATCTATACCTGCATAATCAAAATTAATGAAATCACTTGGTGGCTATAGAGAAAGTCGACAGTAAGAGCAATTGTAGTGACGTCGTTCCACCAAATGAGTACCTTTCGGTTTAAACATTCTGTCATAGGATAAAGTAATCCTTCTAACCCCCCCCCCCCAAAAGATTTAGATGCACTATTGTAAAGTGGTTGTTCCACTGGATATCATAAGGTGAATGCACCAATTTGTAAGTCGCTCTGGATAAGAGCGTCTGCTAAATGACTTAAATGTAAATGTAAATAAAGAGCACGATTCCCCCCAAAATGTAAGCGGATTTTCCGATGTCAAGAGGTTAAATAAAAAATAAAATACTATAGTAAGGGCCAAATAAAGTGAAAGGGTTGACCGTAACAAGGTTGACAATTTCATCTTAAATCAGCCATAAATCCCCCAAAAACGTATAGCCTGTCTATCTATGGGTAACAGGGTTGACGTGTTATCCTCGACCCGATCGTTTTCCACCACAAAACCCCAGAAAAAGGCCTAAAAGAGTCTCTCACCTACTTTTAAACTATGATTTGTCTATTAGAAGGTCAATAATTCTTTTTTTTTTTAAAGAATAGTTTGGAGCTTCGAATGACGTCATCCACCTAATGGATGCTTGCTAGGCACAGCCCTGTCCATCCTAAACTACACTGAACAAAAAGATAAACGTAACATGGAACAATTTCATCGATTACAGTTCATTTAAGGAAATCAGTCAATTGAAATAAATTAATTTGGCCCTAATCTATGGATTTCACATGACTGGGAATACAGATATGCATCTGTTGGTCAAAGATACCTTTAAAAAAGTAGAAGCGTGGATCAGAAAAGTTGATCAGGCTGCGAAGTTGCTGGATATTGGCGGGAACTGGAACACTCTGTCGTACACGTCAATCCAGAGAATCCCAAACATGATCAATGGGTGACATGTCTGGTGAGTATGCAGGCCATGGAAGAACTGGAACATGTTCAGCTTCCAGGAATTGTGTGTAAATCCTTGCGACATGGGGCCGTGCATTATCATGCTAAAACATGAGGTGATGGCGGCAAATTATTGGAACGACAATGGGCTCAGGATCTCGTCACGGTATCTCTGTGCATACAAATTGCCATCGTTAAAATAGATTTGTGTCTGTAGCTTATGCCTACCCATACCATAACCCCTACGACACCATTGGGCACTCTGTCCACAACGTTGATATCAGCAAACCGCTCACCCACGCCACGCCATCTGCCCGGTAGAATTGAAACAGGGATTCATCCGTGTAGAGCACACTTCTCCAGTGTGCCAGTGGCACATAGGATGTGAGCATTTGCCCACTGAAGTCGGTTACGAAGCCAAACTGCAGTCAGGTGAGGACAATGAGCATGCAGATGAACCTCCCTGAGACAGTTTCTGACAGTTTGAGCAGAAATTCTCTGGTTGTGCAAACCCACAGTTTCATCAGCTGTCTGGGTGGCTGGTCTCAGACCATCCCATAGGTTAAGAAGCCGGATGTGGAGGTCCTGGGCTGGCATGGTTAAACATGGTCTATGGTTGTAAGGCCGGTTGGACATACTGCCAAATTCTCAAAAACGTATGTTAGAGAAATCAACGTTCAATTATTTGGCAACAACTCTGGTGGACATTCCTGCAGTCAGCATGCCAATTACACGCTCCCTCAAACCTTGAGACATCTGTGGCATTGTGTTGTCCAATTTGTAAGTCGCTCTGGATAAGAGCGTCTGCTAAATGACTTCAATGTAAATGTAAATGTGTGACAAAACTGCACATTTTAGAGTGGCCTTTAATTGCCACCAGCACAAGGTGCACCTGTGTAATGATCATGCCGTTTAATCAGCTTCCTGATATGCCACATCTGTCAGGTGGTAGGATTATCTTGGCAAAGGAGAAATGCTCACTAACAGCAGTGGCGGTCAGTGACATTTAAGATGAGGGAGGACAATTATTTTTAATGAGCATGGTCTTATTTCTATTTAAGCGATAATGCCAGAGAAGCCGGTGTTTGGAGGATATATTGGCACAGGTATTGTTGAGAGCCGGCAAACCATCCCAATATATCCTCCAAACACCGGCTTCAAGGGCATTATCACTTTTATACAACGGGTTACCAACATATTCAAATAATGATTGACATATTTTCATTAAAAACGTTATTTGGAATCATTTATTCATACTATTTCCTCATTCCACAAGATATAATCCTGACACACGTCAGTAAATCCCGCTACAATCATGTAGTACAGTTTACAGTCATCAATTAGTTTAGCAGTTACACCGGCAGGTACCGGTGGCAAAGAAAAAAATAAAGCCAAAGGCTTACCTTCACTTGGAAGAGTTCTAGTGTTGGATAGCCATAGCCAGCTAGCTAACATAGCATCCCTGTCTGTTTGAGCCGGGTTTCTGAGTACGGTAAACTAGCTAGCTGCATTTGCTAGCTACTGTAAACGAAACTGAAAAAAATACAATGAAATACAGCTACAGTGTGTTCAGAAAGTATTCATTAAAACAATTATAAAAAAAAAATAATAATATCACATTTACATAAGTATTCAGACCCTTTACTCAGTACTTTGTTGAAGCACCTTTGCCAGCGATTACAGCCTCGAGTCTTCTTGGGTATGACACTACAAGCTTGGCAAACCTGTATTTGGGGAGTTTCTCCCATTCGTCTCTCCAGAGATGTTTGATCGGGTTCAAGTCCGGGCTCTGGCTGGGCCACTCATGGACATTCAGAGACTTGTCCCGAAGCCACTCCTGCGTTATCTTGGCTGTGGGTTCCCTTGATCCTGACTAGTCTCCAAGTCCCTGCCGCTGAAAAACATTCCCACAGTATGATGCTGCCACCACCATGCTTCACTGTAGGGATAGTGGCCAGGTTTCCTCCAGACGTGACGGTTGTCATTCAGGCAAAAGAGTTCAATCTTGGTTTCATCAGACCAGACAATCTTGTTCCTCATGGTCAGAGTCCTTTAGGTGCATTTTGGCAAACTCCAAGCGGGCTGTCATGTGCCTTTTACTGAGGATTGGCTTCCTTCTGGCCACTCTACCTAATTGGTGGCGTGCTGATGAGATGCTTGTCCTTCTCTGGAGCTGTCAGAGTGACCATCGGGTTCTTGGTCACCTCCCTGACCACGTCCCTTCTCCCTCGATAGCGCAGTTTGGTCGGTCAACCAGCTCTAGGAAGAGTCTTGGAGGTTCTAAACTTCTTCCATTTAAGAATGATGGAAGCTACTGTACTTGGGGACCTTCAACACTGCAGAATTTTTTTTGCACCCTTCCCCAGATCTGGGCCTCGACACAATCTTGTCTCGGCTCTCTATGGACAATTCCTTCGACCCCCTGGTTTAGTTTTTGCTCTGACATGCACTGTCAACTGTGGGACAGTGTGTGCCTTTCCAAATCATGTCAAATCAATTGAATTTACAACATGTGGACTCCAATCAAGACGTAGAAACATGATCAATGAAAACAGAACGCACCCGAGTTAAATTTTGAGTCTCATAGCAAATGGTCTTAATACTTATGCAAATAAGGTATTTCTGTTTTTTATTTTTAATACATTTGCACCAAAAAAAATGTTTCGCTTTGTTATTTTAGAGTGTTGTGTGTTGATTGATGAGGATAAGGCTGTAACGTAACAAAATGTGGAAAAAGTCAAGGGGTCTGAATACTTTCCGCTCATGAATTTCAGCTCATGAAACATGTGACCAACACTTTACATGTTGCATTTATATTTTTGTTCAGTGTAAATCTACCTCCATTCATTTTTTTTGCTCCGAATTTGTGTTAAACATCTGAAAAGGATTCAGTTTGAGCAGGCATGGAAGAAACACGTTAGGCCTGAGGAGAAAACTAAAACGACATGGGTCCAACGATGGCGATGCTAGCCCACAGGAATCACAGGCAACAGAAGTGAACACAATTCTTACTGAATTCAGAAATTTCCGACGGGAGATGAATGAAAGCCTGAGTAAGATGAAGAGCTCCATTGTCGTGCTGGAACAGTCTATTAAAGGACTCTGCGAAAGGGTGACTGAGGAGGAGAATAGTATTAGGACAGTGGAGGATGGGTGTGTTAGCACTGATCGTCTCCTCTCATACCTGCTACAGAGGGTCAGACAGCTCGAGGAGCAACTTGAGACTCTACGGGTTGCAGAAAATTCTAAGATTGGGGACACTGTCCAGTGGTTTGAAAACTTCCTCAGAGAATTACTGAAACTACCACCGAACTTCTCTCTGAAACTCGAACGCGTGCACCGCTCACTGCAACAAAAAACAACCGACGTCAATGCTTCCCCAAGATCATTCATGATGAAATTCCTCAGCTTTCAGACAAAACAACGTGTACTCACGAAAGTCTGGAGTGAGAAGAACTTGAAGTACAAAGGAAAGAGGATTACCACGACTACTCACCAGCGCTGCAAAGGAGACGACGACAGTAAGCAGACAGCTACGGGAAAAGAATATCCGATTCCAAACCCTGTACCCAGCGCTGCTGAAAGTCCACCTGCAGGAAGGGACCAAGACCTTCAACTTAGCATGGGAGGCAGCAGATGGGCTACAGATACTGGGCATCGAAGAGACCCTATCCAGGGACGAACGGCTGGAAAAAAGTGATCCACCGCATCAGATGGCAGACAGCAGGTGGGAGAAACCGAAGCCGCGGCTCCTAGCTTAACCGAAAAATTGGCTGGGATATGGAAGGACTGCTCAAGAATAGGAACTAGCGTTGAATGCACTGGTGAGAAACTGAATGTAGCTAGCTATGCTAGGCTAATGACTGTGTTATTCGTAGCTGAGATGTTAGGCCAATTCATTGAGATTTGACAACATTAGCTAGCTATTATTAACTGTGAGTGGCTAACAAGCCACACAAGTTAAAGATGTTTCATAAAGTGAACAAAGAATGCAACTTTAGTTGTTCATATTGGGTAAAAATATTTTCTGAGTGGCTGGAAACAATGCTTTTGCTACTGAATGTATAGCTGGCTAGCTACAATAGCTAAAATGTGGCTAGTTTTCACTTAGCCAAATCTATGGGAGACAGAGTGGATTGGCTGTTGGGATGGGTGGGAATAGCTGTTATAGCAACCCAACGCCTACAGTCAGGAGAGTAGAAAGAGAGTTCGCACAGCTGTGTTTACACCATACAGCTAAGGCCAGAGTACCAATAGGGATTGCTCTGAAAATCCTTTACAATTACATACATTTGTTGGTGTTACTGCTGGATTTTATTCTTCTGTTGAAGTGCATCAGGTCTCATCGTTCAATAGAGACTTGCCTGTGACAGGTCACACAGCTATGAGGAATGTTGTGCTATGCCCATCCTGTGGGCTGTTTTGTTATCAATCTCTCAATAACCAAGGTAAATATCTTGGTAAGGTTTTACTCCCCCCTTCACGGTACACGTTTCCTTTTATTTCTGCGTTGTTTTAGTTTTTTTGTTCTCTCCTACTGGATAGTTTCAAATGTCATCACATCTGCTTATAGAACATTCTGGGACCACTTAAAACCTCTACAGGATCAATGTCCCTAAACCGGGACGGTTGTTGCTCAATATGCAATAATGTGACTAGAAAACATTGTATACAACAGCCAACTTTCCGGGACATAGACATGTCTTATATGGGCAGAAAACTTAAACTCTTGTAATCCAAATACACTGTCCAATTTACAGTAGCTATTACAGAAAAAAAGATAATGATATTGATTGTGAAGGTAAATAATGTACTTACATTCAGTAATCTTGCTCTGATTTGTCATCCTGAGGGTCCCAGAGATAAACTGTGGAGTAGTTTTGTTTGAAAAAAATCTATTTTTATATTCCAATGTAGGAACTGGGTTCTACAGTTTGACTCCACTGCTGTCCCTGGCTCCACACCCACCTCGCTAGACGTGTCTTTTCTGTCTGGAAGCTAATGATCCATCATGTATGACATTCCTGGGAGTGTGTAAACTTACATTTTTTATTACCACCACTTGAAAATGTATGAATTAACCAATTTGGCACATTTGGGCAAACTCCTGGCAGACTTGATGCAAAATGTTGTGGAGTGAGGTAATTCTTCACTGGATCAGTCTGAAACTTTGCACACACACTGCTGCCATTTGTGGACAAAATCGAAATTACACCTAGGCTCCTATGTTAATGTAGGCTTTTCTCTTGCATTTCAAAGATGATGGAACAAAAAAAACAAAATAGAAAAAGCATGTTTTTTTTACCAGATCTAATGTGTTGAATTCTCCTACATTCATTTCATATTTCCACAAACTTCAAAGTGTTTCCTTTCAAATGGTATCAAGAATACGCATATCCTTGCTTCAGATCCTGAGCTACAGGCAGTTAGATTTGGCTATGTCATTTTAGGCGAAAATTGAAAAAAAGGAAATAAGCTATACAGTAACTTGAAAGGCATTCATAACCCAAATGAGAAAAATAAAGTACTCTATCAGTTGAAACAATTTGGATGTAAGATTGCATTTCTGCAGGAAATGCACTTGTCGGGTAATGAACATGAGAAACTGAATAGAACATGGGCTAATAAAATATTGTATTCATCTCATATATCAGGATGGAAGGGGGGGACAATTCTAGTGCACAGGTCAGTCAATTTCACTGCCAGCTTCTTGGGATACAGAGGGTAGGTTCATATTAGTAAATGGAACTATAGATGGGGTGGATCTATCATTGCTAAATGTCGTGGAAGAGGATTTTTTATATTCTTTTTATCTTATATTACCTAAAGAAGAAACAGGTCATCCTGTTCCTCATCGTGTCTGTAAGATTGGTTATATTACATATCAGGGAACAGAGCAGTCTGTTCTATAACTTTTCTAAACCGCCCTGTTCTAACTTTCTGTAAAACAATCTTTCATGGTTCCTGTTATCCCAGGATGTGTGGGGGAGTGGTAATGTCCTTGGTATGATTTGTCTTTCTCTGGCCTACTATGTGGTGATAAGCAGAATCACCGGACTCATTCGAAGGGCATGTGAAACACCCCCTCCCCCCATACTCGGTCTGTATAAAATGTCTAAGAACAAAATGCGAGTCGAATTGGTTTTCCCATGCATGTTCAAATAAAGCTTTTGTATATTGAGATTGGACTGCCTTCTGAGTGTTTTTTTCCAGCACAATGTGTACACTCCCCAATGAGGATGATCCAGGGTTTGTCAAAAAGATTTTAAACCTTATCTTGGAGAAAAGCTCTGGTTTACTCCTAATGGGGGAGACTTTAATTATGTCTCAGACTGTAGATAAATCACCTGTACCATCAACTCAATCCTCTAGGATGAGCAAGTCATTGACCAGCCACTGTCTAGAAGTGGGATTGGTTGATGTATGGAGATACCTTTATCCAAGTGGGAGAGACTCAAACCACCACTTATCCTATTCCCGCATTGATCACTTCTTTGCCACTCAGTCTAAAGCCAATAGGATAATGGATTGTGAGATACTTCCAATAACGTTGTCGAACCATTCACCATTGATAGCGACGTGGGATTTAGGTCAAAAATATGTCTCACAAAGATAGAGACTAAACGCGTCCCTCCTTAATTAATGACTCTAAATTTGTGGACTTTGTTAGAAAAGAGCTGCAGTTGCATCTTGATTAGTGTTGCAAAGGGTCAGAAACTTTCCATGGGAAGTTAAAGTTATAAGCTAACAATTAACCTTTTTTTGTGAGATACACATAAGGCAATTCTAGGTCTTGTGGCATTTTTGGTTAAACTATCCCCAATTGAATGGAATTGCAACCCTCTGCATGCACGGTGCATTCTTCCATCACATATGCAGTGCACTCTTCCATCACACCACAGCTGATTCTCAAGATCTTGCATACTAATGAGACGCTATTGAGCCCAGACTACTACACTGTCTGAGCCAAGGACTACATGCTATCTGATAAGTTGTGATTACAATACTGGGTGGGGTGAATATATTTTATATGACATACAGTGGCAAGAAAAAGTATGCGAACCCTTTGGAATTACCTGGATTTCTGCATAAATTGGTCATAACATTTGATCTGATCATCTAAGTCACAACAATAGACAAACACAGTCTGCTTAAACTAATAACACCCAAACAATTATACGTTTTCATGTCTTTATTGAACACACTGTGTAAACATTCATAGTGCAGGGTGGGAAAAGTATGTGAACCCTTGGATTTAATAACTGGTTGACCCTCCTTTGGCAGCAATACACTCAACCAAACGTTTCTGTCGTTGCGGATCAGACCTGCACAACGGTCAGGAGGAATTTTGGACCATTCATCTTTACAAAACTGTTTCAGTTCAGCAATATTCTTAGGATTTCTGGTGTGAACTGCTCTCGAGGTCACGCCACAGCATTTTAAATCGGGTTGAGGTCAGTACTCTGACTGGGCCACTCCAGAAGGCGTATTTTCTTCTGTTGAAGCCATTCTGTTGTTGATTTACTTCTGTGTTTTGGGTCGTTGTCCTGTTGCATCACCCAACTTCTGTTGCGCTTCAATTGGCAGACAGATCGCCTAACATTCTCCTGCAAAATGTCTTGATAAACTTGGGAATTTTTCCAGCGATGATAGCAAGCTGTCCAGGCCCTGAGGCAGCAAAGCAGCCCCAAACCATGAGGCTCCCTCCACTATACTTTACAGTTGGGATGAGGTTTTGATGTTAGTGTGCTATGCTTTTTTTCTCCACACATAGTGTTGTGTGTTCCTTCCAAACAACTCAACTTTAGTTTAATCTGTCCACAGAATATTTTGCCAGAAGCGCTGTGGAACATCCAGGTGCTCTTTTGCGAACTTCAGATGTGCAGCAATGTTTTTTTGGACAGCAGTGGCTTCTTCCGTGGTGTCCTCCAAAGAACACCATTCTTGTTTAGTGTTTTACAAATCATAGACTCGTCAACAGAGATGTTAGCATGTTCCAGAGATTTTTGTAAGTCTTTAGCTGACACTCTAGGATTCTTCTTAACCTCACTGAGCATTCTGCACTGTGCTCTTGTGGTCATCTTTGCAGGACAGCCACTCCTAGGGAGAGTAGCAACAGTGCTGAACTTTTTCCATCTATAGACAATTTGTCTTACCGTGGACTGATGAACATCAAGGCTTTTTGAGATACTTTTGTAACCCTTTCCAGCTTTATTCAAGTCAACAATTCTTAATCTTAGGTCTTCTGAGATCTCTTTTGTTCGATGTATGGTTCACATCGGACAATGCTTCATGTGAATAGCGAACTCAAATTTTGTGAGTGTTTTTTTATAGGGCAGGCAGCTCTAACCAACATCTCTAATTTCATCTCATTGATTGGACTCCACGTTAGTTGACTCCTGACTCCAATTAGCTGTTGGAAAAGACATTAGCCAGGGGTTCACATAGTTTTTCCAACCTACACTGTGAATGTTTAAAATTATGTATTCAATATAGACAAGAAAAATACAATAATGTGTGTGTTATTACTTTAAGCACACCGTGTTTGTCTATTGTTGTGACTAAGATGAAGAATAGATCCAATTTTATAACACATATATGCAGAAATCCAGGTAATTCCAAAGGGTACACATTCTTTTTCATGCCACTGTACATTATTTTTTGTTAACTAGTAAATAGTAGCGTACAACAAAGTGTGTTTAAATCATTTCTAACTTGCTAACAATTTCTGCTAGTTAGTTTTTGCTACCATGTGGGTTTTAGCTTGCTTGAGCCTGCTAACTGAGGAGTGTTAATTCACCTGTTTCCATACATGTTTCATTTTAAAACATTTATCTTACAAAGGAGTTGTTTAATCTTACTGCTTAACTATTTATCTGTACATGGATTTGTATTTGGGTTTTTTTACGAAAAAAAATTATAATCTTTACAGGAAAATGCCACGGGCACTATCTGATGTGTGGAGACATTTCACTGCAGCTAATGTAGAAGGAAAAGCTGTGTACATTTGCAAATACTGTGCCAAATCATATGTGAAGAATGCAACAAAGATGCAGAATCATCTGGCCAAGTGTATAAAGTTCCCTCAGTGCTCACAACAAGCAACCTCTGACAAAAGTCCCTCTACTTCTATTTGAGGTGAAAATATGAATCAGACACCTCATCGATAGTAACAGCTCATGGTCCTCCTGGAATCAGAAGTTTTTTTGACTCAATGGAGGAACGTAGTCAGAGAAATGTTGATAAATGTCTTGCTCGAGCTGTGTATGCAACTGGTTCACCTCTGATGCTCACAGGCAATGTGTATTGGAAGAGATTTCTGAATGTTTTTTGCCCAGCATACACCCCTCCAACCAGACATGCTTTATCTACTCATTTGGTGGATGCAGAGTTCAACAGAGTTCAAGTAAAGGTCAAGTAAATCATAGAGAAAGCAGACTGTATAGCAATCATCTCTGATGGGTAGTCAAATGTTCGTGGGCAAGGAATAATTAACCCTTTCATGAGTGAGTTCCAAATATCTCTAACGATCGCCCCAGCGTCAGTTTTTTTATGCACGTGATGTTAGAACGTTCTCTCCATTCCAGAATGTGATTGTTACATAAACAACAACACTGAATGGCTCAGAGTGGGAGTGAGAGGTTACCGTGATTGACTGCCTTCACCGCCATTTCTATCAATAAATCACTATCAGAAAATGTTTTGTGTGGTATTATTGATATATTTACTATTTTATTCACGTTTTTCAATTACCGGTGATAAATCATACGTTCCGATTTTTGCATAAATTGTAATGGGCACATAGTATGTGTGTAAAATAAAGTTTTGAAGGTTGTACTGATTATGATGAGCTAAGCTAATTCCAGCTACGTGTATGGAGCCATGTTTGTTGACATACAATGCATTCTGGGTTTCACTTGATCGTCTGTCGGACCAAAGATGCTATAACAAAATGAGGTGAGTAAGGGTTCACTCATTTTTTGAGAACTTCAGGAAGTGAATGTGAACGATGGTAGACGACACACCCCTTCAACATGCATACTATAAACAGACCAAACTAATCTTGTCTTCTCTTATTATCTTTGGTTTCTGTGAGGTAAAAAAGCATGGCTGTGCGCTGAAACTAATTGTCGGATTACTTTCGATTTCTAGAAAGTGTTTTACTCAATTATTTTGATCAAAGGTGAGCTCACCCATGATATGATTAATTATACATAGTAATTGCTAATAGCTAATTCATAGTGTAGTTTATGTCAGCCGAGAGTTAGAAAATATGACCCCTAGTGTTGTGTCAATCTTTCCTCAGCGCTAGGACAAATGTAGCCTACATTTTTCCAGTTAGGATGATTGTGTTATGCTATAGATACTTCTGTGAATATCTGAACATTGCATCCAAAAATAAACTGCTCACATTCTGGACATAAGTTTGTAAGGACTGTATTTATGTAAATAGTTTCTGAAAAAAGTGTGGCCAGCTCAAATACTGATTGTTGCATCATTCGAAACTGGCGGTTCTAAATGAGCATTCTAAATGAGTGTTCTAATCACATGGGGTGTGATCGTACGCTCCAGGGACCACTGTAGAACGATCACACCATGTGTGATGGTACATGTGAAAGGGTTAACTACATCATCTCCACCCCTCAACCAGTATTCTACAAGAGCACAGACACAAGGGACAACAGACACAAGGGACTCTACATTGCAGATGAGCTGAAGGCAGACAACAATGACCTTGGACCACAGAAGGTATTTGCACTGGTGACAGACAATGCTGGGGTCTAAAGTGGAGGAATCCTATCCTCACATTAAACTCATTGGCTGTGCTGCTCATGCATTGAATCTGCTCCTCAAGGACATCATGGCACTGAAAACAATGGATACACTCTACAAAAGAGCCAAGGAAATGGTTAGGTATGTGAAGGGTCATCAAGTTATAGCAGCAATCAACCTCACCAAGTATGAGCATGAGAAGAATAAGAGCCCCACATTGAAGATGCCCAGCAACACCTGTTGGTGTAGTGTTGTCATCATGTTTGACAGTCTCCTGGAGGGGAAGGGGTCTCCAAGAAATGGCCATATCACAGTCTGCCGATATGGACAGCCCCATCAAGAGGATCCTCCTGGATGATGTATTTTGGGAGAGAGTGGCAAGCAATCTGAAACTCCTGAAACCTGTAGCAGTAGCCATTGCATGGATTGAGGGAGACAATGCCATCCTGTCTGATGTTCAGACTCTGCTTGCAGATGTAAGAGAAAAAATCCATACTGCCCTGACCACTTCATTGTTGCTCCAAGCAGAGGAAACTGCAGTTCTGAAATACATCAAAAAGCGTGAAGACTTCTGCCTGAAGCCCATACACGCCGCAGCGTACATGTTGGACCCCAAGTATGCTGGCAAGAGCACCCTGTCTGGTGCAGAGATTAACAAGGCTTATGGTGTCTTCACTACCATGTCTCGCCACCTTAGCCTGGATGAGGGCAAGGTTCTTGGCAGTCTGGCGAAGTACACTTCCAAGCAAGGGCTTTGGGATGGAGATGCAATATGGCAGTCGTGCCAACATATCTCATCAGCCACCTGGTGGAAGGGACTTTGTGGATCTGAGGCTCTTTCCCCTGTTGCCTCCATCATCCTCCAAATCCCACCAACATCAGCCGCCTCAGAGAGCAACTGGTCCTTGTTTGGGAACACACACACCAAAGCACGCAACAGGCTGACCAATACAAGGGTTGAAAAATTGGTGGCAATCTGGGCAAATTTGAGGCTTTTTGAGCCTGACAACGAGCAATACTCAACAAGGTTGGAAATTGACAATGAAGATGAGGCCTCAGAGTCTGATGTTCAAGAGGTGGACACTGAGGAGGTCCAGGGAGAAGACATGGAAGCCTGAGAGGATGACAACCAAAGCTTTAGTTTCTAGACTAATGTTTTGGGAGATGCGATGGATCACTGGGGATCATTCAATATTCCCTTTCTTTTGTTGTTCAGTGAAATCATCCCATGTGAAGAGTCTACTAATTTAATTAAAGTTAAATTCGTAACTAAATTGTTTAATTCAAGGATTTAATCATTTGCAATTATGTCTACTTATGATAAGGTAAAAGATTTATGTTTCTGTCTCCATATGATATGGTAAATATCCAATGCAAAAAAAATCTACATTTAAATGGTATTAATATTAATTTGCATATATTTCCACTAATTCCCATAAATTCCTGTTAATTCCCACGGAAAGTTTCCACCTCTGAATATTCCCCAAAATGTGCAACCCTAATCTTGATCTTAACCCCTGAGATCTCATTACTTACGCTTTGGGACTGTGCAAAAGCATTTCTAAGAGGTCGCATTATGTATCATTCGCAAGCGGGGAAAAAACAGGAACGAATCCAAGCGCACTGAATTGGAAAACAAAAGAAACCATTTAAAACAACAGAACAAAGTGAAACCATCCACAGCTCTGATGACATCCCTTAAGGAAATGCACAGAGCTTGAGATAGCCTGCTCTCTGAAAACATAAAGGTTTGCCAAGCAGAGACATGAACATGGCAGTCCAAGCCGCTTATTAGCATTCCAGCTAAGGAAGCAGCAAGCATCTAATATACAGAGCCTTCAGAAAGTATTCATACCGCTTTAATTATTTCACATTTCGTTGTGTTACAGCCTGAATTCAAAATGGATTCAATATTTTTTTCCCCTCACCCATCAACCCACAATACCCCATAATGACAAAGTAAAAACATGTTTTACAAATATTTGCACATATATTGAAAATTAAATACAGAAGTATCGCATACAGTCAGGTTCATAAGTATGTGGACAGTGCCACAGTTTGCATCATTTTGGGTCTGTATGCAACCACCACAATGGATTTGAAAGGAAACAATCAAGATGTGCTTGAAGTGTAGACTTTCATCTTTAATTTAAGGCTTTTGTCTAAATTATTGTATGAACCATGTAGGATTTACAACCATTTTTATACATAGCCCCCCAATTTTAGGGGCTCAAAAGTAATGGGACAAACTAACATAATCATAAATTAAATTGTGAGTTTTAATAGTTGTTTGCAAATCTTTTGCAGTCGATGACTGCCTGAAGTCTGGAACCCATAGACATCACCAGATGCTGGGTTTCTTCCCTGGTGATTCTCTGCCAGGCCTTTACTGCAGCTGTCTTCAGTTCCTGCTTGTTCTTGGGGCGTTTTGACTTCAGTTTTTCCTTCAGCAAGTAAAACACACGCTCAATTGGTCAGGTGATGTGATTGACTTGGCCATTGCAGAACATTCCACTTCTTTGCCTTATAAAAGTATTGGGTTGCTTTCGCAGAATGCTTCGGGTCATTGTCCATCTGCACTGTGAAGCACTGTCCAATGAGTTTTGAAACATTTGGCTGAATCTGAGCAGACAATATAGCCCTAAACACGTCAGAATTCATCCTGCTGCTTTTGTCAGCAGTCACATCATCAATAAATACAAGTCTGTACTTTCAGCTCATATTCGTTATTTAATTTGAACTCCAATATGCTGTGGTATACAGCTAAAATAATAATAACTGTAACCTGGCCACTCAGGAACATTCACTGTCCACTTGGTAAGCAACTCCTGCTGAAAGGTGAATTCATCTCCCAGTGTCTGTTGGAAAGCAGACTGAACCAGGTTTTCCTCTAGGATTTCTGCCATGCTTAGCTCCATTCAGTTTATTTTTATTCCTGAAAAACTCCCCAGTCCTTAACAATTACAAGCATACCCATAACATAATGCAGCCACCACTACGTTTGAAAATATGGAGAGTGGTACTCATTAATATGTTGTATTGGATTTGACACAAACATAACCCTTTGTATTCAGGACAAAAAGTGAATTGCTTTGCCACATTTTGTTGCAGTTTTACTTCAGTGCCTTGTTGCAAACAGGATGCATGTTTTGGAATATTATTTTTCTGTGCAGGCTTTCTTCTTTTCACTCTGTCAATTAGCTTAGTATTGTGGAGTAACTACAATGTTGTTGATCCATCCTCCGTTTTCTCCTATCACGGCCATTAAAATCTGTAATCAAATCAAATTTTATTTGTCACATACACACGGTTAGCAGATGTTAATGTGAGTGTAGCGAAATGCTTGTGCTTCTAGTTCCGACAGTGCAGTAATATCTCAAAAGTTCTCTAACAATTATATACATGTGATGTAAGATATGTAAACATTATTAAAGTGGCATTATTTAGAGTGCATTGTATAAAGTGACTAGTGATCCATTTATTAAAGTGGCCAGTGATTGGGTCTCAATGTAAGCAGCAGCCTCTCTGAGTTAGTGATTGCTGTTTAGCAGTCTGATGGCCTTGAGAAATAAAAACTGTTTTTCAGTCTCTCGGTCCCAGCTTTGATGCACCTGTACTGACCTCGCCTTCTGGATGGTAGCGGTGTGAACAGGCAGTGGCTCGGGTGGTTGATGTCCTTGATGATCTTTTTGGCATTCCTGTGACATCGGGTGCTGTATGTATCATAGGGGGCAGGTAGTTTGCCCCCGGTGATGCATTGTGCAGACCTCACCACCCTCTGGAGAGCCTTGCAATTGAGGACGGTGCAGTTGCCGTACCAGGCTGTGATACAGCACGACAGGATGCTCTCGATTGTGCATCTGTAGAAGTTCGTCAGGATTTTGGGTGACAAGCCAAATTTCTTCAGCCTCCTTAAGTTGAAGAGGCGCTGTTTGAGCCTTCTTCACCACACTGTCTGCGTGAGTGGACCATTTCAGTTTGTCTGTGAGATGTACGCGGAGGAACTTAAAAAACTTTCCACCTTCTCTACTGGAGTCGCTTTCATGTGGATAGGGGGGTGCTCCCTTTGCTGATTCCTGAAGTCCACGATATTCTCCTTTGTTTTGTTGACGTTGAGTGAGAGGTTGTTTTCCTGACACCACACTCCGAGTGCCCTCACCTCCTCCCTGTAGGCTGTCTCGTTGTTGTTGGTAATCAAGCCCACTACTGTTGTGCTGTCTGCAAACTTGATGATTGAGTTGGAGGCGTGCATGGCCACACAGTTGTGGGTGAACAGGGAATACAGGAGGGGGCTGAGCACGCACCCTTGTGGGGCCTCAGTGTTGGGCGTCAGCGAAGTGGAGATGATGTTTCCTACCTTCACCACCTGGGGGCGGCCCTTCAGAAAGTCCAGGACCCAATTGCACAGGGCGGGGTTGAGATCCAGAGCCTCCAGCTTGATGATGAGCTTGAAGGGTACTATGGTGTTGAATGCTGAGCTGTAGTAAATGAACAGGATTTTTACATAGGTATTCCTTTTGTCCAGATGGGATATGTCAGTGTGCAGTGTGATGCCGATTGCGTCATCTGTGGACCTGTTGGGGCGGTATGCAAACTGGGTCTAGGGTGGCCGGTAAGGTGGAGGTGATATGATCCTTGACTAGTCTCTCGAAGCACTTCATGATGACAGAAGTGAGTGCTACGGGGCAGTAGTCATTTAGTTCAGTTATCTTTTCCTTCTTGGGTACAGGAACCATGGTAGAGTCACCGTATAGGTCGATGTTGTTCTCTGAGGCTGACCAGAACATATTCCAGTCCGCGTGATCAAAACAATCTTGAAGCGTGGCTTCCGATTGGTCGGACCAGCGTTGAATGGTTCTCGTCACTGGTACATCCTGTTTGAGTTTTTGCCCATAAGACGGAAGGAGCAAGATGGAGTCGTGGTCGGATTTGCCGAAGGGAGGGCGGGGGAGGGCTTTCTACGCATCGCGGAAGTTAGAGAAGCAGTGGGCGAGGGTGTTGCGCATGCGCATAGCGCAATCAATATGCTGGAAGAATTTTTGGTAGATTTGTTAAACTCCCCAGCTACAATAATTGCAGTCTCAGGATGTATGGTTTCCAGTTTGCATATAGTCCAGTGAAGTTCCTTGTTGGCTGTCTTGGTGTCTGCTTGTGGGGGAATGTACACAGCTGTGACTATAACTGACGAGAATTCTCTTGGTAGGTAAAATGGCCGGCACTTGTTTGTAAGGAATTCTAGATCGTGTGAGCAGAAGGACTTGAGTTCCTGCATGTTGTTATGATTACACCATGAGTCATTAATCATAAAGCATACACCCCCGCAATTTCCCAGAGAGGTGTTTATCTCTGTCGGCGCAATGCATGGAGAAGCCAGGTGGCTGAACCGATTCCGACAACATTTCCCGAGAGAGCCATGTTTCCGTGAAACAGAGAATGTTACAATCTCGGATGTCTCCCTGGAATGCAACCCTTGCTCGAATTGTCTACCTTGTTGTCAAGAGACTGGACATTGGCTACTAGTATACTCGGGAGCGGTGTACACGTCTACGGAGCCTGGCCAGGTGGCCATCCTCTCCGGCAACTGAGTTAGGACGGACACCTGTATCTTTGTAGTGACTGTATGTATTGTTACACCTTCCAAAGTATAATTAATAACTTCACCATGCTCAAAAGGATATTCACTTTTCACCCAGCTACCAATAGGTGCCCTTCTTTGCAAGGCATTGGAAAACCTCCCTGGTCTTTGTGATTGAATCTGTGTTTAAAATTGAATGAGTGGGGTACAGATATGAGGTAGTGATTCAAAAATCATGTTAAACACTATTATTGCACAGAGTGTGACTCCATGCAACATATTATGTGACTTGATTTTTACTCCTGAACTTATTTAGTCTTGCCATAACAAAAGCGTTGAATACTTCAGATTTTAATTTATTAATAATTTGTAAAAATGTGTAAAACCACAATTCCACTTTGACATTATGGGGTATTGCGTGTAGGCCAATGACCAAAAAAATATCAATTTAATCCATTTTAAATTCAGTCTAACATAAAATGTGGAAAAAGTCAAGGGGTGTGAATACTTTCTGAAGGCACCGTACTGTAGTTAAGTAAATAAAGTCACAGATGCCAAATCACTTCTTAACTAAACCAGAACTGATATCTGAGACCTTTGCCGACTATTATAATGTTCTCTATAGAACCTCGGGTACTTGCTCAGATAGGGAAGAATTTAAATAATTTTGGGAAAAGGTGGGAATGACAGAGCTACTGTACTTGAAACATTGGCTAAAGAATTATTAGAACCTATAGCGGATTGAGAAATTGATGGGGTAATTTAAAATCTTAAGAATAACAAAAACACAGGATCATATTGTTATGTTAACACATTTGATGAAACATTTGAAAATGTGCTATCTCCTCTTCTTCTACAAGCATATCACCACTCCCTAGAGACTGGGAATCTTGCCCCCTCCTGGAGGGATGCAACCATTACAGTAATTTACCAAGAGGGTAAAGACCCAACCCAGTGTAGTTTGCATAGGCCTTTTTCGCTTCTCAACCTCAAAATCTTAACAGCAATCCTAGCCAGATGGGTGAATAAAGTAATTACCTCTATCATACATGCGGACCACAGGCTTTATCACAGGCCGCTACTCAGGTGACAATATTCGTAGGCTTCTCAATGTCATAATCCATGCCTGGGCTACTGGAGGGGAGGCAATGATCTTAACTTTAGATGCAGAAAAAGCATTTGATCCCTTGTCCTGGGGATTCCCGTTTACAACTCTGCAACGCGTTGGGTTTGGGCCTAACTTTTTAAAATGGACTCGGATACTTTAAAATCCACGAGCATTGATAAGGGTGAATGGTCACACGTCGGCGGCCTTCTCCCTAAAGTGCGGCTCCAGGCAAGGATGCTCACTCTCACCACACTTCTTTTCAATTTGTATTGAGTCCTTAGCACAACTGATTAAAGATAAGAATATAACAGGAATTGTGATAGGGGGAGAAGAGCATAAAGTGCCACTGTATGCGGACGATGTATGGCTTTCATCAATACCGCATCTGAAGGAGTGTGTCTCACAATTTGGATTCTATTCAGGCTATAAATTGAATGTGGATAAGACTGATGCGATGGACATAAGTGGGAAGATTCCACACCGGGTTGAGATACAAAGTGCTTTTAAGTGGCCCAGTGAGGGCACTAAGTACCTGGGAATCTTTATTCCGCTATCACTAGAGTTTATATGGGGGAAACTATGATAAGATAATCCATTGCATTAAAAATTACCTGCGAATAGAGACCTCCACAGATTGTTGTATGTGTTTCAAATGCTTCCTGTACAAATCCCCAAATCTACATTCAATATGCTTGACCGCCTGACTTCCAGATGGCAAGGTAGACGCCCAAGAGTAAGATATAAAACATTACAGCTTCCTAAATCAGTGGGAGGCTTGGCACTTCCAAATGTAAGGTTTTACTTTTGGGCAGCGCAGTTAAAACCAATGACAGCTTGGGTTATTGACAGTATGGAAACATGCTGGCTAAGCATAGAGAAATTTGAATGCATGTCAACAGGGGATTTCGAGGTTGCCTTTTATGGATATGTCTGTAAAGAACTAATTAATTAATTAATGGACTGCATGAATTAATGACATCTGCAGTTGGCAACACATCCCTTACGGGATTAATTGATACAAAAACCAACAATAATTCACTGTGATAATTCAGTAATAATTCTTCCAGTGTTCTGTGCAGCGGACACCGCATAAAGAGTGAAACAGAAATCAATACATAAATATGGTTATCAAAGCAATAATTATAACCCCAGAGCAGTAAAAATAACAAAAATAAATACAGGTAAATAAATACAGAAAAAAGAAACAAAAGGCGTTTCAACCCCGTCTGGCACAAGGAGAAGATTCAAGTGTGAGACAAGCGTACACACAATCAATCAATCTCATATATTACATATACATATATATATTACATATACATATATATATTACATATACATATATATATATATACACACACACATACACTTGCCATTTGCTCTATAGGACCTGAAATATTTTTATATTTATATAGGTAGCCCTTTTTCTTTTATTCCAGGCTATATCGAAAAACTCTACAAAAGGAAATACACAAATGGACAAAAAACATTTCAGTTTCTCCTCATGGCTCTGTCACATAATGGCAGGGTATAAAGTGCATTCGGAAAGTATTCAGACCCTTCGACTTTTTCCACATGTTGTTACGTTACAATCCTTATTCTAAAATGGATTAAATTGTTTTTCCCCTCATCAATCTACACAAAATGACAAAGCAAAAACATTTTTTAGAAATTTTAGCAAATGTATTAAAAAAAAAAAACTGAAGTATCACATTTACCTAAGTATTCAGACCCTTTACTCAGAACTTTGTTGAAGCACTTTTGGCAGCAATTACAGCCTCAAGTCTTTTTGGGTATGACACTACAAGCTTAGCACACCTGTATTTGGGGAGTTTCTCCCCTTCCTCTCCGCAGATCTGTCGCTGCCAAAGCATCGCTGCCCTATCAACTGTGGGATTTTCTTTTTATACAAATAAAATAAAATCTACAAACATGTTTTCACTTTGTCATTATGCGGTATTGTTTGTAACGTGATGAAGAAATTTTTTTATTTAATACATTTTAGAATAAGCTTGTAACATAAGAAAATGTGGAAAAAGTCAAAGGGTCTCAATACTTTCCGAATGCACTGGCTATCCCTTATTCAGGGGAGGCACCTTGAAGTCATTTGAGAAAATCCCTAGAACTGACTTCTTTAGGTTTCTACATAACAGGAATTTCCTTAAACATAAGCAACGCTCGCGGGAAGGTAATATCTTGTATTTATCAGACACTGCTATCCATGGAACCGAATTGCTCCCTCCATGTAAAAAGGAATTGGGAAGCTGAAATACAGCAGGAAATACAAGTAGAGACATGGGATGAAATCTGCTCTGAGGCCTACCTAGTTGCCTGTTCAAACACCTGGAGGAAATTTTAACGGAACTTGATTACAAGATTATTTAGAACACCACATATAACAGGCAAAATGGTTGTAGTAGTAGCTGTTGGAGGAACAAGTGAGCAACTATGCACATACATTCTGGTCATGTCCAAAGTTGATAGTGTATTGGGATGACGTTTATACAGCTTTACATGAAGTGTACCATGTAGAAATACCACAACACCACCTGGTGGCTCTCCTGGGGGCGATTCCAGAGGGCATAGAGGTAAGAGGTCAGAACTATCTTTTGCAGATTTTGCTCACAGCCTCCATAAATGGCAGTAAAATGAATTACATTTATTACAAGACGGAGCCCAGTAATGACACTATTAATGTCATGAAATAAAGCACCCAAGTATTTAATCATATAGAAAATCTACATTTAATATAACAGTTTTTTAAAATTCAATATTTATAATTCAAATATGAAAAGATTCAAAAAGAAAAGATACTAAATGTACTTTTGTTATGTAACGACCCAGTGCCATCATTACACTCATGGTTGAAGGTTAAATCTAAAGTTTCTCAATTAATAATTTGTTGTATGTCAACTGTCAAAAGGTTTAATCTTCGTAGTGAGTCTTTCATACAGTACGTTTCATATAAACATAGAGCTTTATTTCGCTGTAGAACTTTAGAATCATTGAGCCTGAAGTTGTTGACCTTCATGCCAGTTCAGCTTAATACTACACGCCACGACAACTGGCAGCGTTGCTATGATGTTCTCGGCCAATAACTAGCTGTTATTGGCTGAGAACTGAAACTGCCTATTAAAGTAGTTTTTGACATAATGGGAAGCAGGAACGGGATTTCTCTAGCATGACAGACAGAGATGTTCTCAGAGACAAAGGTTGCATCCTAAATTGCATCTTCTAGTGACTTCTTTCGCACCTTATAGTACACTACTTTTGACTAGAACCCATAAAAGTAGTGCACTATAATCGGGAATAGGGTGCCATTTGACCCACACCCAGAGCTTTAAAAGCCTGGGTTATAATGTGTCTGCTGCCTAGACAGCTCTGCCCACAGGGTTTCTCATCCTGAAGGTTAACATGGTGGTGGAGTCAGTGGTGGAAACATTCAACATCACCTACTGTACAGTTAGCCACAGACACAGGCCTCATTTACATCTTCACAAGACCACATCGACTGCTGCATGGCAGATTGTGGATACAGGTTCAGGCTCCCATCCACATTCATGTGTTTTATAGGTATCCTAAGGTATGTGTCATAGGTATACTAAGCAGAGGAAGCTGGTGGGAGGAGCTATAGAAGGACAAGCTCATAGTGATGGTTGGAATGCCGTGGTGGGAAAAGGACCCAACTGTCATACTTGAGTAAAAGTAAAGATACCTTAATAGAAAATGACAAGTAAAAGTGAAAGTCACCCAGTAAAATACTACTTAATAAGTAAAAGTCTAAAAGTATTTGGTTGTAAATATAGTTTAGTATCATAAGTAAATGTAATTGCTCAAATATACTTAAAAATCAAAAGTAAAAGTATGAATCATTTAAAATTCCTTAAATTAAGCAAAGCAGATGGCACAATTGTCTTTTTTTCTCTACATTACGGATGGCCAGGGGCACACTCCAACACTCAGACATAATTTACAAACGAAGCATTTGTGTTTAGTGAGTCTGTCAGATCAGAGGCAGTAGGGATGACTAGGGATGTTATCTTGATAAGTGCGTGAATTGGACCATTTTCTGTCCTGCTAATCATAAAAATTGTAACGAGTACTTTCAGGTATTATTTTCCTTAGGAATATAGTAACGTAAAAGTTGTCAAAAATATAAATAGTAAAGTAAAGTACAGATACCCCCAAAAACTACTTAAGTAGTACTTTAAAGTATTTTTACTTAAGTACTTTACACCACTTGGAATGGAATAATGGAATGTAGTTCAATGTGGTTTCCATGTTTGATACCATTCCATTAATTCCATACTAGTCATTTCAATGAACCCATCCACCTACAGCTCCTCCCAGCAGCCAGATACTAAGGTATTTGTGTCATCTCCAGAAGACCACATCAACTGCTGGTCTGGCAGATCATGGATATAACTGTATAGAGGTCAGGTTAAGGGGTTTACTTACACACAATATATCGGTTCAAATCCACATTAGATTCACCTTGTCATATACTTCGTTCCATCCACACGATCATCTAGGTATACTAAGGTACAGTTGTGCCATAAGTATCCTTAACCCCACGCTGTTATACTTCCTAGACCTGGCAGAACATTGGATATCAAGGTTCTCCCTAGAGTGCCTACTGTACAGTGCATACCGGTACATAGAAATAAGTCTCTTACTGATTCTGCCTCTGCCCTGTGGACCATGTTAAAAGTAGCTACTAATTAGAAATTTGAAAGCAAAGCTCATTGCCAAGTTAAAAATAGGTTAAAAGTGCACTGAGGGACTGACAGTCTGATCTTCTCCCGCCACTATCCGTTTCACTTATCTGCCCTATCTTTGACCATGCGACAGGAAAAGACTTAGAGACAACACTGATTTATTTGTGACGGCACAGCTCTATATGAGCTTAAGTCACAATTTTTTTTATTTTTTATGTCCAATTTATCAAATAATTTCTGGGTACAAATGAAGTACCTAACTGTGATTGTTTTCAATAAAAATGATCAAAAATAAACAAAAATAGCTTCTTAGCAAAGAGCAATTTCTCAAGCAATACTTTTGCTAGGACTGTTTGGAAGTTGTCTGAGTGGGGAGAGGAAAACGAAATCTAGCTGTTATTGGCCGAGAGGTTTGGAATACTCTTTCTTATTGGTCTATTAACTCATTTACCACCTGGTGATGTCACCAGGCAGGCCAACACCTCATCCCACCAAAACAGGCTGAAATTTCAGGCAGTCTTTTCAAATAGCTCTTACACTATTATAATTATTTTCACAATTTTACAGTATTATTCCAACCTCATTGTGGAAATATATATAAAAACACAGGAAAATCACATCTATAAGGAAAATCATAGATATAAAACCCAGGAAAATCATGTTTTTGACAGCACGGTAGTTGGATGAAACATGGGAGTTATGCTGCTTTGAAAGTTTATAAACTTGTAAACCCACTTACTAGAGAAAAGGAGAAAAGTACTAGCTAAATTCAGGACAGCAATGTTTTTGAGAGCTGAAACAACACTTTTGCAGTTGTCCACAGTTATATCTTTCCAAAACTCTGTGATAGAAAACAGTATCTATATACCCACCAGCGAAGCCCCCATTCTGTTATAGACTGAATCATGTGACACGACAGACCAATCAGTACTCATCTCTTGGGCATGTCCAAACTCACCATAATCTCAGCCAATCATGGCTAGCCAGGATGGATCCTGTCCTTCTGCCTATATAGCTCAGTGCTTTTCTCCTTGATTTTAATTGTTTTATTCATATTTCCAGAAAAAAGCACATTCAAGCAATTAAGGCACAAACAGCCCTACTGTGAAGTAGTAATGAGCATCAAATGCCTAGGATCATATAACCAGTCAAAGTTTTCACTGACACAAGCCTGCTTTTTGATCTTCAATAGCATAATATCACGCGCTTTGCTAATTTCTTGAGAGCTTCTGAATTTGGCACAAGGTACCTACAGAAGGTGACATTCTTCACACCACCCATCGAGTCACAACTGGTGCCGTTGTTGTTGTTCTCTCTCCTCTCTGTCAGAACTCGGCATCTCTCGGCAGTCAGGTCAACGGTGAAATTAATTACACACTCACAGGTGTACAGATCTCACTGCAAACACGATGAGATCAACACAAACCTAATCTATTGCTGGTCAGCATCAAGCTACATACAGTAAGATGATGATCTCTGGCTATCATCTCTCTTTTGTCTCTGCTGCTCCACTTTGCAGAGAAGAGAGTGAATCTGCTGACTGCCTTCGATGTGCAGCAGCTTGATTTTAGAAGCAAAAAGGCATTTGCTTTTCTCCCTGCATGTGATGAAACCCCCCATTGCAATTATATATTCAACTATCATGTACTCCCTTATGTATTCACTAATGAATACATAAAGTTGAAGTAGGAAGTTTACATACACTTAGGTTGGAGTCATTAAAACTAGTTTTTCAACCACTCCACAAATTTCTTGTTAACAAACTATAGATTTGGCAAATCGGTTAGAACATCTACTTTGTGCATGACACAAGTCATTTTTCCAACAATTGTTTACAGATAGATTATTTCACTTATAATTCACTGTATCACAATTCCAGTGGGTCAGAAGTTTACATACACTAAGTTGACTGTGCCTTTAAACAGCTTGGAAAATTCCAGGAAATTATGTCATGGCTATAGAAGCTTCTGATAGGCTAATTGACATAATTTGAGTCAATTGGAGGTATACCTGTGGGTGTATTTCAAGGCCTACCTTCAAACTCAGAGCCTCTTTGCTTGACATCATGGGAAAATCAAAAGAAATCAGCGAAGACCTCAGAAAAAAAATTGTAGACCTTCACAAGTCTGGTTCAACCTTGGGAGCAATTTCCAAATGCCTGAAGGTACCACGTTCATCTGTACAAACAAAAGTACGCAAGTATAAACACCATGGGGTCACGCAGCCATCATACCGCTCATGATGGAGACGCGTTCTGTCTCCTAGAGATTAACATACTTTGGTGCGAAAAGTGCAAATCAATCCCAGAACAACAGCAAAGGACCTTGTGAAGATGCTGGAGGAAACAGGTACAAAAGTATTTATACCCACAGTAAAACGAGTCATATATCAACATAACCTGAAAGACTGCTCAGCAAGGACGAAGCCACTGCTCCAAAACCGCCATAAAAAAGCCAGACTACAGTTTGCAACTGCACACGGGGACAAAGATCGTACTTTTTGGAGAAATGTCCTCTGGTCTGATGAAACAAAAATAGAACTGTTTGGCCATAATGACCATTGTTATGTTTGGAGGAAAAAAGGGGAAGCTTGCAAGCCGAAGAACACCATCCCAACAGTGAAGCACGGGGGTGGCAGCATCATGTTGTGGGGGTGCTTTGCTGCAGGAGGGACTGGTGCACTTCACAAAATAGATGGCCTCATGAGGAAGGAAAATTATGTGGATATATTGAAGCGACATCTCAAGACATCAGTCAGGAAGTTAAAGCTTGGTCACAAATGGGTCTTCCAAATGGACAATGACCCCAAGCATACTTCCAAAGTTGTGGAAATGGCTTAAGGACAACAAAGTCAAGGTATTGAAGTGGCCATCACAAAGCCCTGACCTCATCCTATAGAAAATTTGTGGGCAGAACTGAAAAAGCGTGTGTGAGCAAGGAGCCCTACACACCAGACTCAGTTACACCAGCTCTGTCTGGAGGAATGGGCAAAATTCACCAAACTTATTGTGGGAAGCTTGTGGAAGGCTACCCGAAACTTTTGACCCAAGTTAAACAAGTTAAAGGCAATGCTACCAAATACTAATTGAGTGTATGTAAACTTCTGACTCACTGGGATGTGATGAAATAAATAAAAGCTGAAATAAATCATTCTCTCTACTATTATTCTGACATTTCACATTCTTAAAATAAAGTGGTGATCCTAACTGACCTAAGTCAGGGAATTTTTACTCGGATTAAATGTCATGAATTGTGAAAAACAGTTCAAATGTATTTGGCTAAGTTGTATGTAAACTTCCGACTTCAAGTGTACATGCATACATACTGTGCATCAGCAATAATTGTAATACAAAATAGGACATATTAAACTAAACTAGCATGAAATATTGTACAAATAAAATATTTTATGGAGAAATGCAGACTAACCTTGCAATTAATTCCAAAAATATTTGTCTTTACAACAAAATAGACATCCATGATAACAGTTATGGATGAGATAAAAAAAAAAAATTGTATTTAAAGAAACACTATGGTTCATTTCTAAAAACACTTAATTACCGACTTCAACAATAGGCTCAAGCATTGACAGATTCTTTACATTCATTAAGGATCCCAACAGATCTATTACAGAGAAAAGGAGTTTCTTCCTGTTCATTAAAAAAGAGCAGACCCCATTATTCATGATAACACATCTCGCTGATGTTACATGAATAACATTACATCCATCCTTTGTCTGTCAGTGCTTGCTCTGTTACTGCTACGTTTCATGGAAAATGATCAGCAAACCCTTTACTTCTCTCATATGAATATATAATGTGTCAGACCTCTGGTGAATACCTGTAAATGTTTGTACTGTCCTGAGTTCACTGATTAATACACATATGTACAAGTTACACACAATATACAGTATGTACCTTTTTCAAAAACGGAATATATGTTACCAACAGGGAAGTTAAGAGAAGGTGCACTTGTTGATTACTGTCACAAAAAAACAGCAACATTGGCTGCAGTGCAAGAAACTCAATTTTAAGGCCAGAAAAGCCAGTTTCTAAAATGTAGAAAACATTGGCAGGGCATAAAAAAAAAGAAGATCAAGTCCACCCCCAACCCAAGGAAAACATGGCAGAGACAGAATAGGAGATGCAGCTCTCTTTTCACAGGAGTGGGCCTCTGATCCTTGAGCTGAAGGAGCTTTGCTCTCTCCAGACACGCTTCCTGCACACGCAGCATTACAAGTGAACTCAAGCCTGATTGGAAAGGACAGGCTGGCAGACAGAGCCAGCCAAAGGAGAGGAGAGGAGCTCAGGACACAGTGCACAGTACCTACACTGGGCTGGTATTCTCCTCGCATCCTGTCAGGGACACCAGTGTGATGGGCTCGGGTTGAACTGTACTGGCAACAGAGACAGACGCCACACCTCACTTGCAGCAGTAGCTCAGATAACATCTGGACATGAAGACTTGGGGAGTTCAGACAGATGAGTGGTTCTGAGGTGCCAACGTGGCAGTGAGTAATGAGAATTAAAAGACACCTCTGAATATGTCCCAGTTGCTCCAGCAGGTTAGCCTTGTCCCTGGGAAAGACATCTTAATGTCTTAAGAAAATATCCCTCAACAGAGGAATGGACCTCTCTCTCTCCCTAGTGAGGAGTGAGACAGGCAGACAGAGAGGCGAGGACGCAGACAGCTAGACCTGACTGCTGAACAGATAACTGCAGGGAGAGCAGGTTTTCCCTCTACTACAGAACAGAGGACACGGTCAAAAGGAGGGCTTGACACAGTGCCTTTGAAGACTAATGGCATTATGGTTTCAACCAGGCAGCTGGTTATTCGGGGCGAGGGGGAGCGAGCAAGAAGCGGGAGGAGTGCATTATTAAGTGTAATGAATGTCAGCCAGCGCATCCAAGTTGTCTGACACATCAGGTGCCAATTATATTGGCAGGCCCATTTTCCCCCTCATCCACTCTATAGCTCTGAGGAGAGTCTTCTTTGGCATACCTGACATCTGCCTCATTAGCTGGGACAGACGGACAGACGGAGCAGGCTGGCCACTGTGCTCCATGCCCGCCCCAGGCCTCCCTGGGCCTTCACAGGGGCGCAGGGAGACTATCCACTTTTTCAAACTCCTCCACTTAGCTCAGCTCTCTTACCTATTATTGATGAGGTGAATGGAGGACGTGGTGGAATATGAATTAGAGACAGACGGAAAAGAGTGACATTTGAGGTAATTATAGTATTTTGTCCAAAATGGCACCCTACCCCCTATATAGTGCATTACATTTGACCAGGGCCCATTGTGCTCTGGTCAAAAGTATTGCACAATATAGAGGATAGGGTGCCATTTGGGACGCATCGTACTGGTACGTGCTGTAGCTGTAGTGGTCCCTTGGTTTGGTATCACAAGCAGGGCAGGTTGTTCATTAGTCAACATCTATGGTGTTTTCGTATCAGATATTCATAAAATGGTAAATAAAACATTCATGGGTATCGTCGCCTCAGGTGTTTCGGAGCAAACACTATTGATTTTGTGAAGCTTTTGCAAAATAATGGTCACAGATGTGTCAAGGCATTCATCAGATTGTATCAATGAGTTCAATGGTGTTTTCTATCAGATAATAAGCTGTTCTCTCTGATAATTATATGCACTGACTGATCTCAAAGGTATTATAAAACGGGTTGCAGCCAAGCCAGGCATTCATACATTTCATCTCTCCCAGAAGAAAATGTGCCTAGACATTATTTCCACGTGCTTATTGGCTAGCATTTGGTTCAGCGGGGGTTAATAAGCCTTGTCGTGTTTCTACCTGGCCTGCACAACATCTTGTAGTATTTTTTGTGATCTCCATTGTGCCATGCATATGAACGTGACGAGACCGACATCTTCTCTGAGCCAGGCGTATAATTATCAGGATCTTTATAATGGACATATTCAAAGAAATGGCAATATAGAAACAAAGGTAAAACAAATGAAAATGCACAGTTCGCTGTCATTTCAGCTGCTTTATGTTATTGTGTGTTAGCTTGCCTTTAGTTGGCTAGCTAGCTAGCAAATGAGAAGTAACTTTAGCCTAGCTATCCTCCATAACTGTATTATTTACTTGACAATCAGCTGCTTTTTGCCTATTTATACATTATTTATCAAATCCTTATTTGCTGAGGTTCTTGTTGCCTATTTCTAAATTATTTATTAAATCATTATTCATTTATTGGTGCTCGTTTCTCATCATCATTGAACCTCTGCTAGCTAGCTGGCTACATGCCAATGTTTTTTTTTATCATAGCAATGTATAATGAATAAAATAGAATGAACGACTGGGTCAAAACATACCAAAAAAATGTATGACCAGCATGTTTGGATAGCAACTTCAGAACCTCAGAGTTAACAACTGGCTTTTGCCTGGACTAAATTGTCTGATGGAAGTACGATATAAAACCAATTTACTCATTAAAATAATGTTTTTAATGAAAACATGAAGTTAATCATCACATTTTTTTATGTTGGCAACCGTTTTATACATGCGGTTTTATAAAAGCAGTTTTATAAAAGCAGTTGCCAACTGCTTCGCCTTGGGCCTAACAACAGGAAAGATGGCGTTGTACTGGATTGGGCCACTGTTTTACAATCTCCGACCCAATTTTGCTATTTTGTCTTTATTTTGACTTTATTTTCACAAAATGTAGCCGCTATCATTTCTTACAACCGACAAGAACTTATGAACATCAGATCGGCAGTTACTTACCTCAATTCTGGCTTCAACTTTGACTCATCTGCCCTTTCAGTAATTCCGACTCAATTTTCGTACTGTATTACCCAAAAGGAAACGCCGGCATAACAGAGCCAAAAGAAGGGGGATCCTAGCGAGATTAAGGCAAAGGGAAAACTGGCAAACTCTTCCCTTCATTCTACTAATAAGATGGATGACCTTCGATCGCGGATTTGCTACCAACAGCAATATTCTCTGCTTTTCTGAAAAATGGCACTTACTGAACTGTACAAGGCTATAAACAAGCAGGAAAACCTTCATCCGGAGGCTGCTTTTCTGGTTGCCATCGATTTTAAGACACGTGATGTCTGGTGGAAGGATGATATACATCAATGAGTCTCCTTCGCCACAAGGGGAGATAAAGTCCTAGACCACTGTTATTCTACCCACAAGCAAGCATTCAAGGCCCTTGTCCGCCATTCGGCAAATGGATCATAACTCCATACTCCTGCTTCCTGTTTACAAGCAGAAGCTCAAACAGGATGTACCCATGACTTGCTCCGTTGAGAAATGGTCACCAGAATCAAAGATTATGCTACAGGACTGTTTTGCTAGCACTGATTGGAATATGTTTTGAGACTGCGCCGATAACGTCGATGAGCTTACCACCTCAGTCACTGGCTTCACTAGGAAATGCATTGATGACATTGTCCCCACAGTGAAGGTTCGCTGCGGGATTAACTAAACTAAACTAAAGGACAGGGCTACCGCACACATGGCTATCGCAGACTACCCTGAGGCTACGGCTGAGGACAAGAACAAGTACAAAAAGTCCCGCTATGATCTCAGCAGAGTCATCAAAAGAGCAAAAGGACAATATAGGAATAAGGTGGAATCCTATTACACAGCCTCAAACGCCCGCCAAGGGGCAGGGGATACAGTCCATTACGGATTACAAAGGAAGACCCAGTCGTGATCTGCCCAACGATGCCTCTCTACCAGACAAACTCAATGCATATTATACACGCCTCTACAATAACAACATTGTGCCGGGTGTGAGGGCCGCCACTGACCTCAGAGGACTGGGTGATCTTGCTCTCCAAAGTTGACGTGAAAAGTCTTTAATCAGGTCAAAACCCACAAGGCCGCATGGCCCGATGATATTCCCGGGTTCATTCTCAGAGCATGTGCACATCTGTACTCATGAAGTGCTTTGAGAGGCTGGTTATGGCACACGTCAACTCAATCATTCCAGACACCCTCGACCCACTCCAATTTGCATACCACCCCAACAGATCCATAGATGACACAATCTCAATTGGACTCCACACTGCCCTCACAAACCAAGATAAGAGGAATACCTACATGAGAATGCTGTTAATTGACTACAGCTCAGCGTTCAACACCATTGTCCCCTACAAGCTTGTCACCAAGCTTAGGACCCCGGGACTGAACCCCTCCCTCTGCAAATTGGATCCTGGACTTCCTGACTTGCCGACCCCAGGTGGTGAGGGTAGGCAACATCACTTTCGCCACGCTGACCATCAACACGTGGGCCCCACACGGGTGTGTGCTTAGACACCTCCTGTACTCTGTTCACCCATGACTGCGTGGCCATGCACGATTCCAACACCATCATCAAGTTTACTGACGACATGACGGTGGTAGGTCTGATTACCGGTGACGATGAGACGGCCTACAGGGAGGAGGTCAGTGACCTGGCAGTGTGGTGCTGGAACAACAACCTCTCCCTCCACGCCATTAAGACCAAGGAGCTGATCGTGGACTACAGGAAGGGCTGGGGGCGGGGGGAGCATGCCCCAATCCACAGGGCTGCAGTGGAGCAGGTCGAGAGTTTCAAGTTCCTCGGTGTCCAAATCACAAAGGACTCAAAATGGTGCACACACGCACGCAGTTGTGAAGAAGGCATGACAGCGCCTCATCCCCCTAAGGAGGTTGAAAAAGTTTGGCATGGTCCCTCAAATACTCAAAAAGTGCTTCAGCTGTACCATTGAGAGCAACTTGACTGGCTGCATCACTGCTAAGTATGGCAATAGCACCACCAGCGATCGCATGGCGCTACAGAGGGTGGAGCAGACAGCCCAGTACATCACTGGGGCTGAGCACATTGCCATTAAGGACCTCTATATCAGGCGGTGTGAAAGGAAGGTCCAGAAAATCGTTAAAGACTCCAGCCACCTAAGCCAGAGACTCTCTCTGCCTCCGCACGGCAAGCGGTACCGGTGCTCCTGAACAGCTTCTATCCCCAAGCCATAAGACTGCCAAATAGCTAACTAATAGCTAACAAAATGGCTACATGAACTATCTGAGTTGACCCTTGTATTTTATTTTTGCACCGTCTTTATGCACACTCACAGGGCCCTACACACTCAGGCACACCGACACTCCAACACACACACAAACACTCACTTCATAATTTGCTCACACACACATAGCCATACATTTATACTGACTCTACACCCACTCACATACAACCATCATAAACGCTGCTGCTACTCTGTTTATCATATATCCTGATGCCTAGTCACCTTACCCCTATACATATCTACAGCTATCACCCCAGTATCCCTGCACATTGTAAATAAAGTACTAGAACTGACTGATATAGTATATAGTATGCGTACTTACTTTCTCATGTTCTTCTTATTTCATTTCTTGTGTGTTTTTGTTCTACCTTATGTTATTTTTAGAATTAAATTGTTATTGATTACTGCATTGTTGGGATTAGAGTTTGAAAGAAAGGTCTCTCACTGTAGTAGTGCAGGTAGTGACAATGATATTCACCATAAGCACATCACACCACTGTTAGAAAAGAAAGTTCCTCTTCCTCTTTTCAAACCAACAAGTCTTCTAGAGTGCTTTACCCCAAGGTTTAAGTTGTCTACTCTCCAGATAATATGCAATGGACTCCTGTGCCATTAAACAGCACTAGCACCTCTCTAAGGCACTTCCTACTGTCCCATAGTATATATGCTTGCTTCACACAGTGGCACTAAACACCAACCTACACACCATTATATTAGGACAATAGATCACTGTTAACGATAGCCCCCTAGTATGACTACGGGGACCTTTTATATCTGTCCTTTGTAAAGCTTTATCAGAAGGCTGTGTCCCAAATGGCACCCGATTTCCTTTATAGTGCACTACTTTTGACCAGGGTTCATAGGACTTTGGTCAAAAGTTGTGTACTACTGTATATAGAGGACAGGGTGCCATTTGAGATGAAGGCAGGATGAATTGACCCCAAGTGCCCGCTAGGGAAATAGGATACATGTGTCAGATGGGGGGGGGGGTGGATCAGAGAAGTGATTGTAACCTCAAGCATTTTGATAGAGTGACTCTTTTGGACATATGTGCATCTGTTGATTTACTTACTTCAGTACATCCATCAGACACCACAAAGACTGACGAATGTGAACTAATGTGTTTCTACGACTCTTGTTTCTACAATTCAGTGTTAGTTTACTTTTCAAGCCATGGCTTTTTATATGGCCAAGAGAATATTGTCAATTTTGTTTATAACAAGATAGTCACTGACAAAAGAAGCATCAATGAAAAAACAGGATACTCACTGAAGAAAGTGGATGAAGATGCAGAGTGCACATAAAATAAAAAAGAGAACACGTTAATTTCAACATCTTCATCCTTATTATCGTCACATACAGTATTTATGTTACTCCTACTACTAGCCTACCTCATACATGACCACTAGACTGACAGCCAGGGTTGTTGAGACCAGGACGCATCATGGCACCATAAACGACCACCTTAGAACAAGTGCAGTCAATCAGTGCCTGGTCTGAGGTAATACAACACTGAGACCAGGGCTCAGCTTTAGAGGCAGTAACAGATTTATAGGAAATACAGTATAAAAAGGAATACTTTGACAGGCACTTGTTACTGTGTTATTGTACTTGTCCTGTCCATACAACATAAAGCCAGGCCCTCAACCCTGTATGCACGCACAGCAACACACACACACAAACGTCCACACACTCGTCCACACTAATGACTGAATATATGAATGGACAAAGCCATCGATCACGTGACACCATTCATTCCTATGTGAAGACTCAATAGCGCATTGAAGCCAAATTACGTCGGTTAAAATGTGAAAGTGACGTTGCAGGTTAGCTCAGTGCTGACCCCTCTCATTGAGTAACTGAAGTTTAAGGGCGACCAGTGTATTGCAGGCTGCCATTAGCAACTAAATTATCCTCATAACTTCTTCTGTGTGAATGGAGACCTCAAACTTTTGTTGGCATCAAAAATGGAAAACAATTGGTTTTCAATATAACCTTTACTGAGTGGATATACTAATCTGTATTTGATGTTTAAAAAATACACTTAAGAGACTGAGATATACATACGGTAAAACATCTGGTCATGCAGGAAACACAAGATGTTTATGAACGTTGTTTGGCTCTAGGCCAGCCATTCCCAAACTAAGGGTCGCAACCCCATGTGGGGTCGCCTGATATGAAAACGGGGTCGCAGGAGAATTTCCAAAATCCTGGTAAAAAACTAAAACATTATAATATCGTCTTTGTCTCTCAAAATCATTGTAATGTGGTTAACCTTAAAAATCAAAATGAAAATTATCCTAAATAAAAAGTTAAAATTCAACCAGAGCCATTCGACCGTTGCATTTGAATCATTCCCACGGTGAATGGCTATGCCCGCTACACAATTAATCCGCACACTATTGCAGACTTTGATATTACCGTCCGCAATTGATATGGTGAGAACAATGTGTGGAGAGGCAGAGGCACAGAAACTCACATCAATACCTTTGTCAGATGACAGTGTGAAACTAAGAATTGATGCTATAGCTAGCAATCAAGAGGAAACTGACTGAATGACTCAAACTCCCCACCTTATGCTCTCCAAATGGACGTTAGCTGTGAGGGCCGAGATGCCCATGCATTTACTTTTATTCGCTATTCATGTCGGAGGATGCTATTCACGAGGACATACTGTTCTTTCTCACAATTCCCGGGCAGGAAACGGCATAGGGGATGTTCAGTGTGATGCGTGGCTATATTGACAAAAAAACTGATTCCATGGTATTGAATGGTGGGATTTTGCACAGATGGGGCTCTATCTATCATGGGAAGGCTGGCAGGCCTCTGCAGTGTAGTTATGCATGTGTCTCCCTCTGCCATATGGACGCATTGTATGATACATCCACTGAGCTATAATGGATACATACCAAGAGCAACTGGGGGCAAAAGAGCTGAGCGCAGAATTCTGAGATATGAAGCAGGTAACTTCCATCGTAAACTACATCGTGCACGCCTGTGCGCAAAACAATTTGAAGATATGGGATCAGAGCATGGACATTTTATATTTCACACCAAGGTTTGGTGGTTATCGAGGGGGAGTGTTGCAAAGGTTTTTCGAATTGAGAGAGGAACTGTTGTCATACACAATGTATGTAAAAAACACTGTTGACTTTCTGTGTAATGAAAATAATATATATCCTTGCCTAAGTAACAGACATATTTGGGAAACTGAACGAACTGAACGCAAACATACAGGGGAAATACAATAAACATTCTACATATGTGACCCGTTTCGGGAAACTAGGCGTATGTTGCAAGTCACGACTTCACAGGAGAGCCATTTGAATTCATACATTTTTTTAATGTGTTTGTTTGGCAGAAATGCCTTCTGGAACATGTGAACTGTCATGTGCTTTAACTTCACTAGGATAGGGGGCAGCATTCGGACAAATGTGAACTAATGTGTTTCTACGACTAATGTGAACTAATGTGTTTCTACGACAAATCCAACCAGGCAGTGGGAAATCTGAGGTTTGTAGTTTTTTTTAAGTGATTGCCTATCCTGTGTCTGTGGGGTCAGATTGCACTTCCTAAGGCTTCCAGTAGATGTCAACAGTCTTTAGAAGTTGTTTCAGGCTTGTATCGTGAAAAGGGATCGAATAAGAACTGTTTCAATAAGTATTCAAGCTGAAAGACATTAGTTTAGTCTCGCGCATGGCCGTGAGCGCGACGCTCGTTCTCTTTCCTTTCTAATGAAAACGGAATTGTCCGGTTGGAATATTATTGAAGATTTATGATAAAAACATCCTAAAGATTGCTTATATACATCGTTTGACATGTTTCTACTAACTTTAATGGAACTTTTTTTACTTTTCGTCTGGACTTTTTGCCCGCGCTTTGTGCATTTGGATTACTGGACTAAACACGCAAACAAAAAGGAGGTATTTGGGCATAAAGAAGATCTTTATCGAACAAAACGAACATTTATTGTCTAACATGGAGACCTGGGAGTGGCATCAGATGAAGATCATCAAAGGTAAGTGATTCATTTTAACGCTATATCTGACTTTTGTGACACCTCTCCTTGGTTGGAAAATGGCTGTATGATTTTCTGTGGCTAAGCGCTGACCTAACATAATCACATGGTGTGCTTTCGCCGTAAAGCCTTTTTGAAATTGGACACAGCGGCTGGATTAACAAGAAGTTTATCTTTAATCCTATGTATAACACTTGTATCTTTCATCAATGTTAATGATGAGTATTTCTGTAATTTGATGTAGCTCTCTGCAATTTCACCGGATGTTTGTTTGAGACAATGCATTTCTGAACATAACGCGCCAATTTCAAATGTGGTTTTTGGACATAAAGATTAACTTTATCGAACAAAACACACATTTATTGTCTAACATGGAGTCCTGGGAGTGCCATCCGGTGAAGATCATCAAAGGTTAGTGATTCATTTTAACGCTATTTCTGACTTTTGTGACACCTCTCCTTCTTTGGAAAATGGCTGTATGGTTTTCTGTGGCTAGGCGCTGACCTAACATAATCGATGGTGTGCTTTCGCTATAAAGCCTTTTTGAAATCGGACACTGTGGCTGGATTAACAAGAAGTGTATCTTTAAAATGGTGTATAATACTTGTATGTTTGAGGAATTTTAATTATGAGATTTCTGTTGTTTAAATTTGGCGGCCTGCAATTTCACTGGCTGTTGGCGAGGTGGGACGCTCACGTCCCGAACAATCCCAGAGAGGTTAATAACAAACTTGTATGCCATCTGTAAATATGAATAAAATTGTTAAATTACGAGCCTTGTTGGTTAAGCCACAGAAAAAGTCAGCAATCTTTCCATTAGCCATGATTGGCTGAGATAATGAGTGGGCTGGCATGCCGAGAGAGGAGTTTGGATTGGTCTGCCATATAGAGGGCTTCTGTCTATTTGAACTGGTCAGTTTGTGTTGGTAATTCTGTCGAACGCAGATTTTTTTTAAATGTATCGTGTAGTGGAGCTGCATAAGTGTGGCTCTCCACTTTCTGGAGGATCGAGTTTTGAAATCAGTGGAATTAGAGTATGATAGCTAAAGAGATGGCGAAAACACCCGTCTCCGGATTACATCAAACTAATTGCAACGTGGCATGGCATCAATGACAGGGAGACGCGCCCATCATGCATGATGATATATACGGATAAGATAGCCTTGCTAGATACATTTTCAGATATTACAGGTCTCTAATTTTGGCAGAAAGTGGTTTCATTTCAAGCTAAAGTGTACTGTTAGCTAGCTAGCTCCCTAGCTAACGTTACGTGTATGACATTATTATTCGTATCCCAGAACCATTTGCTTTGCTAGTTAGAGCCTAATGTTAGCTAGCTAACATTGAACCTGGTTGGTTAGGTCCCAGCAGATTCATGCAGGGTAGTAGCAACATGATTTGGCACTATGTTCATTGTTGTTTAACTAGCTAACGTTAGCTGGCTGGCTCGTTAGCTAATGTTACGTGACGTGTGTGATCTTACACATTGTTTACCTAACTAGGTTCATTGTTTACCTAGCTAGCTAGCTACATGTCTTATTAAGCTAAAGTGTACAACACCCATTGAATATGGCCAGTGTCAGTAAACGTCGGCAAAAAAGCATAATGAAATTGTTGCCAGCAGAGCTGGTTAGGCTGTTTTCATGTAATCCAGAGTTAAACAAATCATCAGCAGAGCATCAAGTGTTAGCACTGAATGCTGAGAGCGAAACGAGATGGGTGGGGCTAAAGTTTAAGAGGGTGTGAATGATGCTGAATGGCTGTAGACAAATAAGAACTCAAATAAGAGCTCTTCACTAGATATCAAAACATTTAAAGGCCATTTTCTCAAAAGTGAATTTACAAGTTTATCAACTTTCAAATCAGAATTACTTTCCTATTGTTCCTCAAAAATACAGTGTATGACATACCATTTTGTAACTCTGAGTCTCTCCTTTTATCCAATGTAAAAAATAAAATAAAAAAATTCAAATTTTGCTACATAAGACCAAATCCAGGTGGTGAGTCACATATGACCGAATCAGCGAAATCTGATTGACTGTGATCCTGTCTCAGTTGACATGTCGGTAAGTGAAAGCAAACAGCTGAACGAGCTGTTGTGTGACGGAATGCTGCAGACAACGCATTCATGGGTCACTATGGAGGAGTTTTGGTTCATCACTCAAAGAGAATGCTGTGCCATCTCTATACGAGAATTTAAAAAAAAACTAATTTTACGCTGATTCAGTGTTCTCATCTGCATTAAAAACTAATATCGATCCAGGCTGGACGTGACAGAAGAGATGAGGCGCACACTGTCGACCATGTCCCCTGACTTTGAGAAGCTCCGATGAGGCATATATCAAGCACACCCATCTCATTAGAGGAGGTGAGATATGAGACGTCATGTCAGATTAATTTTCAATTGACTGTCATAGCCCCACATTAAAAAGTTTATGATGGTGAGTTGAGAATACAAACATAAATACTGTTATAATGTTTTGCAATTAACTGCCATAGCCCCAATTTAAAAAAGAACATTGGATGTTAATAACTTTTTTTTCTTCATTTGGTTGGGGTTAGGGCTGTTATCGTGACCATCTTACCGCCACATCTCCAGTCAGGAGTCATGACCACAGTCAAATTCCATGTGACCACGGTAAAAAGGCTTCCCAAAACTGCACTCTAATGCCTCATTAGTAGCCTACCAAACTTGCTTTCAGACAGTTACTAAAGGCCGGTACTCAGTGGTCCGTTGTCCCTCTAATCACTCTGACATCAGTGCAAATGCAATCGAAAATCAAATGGAAACACTTCATGAGAGCCCTGGCATTCAGAGTTTGAGCGGAATAGGATCGATCACCTGTTGCGCATGCCAGCTTCTCATAGCTGGTTGATCCATGGAATCAAATAAGTGTCCACGTTGAGCAACGTTTCTATAGTCTTTGTTACGCAATTGCATGAGAAAACAAAAGTTTTAAAACGAGGAGGATCTATTAAAAAGAGGATCCCGTCAGCTTTGCATTGGCTAGGCTTATTATATTTATTTCTCAACTTTCCATAAATTAAACACATTGCTTGGCTTTACAAGCGGAGTAGCCTACCTGACTGGCATGAAAATGAACCGCGGGAAAAGCCTCCTCCATTTGCTATTCAAGTGCACATGGATGACATTTTTTTCCCCCCTGCCACTGTTTCGACAGGTGCATGATAACAGCCCATTCTAAATCAAAACTCATTTCACACATATTATTTAGTATATGTAAAGACCCGTGCTTAATTTGTAAATCGGGAGGTGACGGAACAAAAAGGGAGGTCGAGAGGGGGATGACCTTGGGAGCTCTGACGTACCGAAATGCATAAGAAGAAGAAAAAAAACATCTTTATAATAAAGCTTAAGCATTTGCATAGTGGCATAGAGCAGTGGAGCTGAGGTACTTACAGAAGTGGCACACGTGGGGACAAATGTGTCCTTTCATAAAACACATTTCATGCAATTCTAAATCATTTCACATGACTGGAGACTGGCACCGCACGAATGATCGAAATGACAAGCTACTTTTGACACTGACAAACAGAGATCAATAAAGACGACCTTGTCTTCAATCCATCAATAGCCTAGGCCTAGGTATGTGGGGAGACTCACATATTGTAGGCTACAATATGAGGAGGAAATTATAGTCCTAAAAATGCTTTCCAGTTTCACTGATTCACCCAATGATGCCTAGCTCACTCGCCGGTGATGGGCGATGTGTTCGAGCCAAACGCCCATCTCGCTTGTTTTACTTTGAAAAACAATATTTGGAAGTTGATTCAATATTTTGGTAGCCTACAGCATATGAATTCGAGTCTTCTCTTTTCAGCAGGAGCCTTTGCATTTGAACCTGTGTTTTCCAGCAATTGTATTTCAAATATTGCAAAAAGCCAGTTTTGTCTGCATGGTGTTAAGCCTTGTTATTGGAATGCACACAATCCACAGCTTGGCTATTTTTTTTAAGAAGCTATTGATCCTCTGTGGCTAAATTATAGGCCTTCTCATGGTGTAGTAGGCTATTCTGAATTATTTAATTTCTTTCTGAACAGATAGCAGTGCAAAGTTTTGACTGGCCACTAGATATTAAAGCGGATCCCAGCTTTCTCGTGCTGCTATACAGTATTTATTGCTAAATTCTTCAATTAAACATATTAATCTGCTTTACAAGTGGTGTAGCCTACCTGGCATTTAAAAAAAGTAACTGCACATAACCTCCATTCCCTAACCGAGTGCAGGCTATGGAAGCCATTTTTTTTGTGGGCCATCCTAAACAAAAAATAATTCCATACATACAGTACCAATCAAAAGTTTGCACACTTTTTTACATCGTAGAATATAGTGAAGACATCAAAACTATGAAATAACACAAATAGAATCATGTAGTAACCAAAGAAAGTGTTAAACAAATCCAAATATGTTATATTTTAGATTCTTCAAAGTAGCCACCCTTTGCCTTGATACAGCTTTGCATTCTCTCAACCAGCTTCATGAGGTAGTCACCTGGAATGCTTTTACAACAGTCTTAAAGGACTTCCCACATATGCTGAGCACTTGTTGGCTGCTTTTCCTTCACTTTGCGGTCCAACTCATCCCAAACCATATCAATTGGGTTGAGGTTGGGTGATTGTGGAGGCCAGGTCATCTAATGCAGCACTCCATTACTCTCTTTCATGTAGCCCTGACACAGCCTGGAGGTGTGTTTTGGGTCATTGTCCTGTTGAAAAACAAATAATAGTCCCACTAAGCGCAAACCAGATGGGATGGCGTATCGCTGCAGGATGCTGGTTAAGTGCGCCTTGAATTCTAAATAAATCACTGACAGTGTCACCAGCAAAGCACCCCCACAAAATCACACCTCCTCCTTGATGCTTCACAGTGGGAACCACACATGCAGAGATCATCCGTTCACCTACTCTCACAAAAACACAGAGGTTGGAACCAAAAATGAATTGCCGATTTCTGAGGCTGGTAACTCTAATGAATTTATCCTCTACAGCAGAGGTAACTCTGGGTCTTCCTTTCCTGTGGTGGTCCTCATGAGAGACGGTTTCATCATAGCGCTTGATGTTTTTTTGACTGCACTTGAAGAAACTTTCAATGTTCTTGAAATTTTCCGCATTGACTGATCTTCAAGTCTTAATATATTAATGGACTGTCATATCCCTTTGCTTATTTGAGTGGTTCTTGCGATAATATGGACTTGGTCTATTACCAAATAAATACCTATCTTCTGTATACCATCCCTACAGTACCTTGTCACAATACAAATGATTGGCTCAAACGCATTAAGGAAAGAAATTCCACAAATTAACTTTTAACAAGGCACATCCGTTAATTGAAATGCATTCCAGGTGACTACTTCATGAAGCTGGTTGAGAGAATTCCAAGAGTGTGCAAAGCTGTCATCAAGGCAAAGGGTGGCTATTTGAAGAATCTCAAATATAAAATGTTTTGGTTACTTCATGATTCCATAGGTAGAAAATAGTAAAAACAAACAAAAACCCTGGAATGAGTAGGTGTGTGAGGACCTATTTCTTTGTTAATCCTCAACACAGAATAGCCACATGTGCACACTTCCTTGAAAATCGTTTGGGGAAAAATATTCTTTCTATTTCATTCAGCTATGTTCAATTGTATTGTTCTTACTATAAAATAATGCCATTGCTAAATAAACTAGTGTAGCCCACAGTCCTATGGCATAGCCAGATCAGGGACTAACATAAGGACGACGCAGAATATGCTATTCTGTTCTTATTAAATAGGCTACATTTTGTTCATATCATAATGCTTCTTTAGACCTGCCTAAAATAAATAATGGATGCATTGTGATGTTGTAGGCTATATTAAATTGACTGAAATGTCAAATGTTCCAAAGATCCACATCAGAGGCTTGTAGGATATGCGTGGAAGCCTGAGATGCTAAATGTGTTAATTAAAAGGTCAATTACCGTGAGACCGGCAGTTATTTGAATGACAATCACCGGCTGACAAAATTTCATGACCGCCACAGCATTAGTTGGGTCGCGACAATTTTCAGATTTCAAAATGAGGTCATGGGTCAAAAAAGTTTGGGAACCCCTGCTCTAGGCCTACATGGCCTAAAAGTGATTCCAGGTAGGGCCTTCGGACTTAACCTAGCGGTGGGAGCACTGTCTCCCCAGGGGTTGTTGGACAATCCTACCTGGTGACACATTGATGCATGATTTCCAGTTTCGCTCTCTCTCCCCCTCACCTCTAAGGAGCAGTGCCACTTGATCTGTCAGGTGGATACATAAAAATAGCCATAGAGGCAGGGAGTGGGACTTGATTTGTTTAACTCTTATGTGCACGGAAACTCAACTGAAATTGAAAGGCTCTGCAAGGTTCTTGACCATGGTGAACGAGACAGTATTTTTCAAGGTCAATTGTTTAAAGATGCCTTTTCAATTTTCTGTTTGTTAGCAACATAAAGCTAATGTGTCAACACTGCTACAGTATGTAACACTACGACCAAGACTTAATTTTTTTAAAGATATGTCTCATCTAAAGTATAGAAGCAATCAACCCCACTTGGATGGAGAAAGAAGTCCTCTCCGCCCACCTAATGTAGAGAAATCAAATGTGTTCAAATCTGCTTGCTAGTCCACTATACCTATACCCAGTATTTTACTGTCAGATTTACTTGTTATATCCCATATTTTTGTAGCTGTAGGCTCTTCAAAAATGCTGAACTTCACATATGTTTTGAAAGTTCACGATCAAGTGGGTTGGAGGGCAGGGACTATAACATGGGCTTGAGAATGGCAGAGTCAGCATGTTGCATTGTGGTGGAGAAGCCATCTAAATAGTAACAGCTATTAAACCAATGGATGCCCAAAGTAATTACCTCAACCTAAAGAAAGCTCTGTGCCTTCTTCCCTAAATTTCACTCTGGTTGAGTCACAAATGGCACCCTATTTCCTTTATAGTGCACTACTTTTGACCAGGGAATATGGTGCCAGTTGGGACACACAGAGTACTGCTCACTCACTGAGCAAGGGAAGTCAGGAGGGAGGCAGTGTATTGGTATACTGCTGTTGGTTCGTCACAGTTTGTTTTATAGTTCATTACATTTTCTTCTCTCTAAATTGTTTCCCTCACAGTTGAAAAGGAGATAATAGAATAGAAAATTAATATCATGCATGTTAAGGACTGCATTATTAAGCGCCCCTTATTAAATCCAGGTCAATTAGTTATGTAGCTAGGCTATCACTTCTTTCTCTGACTGAGTTCACTTTTAATGAGTCATTCTGTCATTTCAATTTTCACCTGACGCGGTTCATATCTAACTTTATCACAGGTGTGAAACGAGGCGCTAAAAGGAACCATGTTACATTAGGTAACCACTTAGAGGTCTCACGGCTATAATTCCAAATATTGAGGCTATTATTATCATCATCATCATGGCTATTAACATTACAACAGCCAGAGGCCATTCCCACCAGGTAAACAGAGCTAAATGACAGAGCAGCACAGTCAGGCTCTGAGGCTCTAAGGATCCAGCTGGCAGAGGTTTGAGAGAGAGAGAGAGGTTTGAGAGAGAGAGAGAGAGAGAGAGAGAGAGAGAGGTTTGAGAGAGGTTTGAGAGAGAGAGAGAGGTTTGAGAGAGAGAGAGAGGTTAGAGAGAGAGAGAGGGGTTTGAGAGAGAGAGAGAGAGGTTAGAGAGAGAGAGAGAGAGACAGAGAGAGACAGAGAGAGACAGAGAGAGACAGAAAAAGTGGGATGGAGAGAGTCAGAGAAAGAGAGGAGAGAGGACAGAGAAAGAGAGGAGCGGTCATTATATAACCGCTGAAACCATGGGACTGATTTACCTCCTTCAGCGTCCCCAGTCAGACACAGACCTGATTTCTCCTCTCTGCAGGGACGTTCTGCTTCACCAGGCAATCTCAACACATGCATGTGGCTGGTAGTGACAGTGGCTCCCTGTAGTGCTTCATTAACAGCTGGCGTAAAGAGGATGTTATGATGACCTACTGGTAAGTGGGTTTAGCATAAAAGTGTATGCTAAACCCAACTACATCATGTCAAATGAATAATCTAATGTTTATTCTGAATGGACATCCTTTATCGTTTCTGTCCCACAGCGAATTTTCCCAATGTGTATTTTCAGCAGTTCAGCAGTTTTTAGAAGATGTGCCCACTTCTACATGAGGAAGAAACGGATAGTTCTATTTTTTGACACTCAGGTAGCATCATTGCATCTTAATTAAGTTAATTATGTAAATACTGTTGTTCTATTCCCTTCTCACCATTCAGGTTAAATGTTCAGTTTCTCGATTCATACTCCATCTGAGAAGGATTTTCTGCATTAGTCAAAGCTCCCCAACACACCTGAGAGGATGAGGTGTCCGTCTGTTTGAAAAGGATGTACTGGGGGAAAAGCCAATACCAAAACACTATTACGACAGAATTTAAAGTGTGGATTTTGCAAGGATTAAGAAAATAAGTACTACACCATAGTTACACCTTGAGCGATAGGCCCCATCAGGGTCAGTTCCAGGCATAAGTGGTCCAAGATTCTCTCCACCCCATGGCAAAATGTGTACAATTACAGAATATTGAACTTTAAAACTACAATGTTTCTCTCCACCGTCAAGAGGGGGGCCACAAAAATGATATAACACGAGGTGGGGGGCCCCCAGCCAAATCTTGCTTAGGGCTGCCAAAAGGCTAGAGCCAGCCCTGGGCCCCATCAGAGAAGGGGGAAAAAAGGTTTAATTATGTGCATAAAGCAAAAATAATCAAAGCATATTATAGAGAACGGGAAGATAGACGCTTAGGCTATGTGTTTTAGTCCCAATTGTCCCAAGGCTTTCAAATGCACTGTAACATCTTCATCAAACCACCGTTTTGGATTCATAGATAGTTTCATCATTTTGGTATGCTCTATCAAACACCTAAACCCCTCAATGGCTTAGGAGGAGGAGAGAACCACAATGCCTTTCTAGGAATTCATTAGATAGTCAGGAGCCTTTTTGAGGCGGTTTCTAACACAACGTTGACAAATGTAAGGATACTATTCTGTGTGGTTATATATGCATTAGTCAAATAAATACACTACCACTGACATAAACTGTAAACATTTACATCAAACAGAGGAATTTAGAGCAAGCACATTGACACCAGGGAGTAGTTTAACTGTAAAACACCACACAGCAAGCACAGGATACAGGAACCATGTCGAATCAGAGGAAGGAACCATTTAACAAGATAAACCAGTATATTGGGACCAGAGATTGAGATGGCACAGAGAAAACAAGACATTTCATCTCCAGAGTTTTTTGTTGTTGTTGAATGAAGCCACGCTTTGGTCATCGGGGGGGTTTCCTGGCAACAAGTAGGGTAAATCATGTCCAATAGGCCCCCTGTCTCTCAGACAGCCTCTCAACAGTTGTACCGAATATGCAGAATAAGTCAGCATGTTACTCCTGCTTGGCTGGGCCCATTTGAGGGAGAATATTTTACACGTATCATCTAAATTAAAGTCATGGGAGCCAGCACCACAGAGAGAGAAAGTCTGTGTCCCAGATGGCAGCCTTTTCCCTATATAGTGGACTATTTTTGACTAGGACCCAGACGTTTCAGGTCAAACACAGTGCACCAAATAGGGAATAGGGTGCCATTTGTGACGCAGCCAAGGCTGAAGTGAAGGCTAGTGTAATCTCGGCAGAAAATAAATAAATCAAGCATGGACATTTAATTGGTCCCTCTAACTTGGCCTGTCCCTGGTCTCCAGGGAGCGAGAGAGAGAGAGAGCAGGCCTGCTGCAGAGGAGAGCTGGATGACCATCAGAGAGATAGGCTGGGGCCTGGCTGGGCAGTGTGCAGAGAGAGGCTAGGACTACGTCTCAAATGGCACCCTTTTCCTGATATAGTGCACTACTTTTAACCAGAGTACTATGACCAAAGCCTATAGGCCCTGGTCAAAGGTAGTTCACTATAAAGGAAATAGAGTGCCATTTGGGACAAAAACTTAAGATTTAGCCTGGGTGACTGAACTCTTGGACACAAGGTCATGTGTGATTCATAGCTCTGATTTCTCCTTCTATGACCTCTCGCTCTGTCTACTCAGAAGTGAGGGAGTGTACGTGGAGAGATCTCACTACTATCTGCTGGTTTAATAAGGGACTGACATTGCCGGTAACATTTGCCTTCTATTGATAGACCATTAGAATTAAACTTTGATTTAATGATGATCACATTCATACTGCACAGATTGATGACAAATCATGTCACCTCCTTTCGAATCACATTATCACTTTACAACAATGGCGTACACAGAAATTCATAACAGTGACATCCACTGAGGGGGGATCAAGCTACGTATGTACAGCAGAGATATTCCGAACAGCACCATATCCCCTATATAGTGCTCTACTTTTGACCAATCCTGCCTGCATCGTTTCCTTTCCTGCCCCCTGTATTTTACTTTCAATGTCCTCCATTCAAATCCTGATGCAGGAACTGTATCTCTCAGAAGCTGTATCTCTCTCAGGCCCCTAAAGTTTTTGTTAATCCTCTCCCCCCAACCCCGAGGGTTTGAGATTATAAACAAACAAACAAATACCCATTCCCAGAGGAGAGCGAGCCACTAGGCCTATTGAGCAGCAGCATACCCTACCTATCAAAACACAATGCCAGGTTGTTGATGCCTATCCTAACATATCTCGTTAAATAAAAGTCCTTTCGGAAGCATTTTATGTTCCCGCTGTATGCTATTACTGCAGCTATAATGGTATAGAACACAATTTAAATGTTCTCTACCCAAACAAATCTAACTGCTTTTCCTCAGGAAAAAAAGCATAGAACTGAGTTGAAGGCTATTAACATTTTCAGCAAGACAGGAACATCAAAAGCATAATCATCTAGCAGAGAAAAAAAACTAATTTTCTTTTTACTGACGGCGAGAGGGATCCGATTCTCAGCCTCATTAGTTATTCATTGCCTCTGACGTCCGAACATCTGGTCAATCACTGCAAATACTCCACGGATCACTGAAGTTGCCGGCATCACACATGAGAAATGTGCCCCTGAGCTTTCTGGAAATCAAATAGGCTACACAGCTACACATTCACTGTGGCGCTGCGCTGACTGCACCCAGCCGCTGAGTTTATCAGCATTCATTCAAGATGTTTGCGCTGTGGAAATCATGCAGTACAGTGTCAATCTGTGTTACTAATAAAAACTAATATTTTAAAAGGGGCAGTGCAGTTAACATGATTTTCCTGTATTCTTTTATATAGTATTTCCACACTATGAGCTGGAAATAACACTGACATTTTGAAAATGATTTGATTTGTTAGACATACAGTGATGATTTAAAAATAAAATGTCAAAGACTGCATGGGGGCTTTAAAGTAAACATTCGCTCTTTGGTGTATGTTATTTAGAATTCTGGGTGCAGGTATGACTGGGAGGAAAAGATCGGTACAAGCCTTGGTTTATTTACTAGTGTGGAACTTTCAGAACATTGCAGACAGACAAATAATGTATATAATGGCTGCAATGTTTTATTTATCACATTTCTTTCTGCGTCTCTCGGGACATTTCACCCCATTTAATAAGCCTCAGTTGGACTAACTCGGACCAAGCTGCTAAAACATTAACACCATACTAGCGCTGCAAGCATGACCATTCTTGATGGAATGGGGGAACTTGGAAGTCAAAATAGCTTTTAATAAGGGTGTTAAAATGTAGCTTTCTGAGAAACACTAACTACATCTCACAGAAGCAACAAAACCGTGAAGAGTGGGACTGCGGCCCGCAATTCGGGGCGTTCCTGCATATTTATACTTCTATTGGTACATTTTTCAGCTAGGAGTCCGGTACACAGGTGGGAGACTCTGGTAAGGTAGTAGGTGGCAGTAATGCACCATAACATTGGATGCCAAACGCCGATAAATCCCAGTCGAAAAAGACAGGTGGGAGGCAGCTAGCTACAACACTGGTAGACAGTGTCCTTCGCCCCTGACTGCCAAGGGCAGGGGCAAAGGACATAGTGTTTAATTATGTTCATGCTTCCCCACCTCTCCCTGGCCTGGCCTGAACAGCAGGTAAACTGTCTGTATCCTAAATGGCACCCAATTCTCTATTTAGTGCACTACCACAGGTCTCTAGTATATAGGGAATAAGGTGCCATTTGGTATGCAGGCACTCCTTCCTCCACAGCAAGAGGCAGGTTAATAAAGGAGCATGTTTGCCTGCAAACTTACCCAGGTATGAGTCAGCTAAGGTCTAAGAAATCAAAACTTCTTAAAAAACAAATGAGGAAGGATAATCCCCGACTAAAATACAAATTATTTTACTCAAGCATTGAATAACATTATGACTTGTCTAGCATCAACTGCTTTCACCAAAATGGATTGAAAGGTAAAACAATTTAAGGATAATGAGAACTTGTAAATGAATAACTTATCTGTTGTGGCAGAAATTGGAGTAAGAAGTAATCGAGTGGAAAATGTGTGTCAGCTCTTTCAGACAAGCAGAGCACACAAGATACAGTGCATTTAAAAAACAAGGGGATGCTTATAGAATGCCACATCTCGTGGCCTTAAACTAAAATTGAGAGAATGGGGTTACACACAGCAAACACTCTTTAATGCCACTGCTTCAGGCTACTGGAGATCAATACCTCTGAAATCTGGTTATAAAAGAACCATGTACTCTCTTTTCTATTTGCAATCAAACACAGTAAGTATGGATTTTATTCAAGACTTTCATTATGTGGAGCACAGCACTCGTGCAACAATTCCTGTTATGAATGACCATGCAGAGCTTTGTGTCACCGTTGCCTTCAACTGGAACATTGGACATTCCCTCTCTCTTCCATTTCATATGCTTTATAATGTCCGCCAAAGCTGCACAAAGCATATCCAATGCTAATTAAGGTCAAACAACATTCACTTATCTGAGGTCTGGGAAACTTGATAAGGAAAGACACTTATCTGAAATTAATAGAATGAATGAATGTCTACACACAGTATATTCACACTCAAATCTTGGCAAACTTTCAAGGCCATTATTAAGTTGGCCTATGCACTAACGATATTGCCTATTATGTTGGGTAGTGGTATCTGAATCTATGAAACATCAGTTGATGTTTCATTAGAAACTAAGTGATTACCAGTCAGAGGTGCTGTGTTGCTGTGTTCCAAGGTAAATACACTCACACCAGCTGGGCCAAGGTTGATGGTTTGGCTGTAAGGCTTTGCACAGCGGGAGCTCTGTGTACTGATGAAAATGCATAAATAAAGCCTCAAACAGCCTACTAATTGCTGTAAGCAGCCCTCCCCCTTGACTGAAGGTGGAGTTTGAAAAGACAGTAGCATAAATTGGCACTGAATTCGATGAGTCCATTAGCCTAAACCATACAGTATACCAATCCTGGTGCCATTTCTGCTGTGAGGAGTGAATTGGCTACAGGTTACGGGAATTTAATGTTTTCTCTAAACTGATATCTCTGGGGCAGACAGCTATGAATACAGTTATTTCAGGGGTGATGATGGCTGCTTCATGGCATTGTTGCTACTAAGAGTTATAATCATCCAAACCGCCACAGTAATCCCTTAAAGTAATAAGGTCAAGAAGGAAAAATAGATTTTCTGTTGCTGCTGAGCTAGATTGGTCCTATTACAGTAAGCTGTCAGAGATTTGTTGAAATTAACTTTGTGCCCTCGTCTGTGGCAGGTCACTACAGAGACATATCAATAATTCAGTTGGCAGCTCAACTCCCTTCCCTGATCTGAAATAAATCTTGTTAGCAAGTCCTGCCAACACGCTCTGGTCTCCCTACTACACAGGTTATTTGTATCCCAGCGTTGGCTTTGGAGAGATTACGAAACTAAATATACATGTGAAAGCCATCTTCTGGAAGTTGAAAATTAAAGAGAGTTTTTCAGCTCATTCCCAAAGAAAGAAAGAAAGAAAGAAAGAAAGAAAGAAAGAAAGAAAGAAAGAAAGAAAGAAAGAAAGAAAGAAAGAAAGAAAGAAAGAAAGAAAGAAAAACTGCTCAATGTGCCACTCTGATAAGATCCAGGGAGACCTCTCTTAACCTATCCAGACTTCTCAGGACCAAAGTAATCTTTCCTGTCAATGACAGCCCAGAACAGCAGGGGATTATGTACAACTACTTTCAAATTAGTACCATTCTTCCTATGTTCTCTATCGTCTTCCTAAGGTGCCACATCTGGGAGGATAAGGGTTGCTGTGTGACCATTTCATTCTCACTGAGTCGAGGTGCTGTTATAATATCTTTCCCCCCGTAACTGGATGTGCACTCTCTATGTGAATATGCCTTGATATCTATCTAGAAATTGATATCTAAGTGAGTTTTGATGACAAGGCAACAGCCCATCCTTTTGGGGGCACTAAGCGAAATGTGGCGTAAGTCACATATCTGATCGCAAGACTGTAGGCCTATTTGAGTCTTAATGAAATTGCATCGTGGCTCTTAAGGTAACATCTAAAACATTATTAATAAACAAACACTGCAAACTACAGTCAGCTCCAAAAGTATTGGGACAGTGACAAAAATGTTTTGCTCTGTACTCCAGCACTTTGGATTGTCAAGAGGTTAAAGTGCAGACTTACAGCTTTAATTTGAGTGTATTTTTTATCCATATCGGGTGAACCGTTTACAAATTACAGGAGTTTTTGTACATAATCCCCCTATTTTAGCGGACCAAAAGAATTGGGACAAATTCACTTATGTGTAGTCAAAAGTGTAGTATTTGGTCCCATATTCCTAGCACGCAATGATTACATTAGGCTTGTCACTCTACAAACTTGCTGGATGAATTTGCTGTTTGCTTTGGTTGTGTTTCATTTTATTTTGTGCCCAATAGAAATACATGGTAAAAAATGTTGTCATTTTTATTGAAAATTAGAATATGTTTCTAAACACTTCTACATTAATCTGGATGCTACCGTGATAACGGAGAGTCCTGAATGAATCGTGAATAATGAGATTAATGAGAATAATGAGAAACATTCGAGGCCCTGGTCAAAAGTAGTGTACTATAAAGGGAATAGGGTGCCATTTGAGATGTGTCCCGTTCTAGTTTACATTTAAAATCGACAAGAGTAAGCCAGGTCTAACAGAGCCCCCTATATTAGCTTGTTAATGAGGTCCCAGTGTGATGCTTTTTAATCAAACCATCCAAGAGGCCAATTGCCCATAACTAATTATCATATGCTAATCGACCAACCAAAGTGGTGGAGAGAGCAGAGGACTGATCTTACTTATCTCTAGTTTTTCATATTATATTTCAGTCTCTGTGTGCACATTGTTTCAAACTTGATTAATGGTTGTAATTAAGGGCTAAAACGTGACGTAAATCTAATGTTTCTTTAATGTGACTGCTACAGGAACCTTCATTAATAATGAGCAATTCTTTATACACTATACCTCATCTCCTCATGTTATGTGATTTTGAAAAGTAAAAAATCCTTGAGATCCTAATTTTGAAAGTCTGCAGGAATTAGGAGGGAAAACAACAAACTTTGTTGGTTCAGCCTCTCTATCTCTGCCTAGGGAGACGTCGCAGTCCAATCAATTTAGTGTGTAATTATCATGCCGATCGATGATTCTCATTCAGTCGGTGGTGGTCTTGATAAGCAAGGTGTAACAAATGCTTCATGAAATAGCTTATATTAGGCTACTTGCCACCTTTAGACCTCTGAAGTATGAAATAATTTTGAGACAGAAATCCACAGTGAATCTTACGGTTGTATTTAAAATAAAATAAAATTAGTGGAGGCTGCTGGAGATGGTCCATATTGGTTCAGTTCTGGTTCAATGTGCCATAAAATGGGACAGAGACCACAAACAAAAATGCTAGCTTGCTTTAGGGACTATGCTGCTTGCCTTGTTTCACAGAATATGTAGGGCTACAGCCAAGGCATGGTTCAATGGTTAATACATAGTCAATGGCCGTGCTAAAGCATGTGGCAAGGCTACACTCCAGTGAGGAAATGGCACACAAAGATTGGCCTTGTCATTGCAATGGTGTATAACTGACCAAATTGGGATTCTAACAGTGCCATGAGACTGCTGACAGGCTAGACAGCCAAAACGGGCACAGCCCAATTCCCAATGACAAGGCTAGGCTGTGTGTTCAGTTGTTTATAAGCCTCAATCTCCTTTTCCATGCCCAAGTGCATACCATCCACATACACTCCCCTACGTATTTATTTGGGCAGTGAAGCAAAAACTTTTAATTTTACTCTTTACACCAGAATTTTGGATTTGAGATCAAATGTTTGATGAGGCGACAGTACAGAATGTCACCTTTTATTTGAGGGTATTTTCATACATATGTTTTACTGTTTAGAAATTAAATCACTTCATGTAGTCCGCCAATTTGAAGGTGAAATAAGTATTTGGACAAATACACGTATATACTCATTTCAGACAGAAGATGTGGTATATTACCTGTACAAATATAAGGCAATGTTTATATGGCCCCCTTTCAAACAACCTCTTATTTGCCACTTTCTTGCAGGTATACCTCTAATATACAGTATATCAGAGGGTAACTGAAAAATTGGGAGGGGTATTCAATTTAGTCAAAACTTTTGTATTTGGTCCCATATTCCTAGCATGCAGTGACGACATCAAGCTTGTGACTACAAACTTGTTGGATGCATTTGTTTTGGTTGTATTTTGGATTATGTTGTGCCCAATAGAAATGAATGTTAAATGATGTATTGCGTCATTTTGGAGTCACTTTTATTGTAAATATGTTTCTAACACTTCTGCATTAATGTGGATGCTACCATGATTACGTAAATAAGAATGTTGTTCTTAACTGATTTGCCTGGTTAAATAAAGGTTAAATAAAAAATCCTAACCTTCCCTGTTATTGATAATGGTGAGAGGCTAGCGTGTTTTGGGGGCATGATCTTTGTACATATGTAACTTTCTCAGTCATCATTCATGATTATCCGTAATCATTGTAGCATTCACATTAATATAGAAGTGTTCAGAAACATATTATATTCTTATTTACAATAAAAGTGACTCCAAAATAGAAGCTAGATGTAATTATTGCATAGAACCAAATACTAAACCTGACTAAATTTAATACACTATAAGTGTATTTGTCCAAATACCTATGACAATTTCAAATGGAGGGACTAGATACATAAAGTGCATTCATTTCTAAACAGTAAAACATATGTATGAAAACACCCTTAAATAAAAGGTGACATTCTGTACTGTCGCCTATGATAAAACATTTGTTCTTGAATACAAAATGCTGGAGAATAAAGCCAAATTAAAAGTTTTAATACGTAGGGCAGTGTAAGTGCCTTCCAAATGAGCATATACACGTGTCCAAATTCGATTTTCCTAATTTAGCGTGTTCATTAGAATAGTGACAATTAGCCATGGGCAATCAGCTTCAGAGGTAGGACAGAGGTATCATGCTGCATTATCTCATTATCCCATCTCCATTATCCCATTAGTGTGTAAGGCCATTAGTTGGAGCGAGTTGGTTGGGGCCCGGGCTGTTGTTTGTTGCACTGCAGTCAGACAGTCAGCCACTGCAGCACACAACAGGGAACAAGGATGATGTTCCAAATGGCACCCTGTTCCCTATTTAGTGACCTATTTTTGACCAGGCCCCATAGGGAAGAGGGTGCAATTTGGGATGCCGGCAAGGACTGGAAACGGTCCTAGAGACCGATAGGCACTTTACACTACAGTCACACTTAAGAATGTGGATACCTCAATGTTAATGATCATGAAACACAGAGGTTCCTTCGAGAAAAAGTCATTACAAACAACCTGTTAGAAACAACTGTTCTTGCAGAAGGCATATACTTCATTGCCTCAGAGCCAATTGCAGCAGCTACCGTTTACAATGTTTGTTGAACAACAAACACATGAGATAGATGCACAAGAGTTTGACAATCAAATCTGAATCTCAGTAACTGACTCTATTTGTTAGAACTAATCAACCATGCTGCCAAAATACCATTCAAATCCTAGGAAATATCAACAATATTCTCATTGCCGAAATCCAAACACAGTAGCATGAGGGGTAGGTAGCTATAGATGGATGGAAAACAAACATTTCACCACCGGCCGTTGATCCTTTTTCCTGCCAACTAATTCAGATGAAAATCGATGTTCTTTGGTTTCCCAGTGTTATGTGTCAGAGATAGAAGCTGAATATGGGGACAGCCTGTTGCTTTAACACCTCTATGATGGACCATATTGAGGTAGGACCAAACCCCTTTAGAGCAGCAGCACCATTGTCTAGCCAGGCCACTTGGGGTGTTTCTCAAATTGCACCCTATTCCCTTTATAGTGCATTACTTTTGAAGAGAGCCCTATGGGCTCTGGTAAAAAGCAGTGCACTATAAAGGAAATAGGGTGCCATTTAGGATGCAGCCCTGATTAAACCAGCCCCAGTTACTGGCTGGGCTAAGAGTAGTTCTCATTCCTCTTAGCCAACCCCCAACCATCAGCCCCCACCCAGACCCCGTTCCTTATGTGGAGCATGGTCGTTTCTGGGAGCAGAATTGACTTATCAACCCAAGAGACAGCATGACTGACAGCATGAGGGAATTTCAAGCAGGTTCCTGGAAACCGAGGGCTAAAAACATCCATCACTCTGGGGCTGTTTCAAATTCAGACATAAAAAAAGTAACCTTTTCGATTGATCTCTGTGATCATATAATGGATTTCAGCAGTGAGACTGACATGTGTAATGGGTTCCTACTACACTCTCCCTATCGGAGGGAGTTCTACGCTGTCGGTTCCTCAGTCTTCTCTCCTAATGGAATGTTCCATACATTTGCCAGAGGCTCCTAGAACCTGGTCCTCAGAGGCCACTTCAGAGCTAAAATTGACTTCAGACTCACTCAAGGTAAAAAAACAAAGATCTGAAATACTGAAGTGATTCAAAATTGCAAAATCATATACTATCACTTTAATCAGCCATGCTGTCCTCAGTGTTGTGATTGAGACCACCTAAAGCGAGACCGATTCAAGACCAAGACCAGAGAAAATCGAGTCAGAGTCAAGAACAAGACCAGCGGGGTGTGAGGGGGGGCTAAACCAAGTCAAGACCGAGATCGAGAGGGGGACAACGGGGCCAAGACTGAGTCAAGACAAAAGACTCATCCGAGTGTGACAGAGCGCAGAATAACTGATGAATTTATGAATGCTCAACACCCGTTGAATATGTCCGGTGTCAGTAAACGTCGGCAAAAAAGCGTAATTAATTTTTGCCAGCAGCACAGTTAGTCACCAACGCTCCGGATAACATGAAAACAGCCTAACCAGCTCTTCTAGGGAGAGTAAAATGGTCAGAGTGGGGTGTTCCCTCATAATGTGTCTGGAAGTAGCTAGCAAGCTAGCCAATGCTAGCCAGTTAGCTTGGGTGCTTGACTGCCGTTGTGAGGTCAGAACGCTCGGATCAACCCTACTCCTCAGCCAGAGCGTCCAGTGTGCGCTTGAACGCTCCGAGAGGTCTGGGAAACATAACAGCCTATCCAGCTCTCTATTGTGTCTGGAAGTAGCTAGCAAGTTAGCTTGGATGCCTGACTGTTTTTTTTATTTTTTTATTATTATTATTATTATGATGATGATGAACAAAACAAAAACAAAACAGAAATATACAAACAAGAGTACATAAACCTAACTGACAGGGGTATTACAAATTTGAGATACATTTTCAATTTGTCAAAAAAGTTTTATGGTACGTATTGCTTTTTTGTTTTTATACTTACTGATAAATTGAAATATTATTTTGAAATGATCTTAAACAATGTGAAGAGGGGTTTGTTCTGCGCCCATTTCATTTTATGGATGAGGAAGACAGACTTGACGGCAAGTCTCAGTCTTATCTAAGGGCCGCTCTTCTGCACCTACATATACAGACAAACCATTTGATGGGAAAGAATTTAAACAGATCTACTTTCGTAAGATTAAACTTAAGCACATGTTTTCTCAAAACACTGTTTCGGGCCTAGAAACTCAACAAAGAACTGGTACCCATTTTAAGCCCAAAAACAAATTCTGTCCTATGGTTAACAAGTCCTCGATTAATACCTATTGTAGGTTAGTCGAACAAGAAGCCATGTCAGTATATACGAGAAAAACAAACAAAATTCAGAAGAACCTCACTAGAACAGAAGAACAGTCACTTAAAGAACTAATGAAAGATTCATCTTTGGTTATTAAAACTGCAGACAAGGGGGGTGCTGTGGTCGGTTTAGACTATGAAAAATACAAAGAAAACTCAGTAATGAACGTTTCAATAGAAAACTGAGTGTTGATCCCACACAGGTGTTCCAAAGGGATATATGCTCTAATCTGAAGCAAACCCTATTAAATAACCGTATCTCAAAACCTGAATATGAATACCTTTGCTGAAAATGTGCCATACGTCCATGACTGTACATTTTGCTGAAATTACACAAACCTAAAACACAACAAGGCAATTGTCCAGGCAGACCAGTGGTTGCAGGAATCGGCTCAATGCTAGAGCCATTGTTGAACTTCGTAGACTCTTATATTAAAACTCATGTGCAAGCATTGCCATCATATGTGAAAGACTCTATAGACTTCATAAAAAAGATCTCACCAATAACGGGTTTAACAGAAGACTGTATTTTGGTCACATTAGATGTCGAGAGTCTATATGCCAGCATTTCCCATTCGGGGAGGGGGGGGGGGCTATTTGAGAGACAGAGATACTAACGAATACCCACCAACAAATTATATTCTAGAGATGTTTTGCATACAACTATTTCAGGTTTGATCTCCAAACGAATGGAACATCGATGGGCTCCATATTCGCTCTGAGCTATGCTAACCTTTATGTGGGTCTTTTTGAAGAACATTTTGTTAATAATGAAAACTACACTTCATTTTTGAATAAAGTCCTGAAGTGGTATCGATATATTGACGGCATTTTTTGCATAAGGGGAGGAACGGGAAAAGAGCTGTCAGACTTTATGGCATTACTTAATGACATTGAACCTAATCTCAAATTCCCTATTGAATGTGACACTAAACGTGTTCATTACCTCAATATATAGATTGAGAAATCAAATGGAACCCTGTTTACAACTCTATATAGAAAAGAAACGGACAGAAATACTCTATTACAGGGGGACAGCTTCCACCCACATAGCCAGTTTTTCAGACTGCGGCGTATATGTCACTCCACAGAGGACTATCTAGAAAAAGCAGCGGAGATGCGCAATAGGCTTCTAAGAAGAGGCACTTCTCGACAATGTGTGGATGAAGGTCTTCATTTGGCATTGGGGAAAATATGAGAGGAACTGCTACAAAAGACCCACTAGAGCTAAAGAACACTCCGTAATGTTTACAACCACATATACAGTTGAAGTCGGAAGTTTACATAAACTTGTTTTTCAACCACTGCACACATTTATTAACAAACTATAGTTTTGGCAAGTTGGTTAGGACATCTACTTTGTGCATGACACAAGTACATTTTCCAACAATTCTTTACAGACATATTATTTCATTTATAATTCACTGTATCACAATTCCAGTGGGTCAGAAGTTTACATACACTAAGTTGACTGTGCCTTTAAACAGCTTGGAAAATTCCAGAAAATTCCATCATGGCTTTAGAAGCTTCTGATAGGCTAATTGACATAATTTGAGTCAATTGGAGGTGTACCTGTGGATGTATTTCAAGGCCTATCTTCAAACTCAGTGCCTCTTTGCTTGACATCATGGGAAAATCAAAAGAAATCAGCCAAGACCTCAGAAAAACTATTGTAGAACTCCACAAGTCTGGTTCATCCTTGGGAGCAATTTCCAAATGCCTGAAGGTACCACATTCACCTGTACAAACAATAGTACGCAAGTATAAACACCATGGGACCACGCAGCCGTCATACCGCTCAGGAAGGAGACGTGTTCTGTCTCCTAGAGATGAACGTACTTTGGTGCGAAAAGTGCAAATCAATCCCAGAACAACAGCAAAGGACCCTGTGAAGATGCTGGAGGAAACAGGTACAAAAGTATCTATATCCACAGTAAAACGAGTCCAATATCGACATAAACTGAAAGGCTGCTCAGCGAGGAAGAAGCCACTGCTCCAAAACCGCCATAAAAAAGCCAGACTACGGTTTGCAACTGCACATGGGGTCAAAGATCGTGTCCTCTGGTCTGATGAAACAAAAATAGAACTGTTTGACCATAATGACCATCGTTATGTTTGGAGGAAAAAGGGGGAAACTTGCAAGCCGAAGAACACCATCCCAACAGTGAAGCACGGGGGTGGCAGCATCATGTTGTGGGGGTGCTTTGCTGCAGGAGGGACTGGTGGACTTCACAAAATAGATGGCATCATGAGGATGGAAAATTATGTGGATATATTGAAGCATCAGAAAATGTGTGGGCTGAACTGAAAAAGCATGTGCGAGCAAGGAGGCCTACAAACCTGATTCAGTTACACCAGCTCTGTCATGAGGAATGGGCCAAAATTCACCCAACTTATTGTGGGAGCTTGTGGAAGGCTACCTGAAATGTTTGACCCAAGTTATACAATTTAAAGGCAATGCTACCAAATACTAATTGAGTGTATGTAAACTTCTGACCCACTGTGAATGTGATGAAAGAAATAAAAGCTGAAATAAATCATTCTCTGTACTATTATTCTGACATTTCCCTATCTTAAAATAAAGCGGTGATCCTAACTGACCTAAGACAGGGAGTTTTTACTAGGATTAAATGTCAGGAATTGGGAAAAACTGAGTTAAAATGTATTTGGCGAAGGTGGATGTAAACTACCGACTTCAACTGTACTTTGAACTCGTTAAAAGTGGGAGATGCAAGAAACACTGCCATGTTTTATCATCGGACCCAGCTTTGCCTGCTGAATTTAAGAATCCACCACTTATTATATACAGGAGAGGTCGCAATTTATGCAATAAATTGGTCCATGCCAACTGCCAGCCACAAAAGAATGGTAGCTATAAATTCTGAGGTTGCGCACAGTGCAACAATATGAGTGTTTCTTGACAGCAGCTCCACCCTCTTCCGGGTTTCAGACTAGGCCTGGAATCAAAATGAATGACTGCCCAGAATCAGCCCAAGTACATCGGACCGTTTCCGTCTACCAGAATTCAGCCGACTTTGCCGGCATCTTACCAGAATCCCCCCCAGAAGCGGCCCGATGCAAATTGAAATAAATGCATACAAAATTACCCGATTTAGTAATTTTACATATTACTATTATACATTTTTATGCATACAAATTATACCTATCCACAAAAAAAACATGTTGTCTCAGAGGAAACACCATACACCTGGTGACCATGTCAGTGTGCATGCGCCTAGCACACCACAGGAGTCGCTACAGTGCGATGGTACATGGACATCCCGGCCAGCCAAACTCTCCCCTAACTCGGACAACGCCTCATGGGTCTTCCGGTCACGGCCAGCATAGGTCTCGAACCAGCATCTATAGAAACTCAGATGCACTGCGATGCAGTGTCTTAGACCGCTGCGCCACTCGGGAAGGTACATCCAAAGTTTTTAATACTTATCAATTACCTTGCAAAGTTTCAAAATACAAAAATACTACACCGGACTCTTAAATAATTTCATGTAAAATGTTAATCGTGTTTTTGGATCACAGAAACAATAAGGAAAATATGGAAAAATAAATAAATAATGAAATGTTAATTATATAAAGCAGCCCGTGTAATCATCTGCCAGAGAGTAGCCCCAATTGTCCAGAGCCCCAAGTAATACATTTGGGCCAGATAACTCACTCCGGAATCGACCCAAGCTCAATCCCCGCATCCTAGCAATAAGTAATACTGCTGAAGGCGGCCCAGACTCGGGCCACATGACGTCGGCCGAGTCTGACTCTCAGCCGAGTGCACCGACTCTCAGCCGGGAATCGTCCCAGATCCACTGTGCTCGCTGGGAGAAGACTGATTTGAGCCGGTCGGTCACAAATGTCTTCCTATTGGCCCTATGCAGTGGTGCCTGGAGAAATGGTATACAAAAATGTTGCCAAAAAGTTCCCAAACGGCCCGCACAGCAAGGAAAGGCACGCTGAGTGAAAAATCCTATGCTTTCCTAAGTTTCCCTATAGAGTTTCACTTTTTTTGTTGTTGAAAAAATACACACATGCTGGTCTAAGTCCACAACAATGAATAAACCACATCAATCTGATATCAGGGCCAGGCTTCCCAGTGGGTGGGCCTCTGTCCACCCAGGCCCATCCATGTCTACGCCCATGAAGCAAACAATGCATGATGACAATTGCACATCACAAATAGCCTACAAACCAATACTTTGGACTAAACGTTTTCAATACCTGGTTTGCATACTCATTATTGCCTTAGTTAGTATTTACTGGTAGATAGCGTAACTTGTAACTTCTTTCCAACCCTACCAGCTGCACACTCTTGCTGCCTGCAGATATTCCGTTGAAATCAGGCTGTCTGCTGCGCTCGTGTGAATATATATTTCATGTGCTTTACAATTGTGTAGGCTACTTTGTGCATTATTTATCTATTGTACTACATACTTGATAAATCGTATACCTCCACTACACTACTTTGACACGCATCAGTAGTGATGCCCACAAAAAAAGGGGGAAAAAAGTGTGTATACAGTTTATACCTGCATAGCCTCCTCTCTGGCGCTTTGTGTTTTACAAAAAGTGCACTCTCCTACATGAGTGCGCTGGTATTATGGTTGCTGTCCTTTCAGAATCACAAACCTGTCACACACAGATGGCATATGGGTTCGCCACTGCGCAAACATGTCTCTAATAGATATAAAGGCTGTTATGCTACTGTATTCAATCATGTTTCAAGAAAGGAGTGTATATATTTGGCCTGGCGAAGCGGTTTTATGCGCTGACTGAATGGAAGCTGATAATGAGTTTTTTTACTCCGCTGGTCTCGGGAAGAAATTATAGAGTCCTCACTTTCAGAGACCGAGTACAAACGTATCCGACACCGAGACAGTCTCCAGACCAGACTAGAGACATGGACCGGTTTCGAGTACTACAACACTGTCTGTCTTATCCTGCATCCTCCTTGCTAAAATGTTCTGAAATTCATTGCTAACAGGCACATTCATATTTACATTTATATTCACTACATTCATTGGGTGTGGCCATCAGGAAAAACAGGCGAAATCATAATAATTCTTATTTTACACAGAATGTTTAGTTTGTTAACAGAAGATTATAGGTTGTTGTGCTTCTTAAAAGATCGGTTCCACATGGGATCAAATTCACTCAAATGGAGCACATGACAGTATTGCGATTATGCTTTTTTTTTAATGAAACAATTTCCTTTCTACTCTGATGATTGCGTTTCCAGTTAAGTGAGTGTGAATTTGTTCTGTTTCTAGACAGTAGCCATTCATTTTCAGTAGATAGTAGCCATTCATTTTCAGCACTTAATCTAGCAGAGGACAGAGCACAGATTTCAATTAACTCATCAAATAAACCAGATGACACATCCATCATGTCTATGACACCGGCAGTCTGGCTTTCATCTCCTCAACTATTCAGATGGAAAACAATGTTTTATACTCTGATATACTGAGATTGTTTCAATGCCGTGTCTTGAGCTAGTCATATATTAGTTATTCTATATTAGCATTTTTTATTAATACAGATCATAAATTCATATGCAATTTGAATCAATTGTTCATCACACCTGCCAAACATGGCATATGGTGAAATAAAACTTAATTGTGAAGATATGGCTATATGGAGGAAACAAAACTTATGAGAACTAACAAAGAGCCCTTAGCAAGAGAGAGTAACAGAAATCTGTAAGCAAAGATAAGGTTTGGAGAGGGGTGAAATGAGACGTTTTTGTACCATGCCAAAGTAACAAACTTCAAACGACCAAATTATGCCTTCAAGTCCATTATCAACCTCAAAATTAAGATTGATTTGGTAATTTGATAAACATAATTGCATTTTCAGTTTAACCATAATGCAGGAGAAGATGTGGGGTATTTCTGGACCTGGGGGGAGAGAACATCTCTACTTCAACCTGACGATTCACTGAAGATGCTTGGGGTACAGCTAAAACACCCTTCTTGGAAAACACCCTTCTTGGAAATGAACCGATAACTTAGCTTTAATCATGGAATATTTGCACAGCAATAGAGGCATCAAAGTTAAAAGGCAATATGGTGATATGATAAAAAGAAATGTGAAAGTGACATTTTTAGTCCTGCTTTAAATGAAGTGCAGCTTGTAAAGGCTTCATAATGCCTTCATAAACACTACATAAATGTGTTACAAATCTATAACTATGTAATGCTTTATAAAGGGCTCATAAACCTATGTCAAATATTATATAAACCTGTGCTTTATAAAGGGTGGCATAAGCACTGCTTAATAAAGGCCTAATAAATCATATTAAATTGAGGCTTCACAATGCATTTATAACCCTGTCATGCATCTCGGTAGAACATTGCAATGCCAGGATAGCAAAAAACATTGGTACTGTAGGGCCTTTTAATCCAGGTTTTGGATTTCCCCCCCAAAATTCTGGTTTTCCCAGTTTTTTCACACGTTAATAAAAAACAACCAAATTAGATTTTCTGTGTTCACAACAATGCTTAAACCACATCAGGGGATGACTTTTAAGGTCTGGGAAAAATTAAGAAACTTTGATTTTGAGTGTAGTTGCCCTTTAAATTCAGTGAGCATGCCCTGCAATGTTTGGTTAGCTGGTTTTCAGTAGCTCAGTAAGCGCACGTGATGATTATGTATTCCATATACAGTGATTCACATTGTGGCCAATCAATGGAATGGGTGGAGTAAAAGGCAAGCAACACTCCGTATTGTTCAGAGCCCCTTGAAATGACCCCATATATACACTGCTCAAAAAAATAAAGGGAACACTTAAACAACACAATGTAACTCCAAGTCAATCACACTTCTGTGAAACTGTCCACTTAGGAAGCAACACTGATTGACAATAAATTTCACATGCTGTTGTGCAAATGGAATAGACAACAGGTGGAAATAATAGGCAATTAGCAAGACACCCCCAATAAAGGAGTGGTTCTGCAGGTGGGGACCACAGACCACTTCTCAGTTCCTATGCTTCCTGGCTGATGTTTTGGTCACTTTTGAATGCTGGAGGCGCTACCAAGAGACAGGCCAGTACATCAGGAGACGTGGAGGAGGCCGTAGGAGGGCAACAACCCAGCAGCAGGACCGCTACCTCCGCCTTTGTGCAAGGAGGAGCAGGAGAAGCACTGCCAGAGCCCTGCAAAATGACCTCCAGCAGGCCACAAATGTGCATGTGTCTGCTCAAACGGTCAGAAACAGACTCCATGAGGGTGGTATGAGGGCCCGACGTCCACAGGTGGGGGTTGTGCTTACAGCCCAACACCGTGCAGGACGTTTGGCATTTGCCAGAGAACACCAACATTGGCAAATTCGGCACTGGCACCCTGTGCTCTTCACAGATGAAAGCAGGTTCACACTGAGCACGTGACAGACGTGACAGAGTCTGGAGACGCCGTGGAGAACATTCTGCTGCCTGCAACATCCTCCAGCATGACCGGTTTGGCGGTGGGTCAGTCATGGTGTGGGGTGGCATTTCTTTGGGGGGCCGCACAGCCCTCCATGTGCTCGCCAGAGGTAGCCTGACTGCCATTAGGTACCGAGATAAGATCCTCAGACCCCTTGTGAGACCATATGCTGGTGCGGTTGGCCCTGGGTTCCTCCTAATGCAAGACAATGCTAGACCTCATGTGGCTGGAGTGTGTCAGCATGTCCTGCAAGAGGAAGGCATTGATGCTATGGACTGGCCCGCCCGTTCCCCAGACCTGAATCCAATTGAGCACATCTGGGACATGATGTCTTGCTCCATCCACCAACGCCACGTTGCACCACAGACTGTCCAGGAGTTGACGGATGCTTTAGTCCAGGTCTGGGAGGAGATCCCTCAGGAGACCATCCGCCACCTCATCAGGAGCATGCCCAGGCGTTGTAGGGAGGTCATACAGGCACGTGGAGGCCACACACACTACTGAGCCTCATTTTGACTTGTTTTAAGGACATTACATCAAAGTTGGATCAGCTTGTAGTGTGGTTTTCCACTTTAATTTTGAGTGTGACTCCAAATCCAGACCTCCATGGGTTGATAAATTGGATTTCCATTGATTATTTTTGTGTGATTTTGTTGTCAGCACATTCAACTATGTAAAGAAAAAAGTATTTAATAAGATTATTTCTTTCATTCAGATCTAGGATGTGTTGTTTAAGTGTTCCCTTTATTTTTGGAGCAGTATACATTCTACAGACCCTACTGAGTATTCCCTACAATACTTTTACTGCGGCATGCCCAAGAAACCGGTGTTTGGAGGATATATTGGCACGGGTGTTGCATTATCACTTTTATTAAAGGGTTTACCAACATATTCAAAAAATGAATTACATATTTTCACTAAAAACGTTATTTTTATTAATTTATTCATACTATTTCATCCCTCCACAAGATATAGTCCTGACACAAATCTAGGGTTGATACCCAAGCCGGCTGGTTGTTCAGTCTTTTTTAAATAAATAATCCGGTTGCACATTATGAGAAATAAGCTTTATTAATGCTGAAAATGTAGCATAGGCTGCCTTACCTTCACAGCCAAGAGGACATAGAGGAACAGCTTAGGTAAGTGTCCTTTTTGTCTTGTCATTTCACATTTGGAAGGTCCATTGAAACAATTAGCTAGCGTGATTATATAATTTCTAGCACAACCAATTAGTTAGCTAGCAAGCTATATCTGAATGATGCACTGAAATGAGCTACTCTCGAGGGGATCCCTATGGTAGCTATGGCTATTCCCAAGAACAAGCAAGCCCCTATCTGAGAAGCATGTACGACTGATCGAGCATACTCAATGAGTGCTGATTTCATCAAAAATGCATTACAGTGGCTTGGAAATGCAACATTGTAAAAGGAGTCAAATAATTAGGAAAAAATGTTGTCATAATTTTGATGTCGCCAGATTGACTTTAGATGCAGTATGACCTTGGCTAGCTAAGATTGAGGAGTGATTAACTCAAATTGTAGTTAGCTACCGTTAGCATTGCTAGCTATTTTTGACTAACTTTGTTAGCTAATGACAACATTGACATCCATTCAATGACATGTTGATTCCTACTAAACATTCGCCTACTTTATCAATGTTATCATATTTCTAGGTCACTATAGTGTTATTTAGATGAAACAGTCATTAGCCTCCATCTATCATGACTTTTGGGGGTCACTATGGTGCCGCCGGCAGAGGGCGGCTTGATAATGTTCATAAAAATGGTGGAGTTTGCACATTTTAGACCATTCCATTAGTCCTAAGTGAAATCTCCACCCACCCGGAGCAATGACTTAATGACTTAACGACCGGTCGTAAACTTTCTCTCTCTCTTGCCTTTGCAGTATTGAGACTGGAATGTCTGTGTTACAACAGAGAGACTTTGCAGTACTTTAACATCAAAAGATTGAAATATTTTTAACATAAATAATGTGGGAAATGGTTGGTGGGGATCCAAACAATAATCATGTCAAATCAGTTGTTGTTTTGTGATATCATTAAGGATGGTATAACTAAATAACTGTAACTCTACAAATGTATACATCCCAGTTATTAGATGCGCATCTAAATGTTGTAAAACTTATATGATTAAATATGAAACTATTTGTGAGAAGATGAAATGTGATTCTAGCCTTCTAAATTAGATAATTATTTTTAGATAAACTTTTGCCATGTCAGTAACCACGCCCACGTGAGCGCAGACATTGTGTCAATGTGATGGAACCGCCGTCCAAGGCGAGTGCATAAAAGGACTGCTAATGAAATTTACATTAGACCAGTACATTGCTAGGTTGCTACTGGCGTGTAAAATGGTTTAAAACTGCTAGACCCGTATATGTGCAGCGCAAGCTGAATACGTGACAAATGGTCTAAAACTACAAGACAAAGCAGGCGGATGGTGTTGAGCCGGATATCACAAATGGTTAGACTCTACCAGACCAGAAAGTGTGGAGCGGTGGCTACACGTTGAAATGGTTGCAATTTAAATAAAGACCAGCGTGACCAACAGTGTGAGCTGAATGTTACGAAATGAAATTCTGAAACTCGACGAGTGAAGAAGACGAAGACCATACCAAACATTCTCAGTCTGCAGCTGGGTAATGTAAAGTAGTCTAGAACTTTGACCAAAGACACGAGGAAGATCTTATCAAAAGACCATTGGAACGTCTGATGTATCCAGTCTAATGAACATGCAGAGACAAAGAAGCCTACAACTGAGGACATTGTAACCTCTGGTGCCCCATGGTCTCCCATCTCCTTTATAGTGGCCTCAGCTGGACCCCACCGCATAACCTCTTGGTCTAGTTAGGTGAATCAAGAGCTTCACCCAGGCCCGGCCTGGCTTTGGCTTCCAGGTGGGTTACAGTTACAATTCCCTTTGCTTCTGACCACATCAATTATCTACTAGGGGTTTCACATTCTTCTTGAGGCACTGATATTACTTTCTAAATTAAATGTTATCTTGGTCGGATGACTTACAACAGTGAATGATTATGCTGCCTCAGGGGACAGTTCCAGAGACTGTAAGGGGGCTGTTGACAGAGGAAGTTTACAGAAGTTATTTTTTGAATAAATTATGTTCTATATTAGTTTAGGGTTCATCTAATCCTGACCTGATTGTGTGCCTTTCAAATAATACATTTTGTTTTCCAATTGTCGGGAGACTATGAGAAGGGAGTGGGCCACATGACCAATGCCATTGCTGTGTGTGGTTAACTCCAGCAGCTCCTCTAGGTGATCCAGCAGACCTCCTGTCGTTTAGATCCTGCTGAAACGGTCCACTAGGATGGTCTACCATGGAAGGAAGGGCTGTTGTGGCACCAAAATGGCTGAATGTTGCCTGGGTAGCACCTCCTTTTCAGAAAAGTTAAATTTACCCCTGAAAATATTTCTACGGACAAGACTGTTTAAGGCAAGCAATGTTTTCATGTCATCCAGAATTTAATTACTAAGTTAGGATCCTACTCATTCCCACTTTGGGTAGGCTATTAAAGTTTTGTTCAGTTCTGGAACTCTCCCTACAGATTTGTAATTTGCCACTACTTCATCATGCATGCATCATAATATATGTGCTTGGAATCGAAACTCCAACTACTGAGTCTCCACTCCAACCAACTGGGTTAAATTGTGTGAACATTTTAACCACCCTCCTCCTGTGATTGGAGCATCCAACTTAACTACTGTTTCTCTCCTTGCATTTCACACCCTCTGCCTCTTTATAAACTGTAGTCCACCTGTGTGGGTGGTCGATCAACTCTTACGGCAGCGCGGGGAGTAGGAAAGTTTCCGTGGTGCTTGCGTCCAAGAAACAAGCTGTCGGTCTAAACTACAAATGTCTGAGCTGCGGAGTTCTGGTTGGAGCTAGCTCAAAGTGGCGTCCGCCCTAACATACACTGTGTACAAAACATTAAGAACACCTTCCTAATATTGAGTTGCTCAGTGTATTTTGCTCTGCATTCAGGGTTGTTGGCAATTGTTGTTTTTGTATATCTTGCCCCGAGCCCCACTCCACCTGCTCGGTGTGATCATGCCTTCGCTAAGGTATTTGTTATGATATGTAAAGTAACTTATTGCTTTGTACTCCAAGCTATTTAAAGTATTGATTGAAAAGAGCGCAAGCCACCATACGGGTAGTATTGGAAACCCAGACCAAGCCAACAGCAGTGAGTAGGTTTGGGATTAATGACAGACTCTATTGGTAACTTCATCAAAATCTAAATTCCGGAGAGGGTCCTCTTCAGATAGACAACTCTCCCAACAAATCACAAGTTGGCGGGGTTTAACATGCTGGCAGGAATTGAGGGAATTAGATTATCTGGCCCATGTTAGTTTGACCGGGTGAAAAGTGATTGCATTTGTTTTGGAAGTGCCTCCTAGGAGTGAGCCAGGTGCTCCGTTCAAAGTCCAACGCAAAGTCAGCTCAAAACAAAAGTGAAGTAGCCTAGGCTAGATTAAGCATGTGGAGTAATGAGTAGGATTCTGTTTTTCCACAAGCAAAAGTGATTCCTTTTGATAAAAATGCTTTATCTGCATCCCAATGAAAACTAGTTAAAAAATGTTAACATACATGTATACTTTATGGTAAAGATATGTCTTTCTGGACTATGCACAATGCTGCCTTGTTGACAACATAACAGAGCAGGGGAAAGTTACTGTTAGATTTGAGAAGAGCGCTCCTCCCTCACCACTTTTGACCGTTCACATCACGGGCCATAGACCAGTGCCCCTCGGCTCAGGTTAATAGAACTACCTCATTGTGCAGGGGCAGTGTTTCCCAACTCCGTTCCTTAAGCACATCCCAACCGTACACATTTTCATGGTAGCCCTGGGCAAACACACCTCATTCAACTCAAGGACTTGATGATTAGTAAAATCAGGTGTGCTTGTCTGGAGCTACAATAAAAATGTGTACTGTTGGGGGTCCTCGAGGACTCGAGTTGGGAAAGACTGTGCTAGAGCAAAAGCGGATAAGGCAGTGATCTAGGAACACTGGATATCCCAACTCCGCCCTTTCCTCTATGCTAAACTGACATTGTTTGCATACAGACGTATAAGCCAGAACATTGGTACATTGTGGGAGGCATTTTTCCAACAATTCTTTACAGACAGATTATTTCACTTATAATTCACTGTATCACAATTCCAGTGGGTCAAAAGTTTACATACACTAAGTTGACTGTGCCTTTAAACAGCTTGGAAAATTCCCAAAAATGATGTCATGGCTTTAGAAGCTTCTAATAGGCTAATTGACATCATTTGAGTCAATTGGAAGTGTACCTGTGGATGTATTTCAAGGCCTACCTTTTTGCTTGACATCATGGGAAAATCAAAAGAAATCAGCCAAGACCTCAGAAAATAATTGGAGACCTCCACAAGACTGGTTCATCCTTGGGAGCAACTTCCAAACACCTGAAGGTACCACGTTCATCTGTACAAACAATAGTACGTAAGTATAAACACCATGGGACCACGCAGCCGTCATACCGCTCCTAGAGATGAACGTACTTTAGTGCGAAAAGTGCAAATCAATCCCAGAACAGCAGCCAAGGACCTTGTGAAGATGCTGGAGGAAACAGGTACAAAAGTATCTATATCCACAGTAAAACGAGTCCTATGTCGACATAACCTGAAAGGCTGCTCAGCAAGGAAGAAGCCACTGCTCCAAAACTGCAATAAAAAGCCAGACTACGGTTTGCAACTGCACATGGGGACAAAGATAGTACTTTATGGAGAAACGTCCTCTGGTCTGATGAAACAAAATTAGAACTGTTTGGCCATAATGACCATCGTTATGTTTGGAGGAAAAAGGGGGAGACTTGCAAGCCGAAGAACACTGTCCCAACCGTGAAGCACGGGGGTGGCATTATCATGTTGTGGGGGTGCTTTGCTGCAGGAGGGAGTGGTACACTTCACAAAATAGATGGCTTCATGAGGAAGGAAAATTATGTGCATATATTGAAGCAACATCTCAAGACATCAGTCAGGAAGTTAAAGCTTGGTCGCAAATGGGTCTTCCAAATGGACAATGACCCCAAGACCCCAATGACTTCCAAAGTTGTGGCAAAATGGCTTAAGGACAACAAAGTCAAAGTGTTGGAGTGGCCATCACAAAGTTCTGACCTCAATCCTATAGAACATTTGTGGGCAGAACTGAAACAGTGTGTGCGAGCAAGGAGCCCTACAATCCTGACTCAGTTACACCAGCTCTGTCAGGAGGAATGGGACAAAATTCACCCAACTTATTGTGAGAAGCTTGTGGAAGGCTACCCGAAACATTTGACCCAAGTTAAACAATTTAAAGGCAATGCTACCAAATACTAATTGAGTGTATGTAAACTTCTGACCCACTGGGAATGTGATGAAAGCAATAAAAGCTGAAGTAAATAATTCTCTCAACTATTATTTTGACATTTCACATTCTTAAAATAAAGTGGTGATCCTAACTGGCCTAAGACAGGTAATTTTTAACAGGATTAAATGTCAGGAATTGTGAAAAACTGAGTTTAAATGTATTTGGCTAAGGTGTATGAAAACTTCCGACTTCAACTGTATACCTACGAGTACAGTCAATATAAGGTCAAGTCAAATGTGAGTGTGTGTGTTTCTGCCTGCTTGCCTGTCAGTCAGTTGCTGCTCAAAGCATATTCTACCTCGGTCAGTAGAGCGTTGCGTGGCGATAAACATGGCTCCTATTTTGGCTGGCAGACTTCTTCCTGGCCTCAGTGATTGTCAGCAGACTGCACCAAGTGGTGAAGGACAGCAGGAGCATCTGATACTGTAGGTGCTCACCTCTCCTGCAATATAAGTGTTGAATGCAGAATAAAGCATATCTCATGGTGATTGGATGTTAATTAAATTCTTGCCAATAGTTCGAGAAGAGCTGCTGCTGCTAGGCTGTTCCCAGATCTGTCTGTCCACTCACCCACATCTACTAATCATAGACCAGGGGGTCAATCTGAAGTTCTAGAAAGGATGAGGGAGAGAGAATTCACCATCAGAGTAGGAGTGCTGATCTAGGACCAGGTCCACTATGTCCATATAATACTAGTATTAATTATGATCTTACCTTTAGCAAATTCTTAGTCTGGATTCTTCTCTTGGGTCAAAGTGGACCCTGTAAATTAATTAACTTTGATTAGTACTGTAAATCCATATGTACATGTACTAGTTAGCACTGTAGTAGTACCTAATATAGGATACTTATATCAGTTGTTATAGATTAACTTCATGAAGATTAACTCCTACATGTGCTCCAGTAAAGTTGCCCTTTAGTGGCCACCACGACTCCTCCAGCCACATCTGGAACTCCAAGAAAGACAGACAGACTGTGTGTGTGTGTGTGTGTGTGTGTGTGTGTGTGTGTGTGTGAGAGACCTGGGCAAAATAGACAAATGCAAACCAAATGTTGCTATTCATAGATTGCACCATGTCACTGGGTCGCATCATGCCATTGGTGGAGTTTGTTTTGCATGGCCCGGTGCCCTGGGTGGGTGGAGATTTACCTTAAGGACCAATGGAATGGAATGTAGTAAAATACACAAACTCCACCCCCCGGGGCACTGGAACATGGAAAACGAACTCCACCATTGTTATGAACGTTCTCAAGCCGCCCTCTGTGGGCGGTTCCATAGTGGTGCACAAAAGTCGTAATAGTTGGAGGCTAACAACTGTTTAGTCTAAATAACACTATACTGACCTAGAAATATGATGACCTTGATAAAGTAGGCAAATGTTTAGTAGGAATCAACTTTGCCATCATTATCATGTTGTTGAATGGATGGCAATGTTGTCATTAGCGAAAAAAATGTATAATAAAAACAACAAAGAGTTAGCAATGCTAACGGTAGCTAACTAAAATCAGAGTTGGTCTCCCCTCCATTTTAGCTAGCTATATTGTATCTAAAGTTAATCTGGCGACATCAAAAGGACGAATAAAGTTTTTCCTACTCATTATTTGACTCCTTTTGCAGTGTCGTATTTCCAAGTCACTGTAAATCACTTTTGATATAATCAGCACTCATTGAGTACGCTAGATCAGTCAGACTTATATAGGAGCTTGCTTGTTCTTGAGAATAGCCATAGCGATCACCTTGAGAGTAGCTAATTTCAGTGCATCATTCAGATATAGCTTGCTAGCTAACTAATTGGTTGTGCACAAAATTATATAATCAGGCTAGCTAATTGTTTTAATGCACCTTCCAAATGTGAAATTACAAGACAAAAAAGGACACTTACCTAAGCTGTTCCTCTATGTCCTCTTGGTTGTGAAGATAAGGTAGCTAGCTAATCTCCTTTCCAGAGACTTCTGACCAAATGTGCAGTCCATGGAGTCTCGAATATGAAGTAAACGCCTGACTGTGTTTTGGGTCACCACATAACCTGTTTGGATGCATTTAAGATGCATTAGTTTGTATCCATGAAGCTTTCCATGTCCGCCCAGTTGATCAAGAAGGAATAACGCCATGTCAAGGAGGTCTGATTGGCTCTACAGCAGATGGAAAAAACATAGAGAACTCAGATTTCTCTGCAATGTAGATGTCAACACCATTGCTCAATGACACTAATATCTCCCAATGCCTCAAACCAAGGAGAAAATAAAGTTGATCAACTCAAGCAAGCCAGCCATAATATCTAACTGTGCATGAGAGGAAGCCAAACTCGCCAAGTAGCCTATGCTAACGTTTCAGCATAATAAAGGCTAATAACGTACAATTGGATTATTTGATAACGTTATATTTCTCGTTATAACGTTATCGTCACCATAATAAGGAGACAATGGATTATTTCATTATAACGAGTTATTGAATTATTTCTTAATAACGTGATCTTATCTCGTAATAATGATTGTGCCGTTTCCTCCCACATGTTGGAAGACCAAAGCAAAAGTATTATGAAGTTTGGGACGCACAAGTTCTGCTTCTTGATAATCATAGATGAATTTAACGTGAGCATTTTTCTCTAACCGCCTAGTGGTTAGAGCGTTGGGCCAGTAACAGAAAGGCCACAAGATCGAATACGCGAGCCGACAAGGTGAAAAATCTGTCAATGTGCCCTTGAGCAATAATTTGGCGGCGTGCTACTATGGCTGACCCTGTGAAACAACACATTTCACTGCACCTATCCATTGTAAGTGACAATAGGCATTTTAGTTTGTTTGACATTTGACAATGTGAAACCAACCGGACCAAATAGAAAAAATAAAGTGTAACAAATAATCAAACGCTTATTCGAACTATAGCTCAGAACTGTGTGAAAATGCCCTAGGTAATTGATTGTTTGTGGACATGGAATACAAATCACATCACTGAGGCAGGCCTACTTCCAAGAGAATAACCCTGTAGTTGATACCCTAACTTGGATGACTTCGGTTCTGCTCTAGCCCATATCAAATCAGCTTGGTTGGGAGGGATTGGGACATGAAAATGGATTCCCCTTGGCTTATTAACACAGCCTTGTTTGAGAGACAAAGCCCTATTGCCGCTGCAAGCTCGCTTGAAAATGAACTGTCTTGAGTCCCAAATGGCCCCCTTTTCTCTATATAGTGTACTACTTTTGACCAGGTCCCATAGGTCAAAAGTAGTACACTATATAGGAAGTAAGGGGCCATTTGGGACTCAGAGGTAATGTGTGACTGCATCGATTGGTGGCAAGCTAAACAGAAGGGTCAGGACTTATGGCGGCCATAGTAGCTCCATGTCCTCCATCACTCAGCATTCATTCATTCAGTGTGACCTTAACGGGGCGACGTGGCAGCAGCATAGCACCTCGCTCACCTTGAAATGAATGGTCTCCGTCTACGCACCTTAGACTCTAGAGGTGCTGCTCAGCACTTAGACAAGCACTGCCTTATCAACAGCCCTGCCTGCTATCAAAGAGTCAAGGCCACAATGAGGCAGCCGGGAAGCCTGTGATGTTACACAACTGCCACAGCCAACAACATTTTGAAACCACTGGGAGTTGAAACCACTGGGAGCCTGTGATGTTACACAACTGCCACAGCCAACAACATTTTGAAACCACTGGGAAAAGGGCTGAACCTCAAATAGCACCCCATTTCCTATATAGTGCACTACTTTTGACCAGAACCCCGTGGGCCTTTTTGGGATACAAGCAAGGTGTGCAATAAGGTCCTGGCCTGAGGAACATAATAAAGAATAAACTAACTAAATAAACAGAAGTAGTGGGATAATAATGCTGGCATTAGACACACAGAGAGAGACAGCACTACAGTACTAAACTGTGCTAACACTCATCTCCTACAGTATACTTGTTTCTCAATGCAAGAAGAACCTGCTGCTGGAACTGGGAGCAATTGTCTGCCATCTCTGCAAATTAACAGTGTCCAAAATGTGTAGGAGACTTTATTTGAAAAAGTGCTCAAAGCCCTCACAAAATATCCTTTTGTAGTTTCAAAAAGTGCTTAAGTCAACAATTTGCTGGGGCCGGACCAGATGGATATACAAGGTTGTCATTGCACATTAATGGGAGATCCCCAATGGCAGCAGGAGGTTATACACACAACTTTCTTCTGATCGTTATTTGATGTATAGCCCTATATGGACTATATCTAGCAAAGAACACTGACATTCATTCAGCTAGTAGGGCCATGATTATGTAGTAAAATCATCAAATGACCCATTACATTCTGGGTGTCATAGTCACGCCCTGATCTGTTTCAGCTGTCCTTGTGCTTGTCTCCACCCCCCTCCAGGTGTCACCCATCTTCGCCATTATCCCCTGTGTATTTAAACCTGTGCTTTCTGTCTGCTGCCAGTTTGTCTTGTTTGTTCAAGCCTACCAGCGTTTTGTCTCAGCTCCTGTTTTTCCCTAGTCTCTCTTTTTCTCGTCCTCCTGGTTTTTGACCTTTGCCTGTCCTGACCCTGTACCCGCTCGCCTGACCACTGCCTGTCTCTGACCCTGAGCCTGCCTGCCGTCCTGTACCTTGGCCTCTGCTCTGGATTATCGCCCCTTGCCTGCCTTGACCTGTTGTTTGCCTGCCCCTGTTGTTACAATAAACATTGTTACTTCACACAGTCTGCACTTGGGTCTTACCTTGATTCCTGATAGTCATGGTGTCATCAATAAAACAGATGTTAAGTCCAGAATGGCACCCCATTCCCTGTGTAGTGCACTGCTTTTGACTAGGGCCCATAGTTCTCTGGTCCACAGTAGTGCACTACACATGGAATAGGGTGCATTTTGGGATGCAGTCAGACAAGTCATGTTTTGGTTCCTTACCACAACTACTAAGAGCCTAGATACAGTAGGCTACAACATAAAGGGGGATTTAAATGCTTTGCTGGAAAGGGAAATAAAACTAGCAGTTCAGAATAGCCTCATTGGCAGACTCACAGGCAGCCTGTCTCCACCATATGGGATTTGAACTAAATTAGAACTCCACTATGATCCCATGGGAACACATTTAAATCAGCCTCAAATATATGTTTTCATGTCAACAAATGAATGGATTAATGACAAAACAGGACAGGGATGACTGAGCTGCAGTCAAATCACACTCGAGACAAATAACTGCCTGCCTTTTTTTCAAATGAAACAAGCATACTTCAATGGTTTGATCATATTCAGGATTTGAAAGTAAGATATCTAATTAGGGATATTCAGGTCAGTGACCATTTCCATTAAGTGATAATAAATGGGTTACGGCCAGCTCTCACTAATGAAGTGATTAGCGTGAGAGGAGGATTATGTAACTGTTATTGGTAGCAATAGCAGTAGTTCAGTAGGACTATCAGTGATATTATTGTTATCATTGCACAATGAACAGGACCCTGGTTGTCCCAAATTGCACTATATTCCCTACTGCATAATTAAGTGCACTACCTCTGTCCAGAGTCCTATGGGCCCTGGTCAAAAGTAGTGCACTATATAGGGAATAGGGTGCCATTTGACTCCCAGATCCTATTCTTCTTCTTCTACTGTGGGCCTAGCCGAGATACATTATCAAACCTCTAAGAATTACAGTAGTTGTTATTGTACCAACAGTAGTAGCACAGTATTCATGATATTACTGTTATGATTGCACAATGAACAGGACCTTTTTCTTCTTCCTGTTGGAAAACCTGATTGGACAAACTTCTGGAGTGTTCCGATTGCATCCCAAATGGCACCCCATTCCATATATAGCGCACTACGTTTGACCAGAGCCTTCTAGGCCCTTAGGAAGTGCAGTGATACCCCAGTGGAAGAAATTATGATAATCTGGAAGATGTTCATTCAGGCCAAAGGGTTCATTTCTATTCCTTTATCGTCTTGGAAGACTTCAAATCTGTTTGGTTGAATGTAGTGGGTGTATGGTGGACTTAGCCGCCGTAGCCCGAGCGGCTCGCCAGTGCCAGTGCTTTAAAATGCTTAATTACTGTGCGTTGTGCATTTGGAAACATCACTTTTCCTTCGCTGTAATTAAAAGTTGTATTAATCCTCCCACTTTGAAATGTAATTGGAGACAGTTCCACTGCCAGGGAGAGGGAGAGAGAGAGAGGAAGAGCTAAAAGAGGATTTTTGAGTTCCAAATGGCAACCTATTCACTATATAGTGCACTGTTATATAGTGCACTGTTTGAGCTCTGCAATAAATGGGGAGCAGGGTGCCACTTGGTATGCAGCCAGTGTCAGTTGACTCATAGAAGAGCATAATCCATGTGAACTTTTTAAGGAGACAAAAAAAGATACATTAAATTAACGATGAACAAAGCTGGTCTTTTTATTCTCCAGAATTCATAATCAGTGTTAACAAAATGTCTACAAGGCATAACTTAATAAAAGCAATCAATGCTAATTATCATCTTTTAAACACAGTTACAAACTTTCCTAATGACGAGAGAGAGGAAAAATGCATGGTTAAGCAGCCATCAACAACAAGTCCATTTATAAGTGCTACCAAACGATGTCTCGTGATGATGTTATCTAAGTACATGGGAGAGGAAATATCACTACTTTGTACTACCACAGCAATGTGTTAGCTGTGTGGATTGAGTTTAGGAATCACAGAGGCTTTTCAAATGAAGACAATGACGACACAAGGCTCTCCGTTCTATTCTTTTTCTGTCCTCCCATTTTCTGCCGTGTCACTCTCTCATAGTTTGGGCACCTGCAGCCTATACATTCAGTATGGGCCAATTACTTCCCCTGTCATTTCCTTGGGATTAATTCACATGCCTGAAGGATGTAAAACCTACAGAATCAGATACAAGTTTGTAATATACATGCAGAGAGTACGTCCCAAATGAAGGGTGCCATTTGGGACGCACGGCGAGTGAAAGACTAAACTGAGTCTAGCTCAAACTGATTGATGAACAATGTTCTGTCGTGGCAGATAACAGTAATGTATGGGTCCTCATCCAGTATTTGACACATTGAAAATGGTGGGCATGGCAAGACTGTGATGAATTGTACAGTGAATGGTACATGCAGAGGTTGTGTGTGTGTGTGTGTGTGTGTGTGTGTGTGTGTGTGTGAGAGAGAGAGCGAGAGAGAGAGATAAGGTAAGGTTAAATCCTTTACACAGTGAAAAGCTGGGCAACAAACAGGCAGTGTTTGTGCAAGACATACCCGTGGTTGGTGACAGGTCACACATGCATCACGAATTCTCAGAACCACCTATCTTAGCGGTGATGGTTTCTGACACACACAGCCTCTATTAACACATGCATACACCCAATAAAATACTGACTTGGTAATATCACCCTAGTCTTTTAATATCACGAGGATAGGGGCGACAGGTAGCCTCAAGGTTAAAACGTTGAGCCGGCAACGGAAAAGTCGCTGGTTTGAATACCGGAGGCGACAAGGTGAGAAATCTGCCGCTGTGCCCTTGAGCAAGGCACTTAACCCTAATTGCTCCAGGGGGCCATGACCCCACTCCCTGCGGGTGTCTCAGGGGGAGTTAGGATATGCAAAAAACACATATACAACACACACTTGTGTGTAACAAGACAAATATAAGCACCCCACAAATTATTCACTATTTGTGAAATCAAGAATAACAAGGGAATCAAACAAACAAAAGAGAAGGTCAACTGCTCTATTATATCAAGACTTTATACTGCCTACAAAGCCCCACCAGAGCACTCGAGGAGTCATACACAAATATGCTTACACACAAGCTCACAAAGGGCAGGCAGAGACACGCAAGGAGAGAGAGAGGGAGAGAAAACGAGAGAGGGGAGTACGAGAGAAGCAGAGATGGGGAGAAAGAGAGAAAGCTCGGCGAGTGTATTGGTGTTATCACAGCCAACGCGCCGCGTTTTTTAAGGCATATAATAGGTTTTGCACTGATGTCTATTTACAGCAGCAGAAATGGGATGCTGCCAGGTGCTAAAACTAACGGTGTATAGGGGAGGCCTTGGGAGGGAGGGATGTATCGACACAGCTCGTCTTCCTGCCAAACTCAATCATCAGGAAACTTCACAGAGCAGCGGAAATGTATGGCTGACAGATGATAAACACATGATGTGCCTTTCTAAATAGGGACATGGTGGAGCATGGTGGAGCCTGCTTCCATGTGCTGTAAATGCTGTTCAGAATAGAATGCGTGCGCGATTACTCTTTTTCCCACCACCGCCTACCACTGTAATACGGTTAAGCGCTCATAATTTGCACCCGTCTCTTTCTCTCAATTCCCTCAGGCGTACCATTAGAGGAATGCAATCACAAAGCTTAACAGTAGGTGGCATCAAGGCTTCTGACTCACTCAGCTTAAAGTTAGCACACCACTCCCTCATTGATTCCAAACGAAAGGAGCTGGATGAAAAAGGACTAGTCTTTAGTAAGATGTTTTATGGTCACATACACCGGATGTGTTGTTTTACAGGGTCAGCCACAGTAGTACGGTGGCCCTGGAGCAAATTAGGGTTACATAAACAAGAGCACAGAACGATTTTTCATCTTGTCGGCTCATGTATTTGAACCAACGACCTTTCGGTTCCTGGCCCAACGCTCTAACCACTTGCTGCCCATGACAAACTCTTTCAAACTAACATGAGACAGTTTGACACTTCTGTAGAGTTTGGCGTTATCCATGAAGAAGCAGTAGCGAAGTTTAGATATGATCTGGGTGCCATTGCGCCGCCTTATGAGATTTACTGAACCTCTGAAGAAAAATGAAACTACAGTAAAGACAGAAACAGTCACCTCCAAAATGATTGGCACCCTTAATATAGATGAGCAAAAAAGACTCAAATAAAAACATTCTAATACTGAGCTAAATTGTATGATCAAAAAACTTAAAACAATTATGTTGTATTATATTAATACAATTACTCAGGGAAAGACTTTATTAATCATGTAATATTTATTTTTTGCTCAAATTTATTGGCACCCCTGTGCGAGGATTACGGGACTGAGCCTTTTTCTAAAATATTTTCTGAGATTGGAGAACACATTGGGAGGGATCTTAGACCATTACTTCTTACAGAATCTTTCCAGATCTTTGATTTCCTTCAGTCTGCACTTCTTGACTGCCTTCTTCAGTTCAAACCCCAGGTTTTCAATGGGGTTCAAGTGCAGAGGCTGAGATGACCATTGCAAAATGTTGATTTTGTGATCAATGTACAATTGTTTTGTGGATTTTTATGTAATTTCACAGTCCATAAGCACAGACCAAAGGGTATCAAGGACCTGGAAAAAATCTGTATGGAGGAATGGTCTAAGATCCATCCCAATGTGTTCTCCAATCTCAGAAAACATTTTAGAAAAAGTGCCATTTCTCGCAAGGGGAGGGTGCACAAAGTATTGAAAACAGCGGTGCCAATCCTTTTGACACTCATCATTTTGAGAAAATAAATGATTACTTGATTAACAAAATCTCTTTCTCTGAGTAATTGGATTAGTATAACAGAATATATATATTTTTTTAAATCATACAATATAGCTCAGTATTTGAATTATTTATTTTATACAGTCTTTTTAGCTCATCTTTATCAAGGGTTTGAGGTGACTACTTATTCACGTCAACATATTGACTAAAAGCTCATCATGCAGTGCTGCAGTGCTCATACAGCCATCTATGTTGGTCTACAGACCTTTTTGGCTTAAAAGGAACAGAGCCGTTTGAGCCAGTGACATTAAAGCTCAGTAAATCTATGCCATACAGAGACTGCTGCTGATAGATTAAATTAAAAAATAACTGTTGGTGGATTAGTGATTAAAAAAAAAACCTGGGGACTCATTTAAGATAAAGAATATGAGCAAATACTCCAGGACACAACTCATTAACAAAGTAATTCTACACAGAGGAGCTACCCGTCATATTTATCTTCAAAATTAAATTCAACACTGGTTTCCAAATTGAACAATCCTTGGACAGTTGAATTTAAGTGATCTATAACAGCATTAGTGGGTTTTTTATTCAATATCATGTACAGTCTATTACCATTTACTGAGTGAACATAACATTATGAACATCTGCTCTTTTCATATCGGGCTGACCAGGTGAAAGTTATGATCTCTTATTGATGCCACTAGTTAAGGATGAAGGGGAGGAGACAGGTTAAAGAATGTTTTTAAACATTGAGACAATTGAGACATGCATTGTGTATGTGTGCCATCAACAGTGAATTGGCAAGACAAAAGATTTAAGTGCCTTTGAACGGGGTATGGTAGTAGGTGCCAGGGGCACCGGTTTGAGTATGTCAAGAACTACAGCGCTGCTGTGTTTTTCACGCTCAACAGTTCCCTGCGTGTATAAAGAATGGTCCACCACTCAAAGGACATCCAGCCAACTTGACAACTGTGAGAAGCATTGGAGTCAACATGGGCCAGCATCTCTGTGGAACGCTTTCGATACCTTGTAGAGTCCATGCCCCGACGAATTGAGTCTGTTCTGAGGACAGAAATAATGATATTAGGAAGGTGTTCTCAATGTTTTGTACACTGCGTGTCAATTTCCATGAGAAATGGACTGATGTATCGAAAATTGAATTTATAGGACAGAAAAGGACGCAATAAACATATCATATATGTACATTTGAATGTACTGCAAAACCATTTGGCTGGACTTAAATCATATACATTAGACTATGTGGTGACATATTCATCTGAAGGTTAATATATAAAAAAAACAGCTTCAGCAGAATCATAAATAGTACCAAGTACTATGAGGATCTCAAACACAAATCGCCCAAAAGAAATATAGTACGTCAGTTACTACCATAATGGCAGTCCTCCTCGTCAGTAATTAGGACCCACCACATAGCCTGATTAATGAGATACAGGATTCTCTCTCCCAGAATGACTGGTCCTTAATTAGCTACCACTAGATCAGCCGGTCTTCTCCACTGCCCAGCAGCTACACTGCTTTTCTCCTCTTTCAACTATTTCAAATGGCCTTCCTCTTACAGGGCTTCTACTCATTTAAGGTGTTGGTCAAGGGGTGCTCTCTCTCTATGTATCTCCCTCTCCTCGCCCTTCCCTCTCCCTTCCCTCTATTATGAGTGAACGGTTGATAATAAACCAAACGAGGATCCAAAGGAATATTTAACTCATGAAAAGCACTCCCCTCTCTTGGCTGCTGGCCATCCTCTGTACTGCCCTCCCATTTCTCAGCATGGATCCTGAGAAATGGAACTGAACTGGCAAACAAAAAAGCAGCCCCCCCTCCCCCCGTAGTGGCTTGCGTTGCCGCCATCTAGCTCTCTGGTAAGAAAGAGGAGTCAAATTTCATTTTTACAATTCTAATTAAAGCATAACGCCTAATATTTAATCAATCAAAATAAAAAACATAAAAAAAAGACCTGTCAAAATTAGCCCATGTCTGCGTCACAAATGGCACCCTATTCCCTATATAGTGCACTACCTTTGATCAGTGCCCATACTGGTCAAACATCTAGTATAGGCCCTGGTTAAAAGTAGTTCACTAAATAGAGAATAGGGTGCAATTTGGAACTCCAACTATATCAGGGCATCGATACATGAGTAACAAGAGGGAGAAAGATGCAGAAAGCTGGCATTAGCATTTAAGCCATGCTCCGACCTACAACATCTGACTCTTTATTGTGGCATAAAAGGAGACATATAGAGAGCTGAAGTGTCTGCAGCACCCTATTCACTAAATATTGTTCTACCTTTGACCAGGGCTCAAAAGGGCTCTGGTCAAATGTAGTGCACTATGCAGGGAATATGATGAACAGCCTTGGTCTGTTGAGAATGTAGGTAAAGTAGGAGTAGTAGGAGTAGTAGGAGAAGGGAGATGGCAGGCTCACCTGAATGGATGGTAATAGTAACAGGAAGAGAGGAGCCAAAATGACCCAGCTGAGTCAACGCTGACTCATCTAATCACATCAGTAAAAGAGAACCACAGGATGCTGTTCTGTGGCCATAGACACTATCTGAAAATGACATTGATACCTGCACTAAAGTCAAAGAGTGATGTTGCAAAGTCATACTGTAAGTATGATGAAAACCAACTGATTTCCAAAAGGTAAAGGCATTTATGGTAGCTTGCGTTGTTGCATACTGTTTACCACAACTTATTTTTTCAGACCGTCCGTTAACATAATGTTTGAGTATGCAGTAGCAACAACTAAGCAGGAAACCAGTGTTACAGTAAGACGTTGTTGGCCATGCCATGTCCACAGACTAGACCATCTGATCTTCCATCATGGCTGAGATCTTAACGTTAATAATACTTCCCTGTCAGTAGTAGAAGGATGGTTGGTATGATAATGCATCATGTCAGATGTGCCGGATGCCATTCGTGAAGATCTCTCAATGCAGCACCTCCATTCAGCTCAGTGCAGAGCTGCCACCGTCTGCTGTTTTATTAGGAATTATCTGCAGCCGATTAATAAATGTCGCGCTGGCTGTGTCCCACAGGACGTGGGGCTAGAGAAGCAGGTCCTGATAATGGAGGGGTATCCATCATATATACCTGTCAGGCTGCCTGTATCTGCCACCCAGGCTACCGCCCGTGGCCCAATACAAGTACAGTACAAGAAAAGTAAAAGTATTGAGCAGGAATGATCGTGTATAGACAGGCAAAAAGTAAAAGTGGTGAGTAGGAATGATAGTGTATAGACAGGCAAAAAGTAAAAGTGGTGAGTAGGAATGATCGTGTATAGACAGGCAAAAAGTAAAAGTGGTTAGAAGGAATGATAGTATATAGACAGGCAAAAAGTAAAAGTGGTTGGTAGGAATGATAGTATATAGACAGGCAAAAAGTAAAAGTGGTGAGTAGGAATGATCGTGTATAGACAGGCAAAAAGTAAAAGTGGTGAGTAGGAATGATAGTGTATAGACAGGCAAAAAGTAAAAGTGGTGAGTAGGAATGATCGTGTATAGACAGGCAAAAAGTAAAAGTGGTTGGTAGGAATGATCGTGTATAGACAGGCAAAAAGTAAAAGTGGTTAGAAGGAATGATAGTATATAGACAGGCAAAAAGTAAAAGTGGTTGGTAGGAATGATCGTGTATAGACAGGCAAAAAGTAAAAGTGGTGAGTAGGAATGATCGTGTATAGACAGGCAAAAAGTAAAAGTGGTTAGAAGGAATGATAGTATATAGACAGGCAAAAAGTAAAAGTGGTGAGTAGGAATGATCGTGTATAGACAGGCAAAAAGTAAAAGTGGTGAGTAGGGAAGAGTGTTTCCTCTGGGAAAAAAATTGTAGCAGTCTCCCCTATGCACAGTCCATATTATCAGGTACGCTATTAGCGTTATCACCTGTAGCCCAACTGATGCAGCATAGTGGCTATAAATAAATAGGCTGAAGCATGGGGTTGCCCATCTGCATTTACCCTATTGGACCAATCGTTAGTATAGTCCTGCATCGGGTCGGATATCCACGGTTCCCCGTAGGTGAGTGGCTAAAACGTTCCAATTTGTCTACGCCAGAGCTTATGTTCCCTCTCCCCACGTGAGAATACGACACGTTGCCAAGTTTACTTTCCATGGATAGCCAAGCTCACACGAAAATGGCTAACGTACAGTAGGCCTAGCCTACTAAGGGAATAGGCTATGACACAATTGTGGAAACAGGTGCCACGCAAAAGAAATCCCCAGTTTGGAAGGACAATGCGGAACAAAGATACACAGCCTGCAAAGTGCAAGCAGGTAGACCTATTCGTTTTCGCTTATTCAGTTAATTATTACATTAATTCAGGCTTTCGTTCATTAGACCGTACACAGGCCATATAAAGTGTAAACCTGTCCTGATGGTAAAAGTTTGAGTAGCCTACTAAATAGATGTAGCCTATATTCGATTCTGGGAGTTCCCTCCCTATGGTCCATGTAACTTGAATGCACCTCGAGAGGAATATTTATCTTGCATAGAACACACAAGAACAAGCTGACTAGGTAAATTGATTAGCTATTCTACTATGGGGTTGTCAGATTTTTCTATTCATTAATTGTTTTGTTTGCAGAGGAAAAGTAAATGTGGACTGTTCCACCATCTTCAAAGTGCGCCTCGGCAGAAATATTTCTTCATGTTCCATCTTTTGTTGGCGTGGCTGCAAGGATTTTGCCATGGCGCAGCGCCACAGCTAAATGACTGCAGCGGAAACACTGAGGGAATTTCATGTAGGCCTATACGCAGGCGTAGCGATGTCCATTTATATTATCAACAACAGTTTTCAATCAAATATATAAATATTTGTCCATTTTGACTCCGATATCCCACTTTAAAAGTATGCCAAAAAAACAAAACATTGAAATTGTAAAGTTAAACAAACCATACAACTCTAGGGCTACTTTTAACAATTTCCATGAAGATTTTTACAAAAATCACATTTACTCAAAGAACAAGTGCATCGTTTGGTATTAGACGAACAGTAAAATCCCCCTCAGTTTTTTATATGACCACGTTTAACAAAAATTCTCAAGTTTCAAAGATGTCTGCAGAAAGAATGGGGTGTCAGCTATGATATGAAACTCAGAGTTTGAAAAAACATTTTGGTTCTTGAACTACAGTAAATTCAGTGTATTAAGACCCGGTTAAGTGGGTCCCTGATCTGTACTATACAGAAATGTATAATTATAAATGTGATTCTCTTCATGGTTATGTATTCTGAGTACACAAAAAGGTAGAAAAATGTAATATCCTCTTTTGCATGTTTTAGTATTATTCTACACACTGGCTATTATTCTAATGAACTCCGCCTCCAAACAAAACCAAATTTGGTTGGTCCGGACCAATCATAGACGTCTATGTTTCCGAAGTTTGGGCATCACAGGTATAGCACAGTAGGGTACAGTACAGTACAGCACAGTAGAGTAGAGAACAGTATAGTTCAGTACAGTACATTAAAGTCAAGTAGAGTATAGAGTTCAGTACAGTTAGGGATGGGCATTTGATTTTTTTACTGTTCGAGTAGTCTCATGATAAAAAAATAATACAAAATAAACTATTTTTAGAACACAAGGCCCGCACTGGAAAAAAATGTGCGCATTTATTTATATATCAACAGTGTGCAACAATGCCTAATTTATCATTACCATCACGGATAACAAATCCTAATAGCTAAATTGTCCGATATATACTGAACAAAAATATAAAATACAACATGCACCAATTTCAACGATTTTACTGAGTTACAGTAGTTATAAGGAAATCAGTCAATTGAAATAATTTCACTAGGCTCTAATCTATGGATTTCACATGACTAGGCAGGAGCGCAGCAGGGGAGGGCAAATGCCAAGCCACTTGGGACCCAGGCCCAGCCAATCAGAATAAGTTTTTGCCCACAAAAGGGCTTTATTACAGACAGAAATACTCCTCAGTTTCATCAGCTGTCCAGGTGGCTTGTCTCGGACGATCCCGCAGGGGAAGAAGCCGGATGTGGAGGTCCTGGGCTGCAGTTGTGAGACCGGTTGGACGTACTGGAAAATTCTCAAAAACATTGGATGTGGCTTATGATAGAGAAAATAACATTAAATTCTCTGGCAACAGTTCTGGTGAACATTCCTGCAGTCAGCATGCCAATTGCAAGCTCCCTCAAAACTTGAGACATCTGTGGCATTGTGTTGTGATAAATTTACACATTTTAGAGTGGCCTTTTATAGTCCTCAGCACAAGGTCCACCTGTGTAATTATCATGCTGTTGAATCAGCTTCTTGATATGCCACACTTGTCAGGTGGATGGAGTATCTTGACAAAAGGAGAAACGCTCACGAACAATTACGTAAACAAATTTGTGCACAACATTAGAGAGTTTTTTGTGCACATGGAAAATTCTGGGGATCTTTTATTTCAGCTCATGAAACATGGGACCAACACTTTACATGTTGCGTTTATATTTTTGTTCATTATATATTCAAGTCAGTAAAAAAAAAAAACGTGCCATTTAAGATTCATTTATTGAAACCGTCATTTTAACTGGCTCTATTATATTGTGAAACACAATCTTTAAAAAAGGCAGTAACCTCAACAGTGCTTATAGAAGCCGTATGTTAGGAATCAAGAGGACTACATAAAAGGTAGGCTAAGTAATTAAATATGAATTGAAATCAAATTGTAATTTGATAGGGCCATCTTCTGTATACCACCTCTACCTTGTCACAACAAATCTGATTGGCTCAAACGCAATAAGAAGGAAATAAATTCCACAAATTAACTTTTAACAAGGCACAATTGTTAATTGAAATGCATTCCAGGTGACTACCTCATGAAGCTGGTTGAGCGAATGCCAATAGTGTGCAAAGCTGTCATCAAGGCAAATGGTTGCTACTTTGAACAATCTAAAATATAAAACAGTTTGATTTGTTTAACACTTTTTGTTTACTACATAATTCCATATGTGTGTTATTTCATAGTTTTGATGTCTTAGCTATTATTCCGCAATGTAGAAAATAGTAAAAATAAAGAAAAACCCTTGAATGAGTAGGTGTGTCCAAACATTTTTGTATATTTACATGTATATTAGGCAATGGAAGCCTTCTCCCTCCACAAATCTGAGAGTCAACATATCTTGCATTATCATAGACACGATGAGCTGTGTTACCGGCTGGGCTCTGGCGGGGTTAGAGGCACTTGAGCGTTTTCCCCTACCATCTGTGCTGTGTGGGCTAACCAGAGAAGCAGCACAGCTGGAAACCGCTGGAGTCGCACAAAATGAAATATGCAGTGCATTCGGAAAGTATTCAGACCCCTTGACTTTTTCCACATTTTGTTATGTTACAGACTTATTCTGATATTTGTTAAATAAAAAAAACTGGGTTTTAAATGTTTTCGCAAATGAATAAAAAAATTAAAACAGAAATACCTTTTTTACATAAGTATTCAGGCCCTTTGCTATGAGACTCGAAATTGAGTTCAGGTGCATCCTGTTTCCATTGACCATCCTCGAGATGTTTCTATAACTTGATTGGAGTCCACCTGTGGTAAATTCAATTGATTGGACATGAATTGGAAAGGCACACACCTGTCTATATAAGGTCTCACACAGTTGACAGTGCATGTCAGAGCAAAAACCAAGCTATGAAGTTGAAGGAATTGTCCGTAGAACTCCGAGACAGGATTGTGTTGAGGCACAGATCTGGGGAAGGGTACCAAAACATTTCTGCAGCATTGAAGGTTCCCAAGAACACAGTGGCCTCCATCATTCTTAAATATAAGCAGTTTGGAACAACCAAGACTCGTCCTATAGCTGGCCGCCCGGCCAAACTGAGAAATCGGGGGAGAAGGGCCTTGGTCAGGGAGGTGACCAAGAACCCGATGGTCACTCTGACAGAGCTCCAAAGTTCCTCTGTCGAGATGGGAGAACCTTCCAGATGGACAACCATCTCTGCAGCACTTCACCAATCAGGCCTTTATGGTAGAGTGGCCAGACGGAAGCCACTCCTCAGTAAAAGGCATGACAGCCCACGTGGAGTTTGCCAAAAGGCACCTAACGACTCTCAGACCATGAGAAACAAGATTATCTGGTCTGATGAAACCAAGACTGAACTCTTTGGCCTGAAAGCCAAGTGTCACGTCACTTCGAGGGTTGCCTTAATATGCCTTAATTAAAAAAATATAAATATACTCTTAGCAATCATTTGACACCAAATTTGTAGTGCTCCTATGAACGTCACATTAGTGCTCGTGGGGACTTTTACTTGGAAATGCCCATATCTAATTGTTTCTAATTGTTTTTTTTACTAGGGAAGTCAGTTAAGAACAAATTCTTATTTTCAATGACAGCCTAGGAACAGTGGGTTAACTGCCTTGTTCAGGGGCAGAACGACAGATTTGTACCTTGTCAGCTCTGGGACTCAATCTTGCAACCTTTCAGTTACTAGTCCAACGCTCTAACCACTAGGCTACGCTGCCGCCCCAGCGTAGCCTAGTCCTTCTTATCAACTTAATCTTGACAACACCAAAGTTAAATTCGATAGTTGCTGTGGCAACAAGCAGCAAGCCTCTCCGCAGTCAGAAACATAATGTCACAGAAACAACTTACTTGAGTACAGCTTCAAGAACTGTGCAAGAATAAATAAGGACTAAATAAAGGATCAAATATCACTTGAGCGCGGGGAAGATGCATAGATGAAAATTGATTTTTCATAGGTCATTTTATTCACCAACCCTTTAACTGCTCTTCTTTGACATACTGTTCTTCGCAGACCCCCTGCTAAAACCAAAACACCCGAAGAATGAGGTCAGAGGGATATACAGTATATTGTATGGAAAACACTTTGACATCGATAGCTCAATCTACCTCAGCTGTCTCTTCGTCTTATTGTTGGATCTACAACTCAAACAATGTTGTTACCATGTTAAAACAAGCAATGTTACGACTGTGTCGTACGACTGTCATACCTATAGGCGATTGTTGCCCTACCCTTCCATTTGCTGCGTGATGTGCAAAGTGAATTCCGTGGTGATCGTCGAAATATCAGCAACAGAGGAGGTTTCTTGTTTGTGTTAAATTCACTCACCTAACAACCCCTACCTTTCTCCTTTATAGACAGCATATCCCAAACATGACTGTTTGTCTAGGGGAATACAATGACACTGACGGCTGTTCAATGCTCTGAACAATAAGATAATATAGTTAGTCCTAGAATTGAGGCTAAACACATGCACATCCATTTTCAATAGGACCATTCCAAGTAGTGTATGAACACAAATTGTGTATAAAAAGTGGTGAAGGCAGACAAGTAGCAATATACAATTTCCTTCTCGCCAACCAGCTAACACAATTTGATAATGAGGGGGAAAATCTGGTAATTTCATGTACTAGTTGTAACAGCTTTCATTTTCTAAAGGCAATGCATTTCAAAATGTAAAAGGCAGACATGATTCCAATGCATAAGCATGAAAGGCCTCCCTTTACACAAATGAATTCAGCTCAAATCATCCCAGAATTCTCCTAGGACAGCAGTGGAGCAGGCTGTTTTTCTGACACGCCATGAATAAAAACGAACAGAGGTTTTTGCGATGGCCTGCGTCCTGCTGCAAAAACAGAAAGCTCAGCGCTCGCTCGTTTCCCCCCAGTGCTCTAGTAATAGGCCGGTGGAAATAAACGTAATCACAACACTTTGTTCTCCCCAGTGATATAATTTCTTATTATTACTTTTCACCTCGTCCGCCTCTGAGACGACCATCAGAATCTCATTTGATTGTGTTTACATTTGTTTTGGATCCCAACCATGCTGATACTAAAAAGCGATTACTGCTTAAAGTCGGACCAAGAGAGAGACACGTGAGATCTCTTCGCAGAACAGGAACATGGAGGATTCGCACAGCTCTAATGCTGACATTTACGATTCTACCTTTTCCCAAAAGTAAGGTTCGGTACATTGAAAAGAAAATAACTGATTATGACAAACATAGCCTTCAAGAGAAGCCTTTGACTAAGAGTCAAAAGAAAGTAACATTTAACAAAGTCTAACAGTACAGTTCAAAGCTACAGTGGGAAATGTAATTTATCAAATTGTCAACACTTCAAAACTACATGTAAAACGATACTTTCCTTTCCATCTTAACTTTAATAAAATATACAATTGTCACATTAACTGTAACATCCACTCTCTAAATGATGGTCTCAGGGCATTCATCTTTCATGAATAATTAATTTAACTAAACCCTTTAGACTTATGGGAATTGGCATATATAGATTGAAACATTTCAATTTGTCCCTAATAGAAGAAAAATGAAAAGCATATGCATCACCATGGTAGCAATTAAAGGGGAACAGTTTGGCGATTATGGTGAAATTATCCGACCAAAGGTGAGGACACAACCGTTCACCTGACACAAGACTGAATTCAAACATTATGCTGTTGATTTTATGTGCATTTTACATTTACTCTACTTTTCGCAGCATTTGTCGATAACGAAATCTTAAAATACTGTGGACACATTCAGTAACGTAATAAGAATATTAAATGGGAAATGTGGGGTGGGTGCAACATTAAGACCAAAAAATGAGAAGGTTTTAGTGAGAGGACTAACTGGTGACTCCAAGTGGCCAAACACCTCTCAAAGTGTGCACAGTTACAAAATATTTTCAATGCACTTTTATGACTCAAAATAAAGTTAATTTTTTTTCCAGGTCTCCTAGCTGTGTCGTTGAGGAACAAGAGCAAGCACATTTGTAGTTGTTTAGTTTGGAACACAGCCCCGCATCCCTGCCTTTACACAATTACTGTTGTTGTTTACACAATCCAAAAACGGTCCATTATAAATCGCAATCTGGGTCAAATGGGTATCATGTGAAAGCGTATTCTATTGCCAACATGACTAGCTAAATTGTACAATGCGTACAGTGTAAGGCACATCAAGAGAAACGGACGGTAATTTAGGTGAGCATAAAACGGATTCATGAGTGCATTCAGGTGCGTGTTCCGCGGCAAATATAGGTGCATTCGGTTTCGAACAAGCCAAAGTATGAAGCCATGTCATCCTTGTAACTGTCCATCAAACATAGCGTTCATAAACATTGATACTGTAAACGACAGGAGTTTTACAATATGGAAATGTGAAGTGCACATTTGGTCATTTCGATTCCCCGCTCTCAGATCAAAAAGTGTTGCAAAAGTAGCCCAATAATCATGTTACTGTGCTTGGTGCTCATGTTGAGAACGTCTGTGAGTTGAATCCCAATATAGCATTGTAAAGCGGAGACCCTGAGCTCTGACCTCATATATATATAGGCTTATCAGTGACCAAATCTGACATTTTCAACCCATATACGGGTTGTGAGTGTAAAGGGCTACCCATTTAATAATGACTATCCTAGAACTAAACTACCACTTCAAGGTTGAATGTCTTCAGCGTCCTACAGAGTTAAAAACCGCAGAGCCACGCGGTCCGACTGTTACGACTTAGCCAATGAAATTAGGTTTGTAAATATGTAATAATGGGCTCATTATAGATGTACTGCTAATTTTCTTCTTTCTGATGCAGCTATCTACTGTACTAATTGCGATAATTATTAATGAAAGTGAAGGGGCCTTTAGAATTCGTCAATAGGGCATCTAAATCATGATAAAATAAAACCGTCGTTTATGAAGATAATTTGATTCTAATCAAAGATCACACTGTTCTCTGTGGTATAACCCTTAATACAAATCAAACCCAAACTCTTTCCCGCTAACCCTCCTCTGGGAAAACTTGACAATGGGAGGATGTCCATGTCATTAAAGGCAATTTCTTAAGCAACCCTGTTTCCAATTGATTTAGCCGGTTGCAAATGGAGATTCAATTACGTTCTTCTTCCAAGTGAGTGTAGAGCTAATGGTCTACAGCCATCAATAGAGGACCTGCTCGGGGACAGTCAGTAGTAGTAGTGGCTGAGCCAGATAGAGCGCCTTTGCTGTGCACTTTGTTAAATTACCCCAGGTTAGTGTAGCATACTAAAGACCGACAAAGCAATTAGTTCTGGACCAGTGTTGCTCAACCTTCGTTAGAATAACCATTGCAAACAGGTCATGCATCAATACTATTGAGCCGGTTGGAAGCTTTTATTTCCTAGCAAACAAGTTAAACTGATCATGGATTAGACAACTAGTGGGGCATGAACAACCAAGATTACTTAAAGGGTTTCTCAACAACAAACGAATGGTCAATAATGAATAGGGAGGTCACCCTTGGCAACCAGCAACAGCAAAACAGTCATCCCAGCACATGGGATGGCACCGTCATGGGATGGCACCAAAATGAGTTGAGGAAAGTAGTGCTAACTACATAGGGAATAGGGTGCCATTTGAGACACGGAAAAGTTTCACAAAATGGAGTTAGGGTGGTGGAGGGGCATTGTATTCCAGCAGTGGTACACTAAGCATCATAACGGCTTGCAAGTCTTAACAGTGACCAGAGGACTCTCTCATTCAGCCTACCAATCACAATGACGCTTTTACTATCAGTATTGACCTCCCAGCCATTACAGAGCAGTAATAGAGGCCCTCCTTACATCTGCCATTAAAATAATGAGAGGTGCTCATACGAATGTTAGGGACTTTTATGATTTTAACCTAATCGTGTGATGGAGATTTACATTTCTTTCAGTAGGAAGTTGTGCAAAGTGATTGAGATAAAAGCTCACTGTTATTCTACAACAACATACAAGAAAACGATAAGGACCATTTAATATGCACACATCACAGAGCACAGGGACTGCTGTCAAGGGTAGGTTGTGTTGGGTTTCCATGAACACACAGGTACCCTGGTCCAACTGTAAAACCACTGACCCACCAATTGTGATTCTTTGTATTCTAATTATATAGTCAATCTACAATGTTCAGGAAATGAATGCAAACGAGTAAGAAACAAAAACTTGAATTTAAACATCCAAAATGAAAGAGTAAACGCCAGTCTAATTCCATTCCATTTCATTTTCGTATGCATTCATTTTCCCCTGTGGCAGATAAACAGTCAAAGCCGAGCTGAGAATTAATCTAGAAGGCCATTGAAGTGCTGCAAAATTCTACACTGGTCTATGCTTTCCTCCATTTTCTGCAATTACCTTTCTGTTTCACATTCAGCCCCAAGGACTGCTCATTCCCCAAGGTGCTGATAGACTACTTGTCGTCTTCTCTTTTTTTTCTTCTTACAGTCAGTGTGGATGCTCCTGCAGTTATATCTAAATGTAGACTTGTATTATGCAACACATGCTTCCAACTACTGTATGATATCCTCCATTGCCAATGGATCAACAGAAATCTCTGAAAATGTATAGTCTGCTGCAGTATACAAGTTGTTACAGTAATAATACTATATTGTCAGTGTAACTCAACTTAGAAAATATAGAGACTTTGTTCCCCCTCAGTACTCCATCAGATTAATGTCTGGATCCCAGTTTTTATTTATGCAGTGAAGTGTGCAGCATTGCACATCTCTCTCATAACCTGTAGCTAAATCAGTTGCTGTGTAAATATATCACAGTGCCTATTCATCATCAGTTGGATTTGGAATGTATAACAATCAATGATCTTCCATTAATTATACTTTATTCTAAATTAACATTTGCATAAGAGCTTATTGATAGCTAGCTATATTTACACAACACATTATGACCTGTTGAATCACATGACGGACTGCATTATTGATGTTGATGTGTTCATTACATAAATGGCACCAGCAACGATGAGTTCATGCAGTATAGTAAGGCCACGGCACCGGTCCCTATGTCCTCAGATCAGAAACATGGCAGGGTGCATTCTTGGCATGGCAAGAGGGGTGACGTTAAAAGCTTTTTACTGTTAGGAGGTGATTTCTGCTCCCTCCATGAGGGATAGCTTTTTTTTTCAGGGAGGAAGTGGATGGGTTTCACATGCCCTGGGATATATAAGAGGGCAGAATGGACTCCTATAAAATAGAAGATGGCTCTTATCTCAGTGTGTGTCCTTCCACTAAGAACATGACATTAAATCACTGTGAGCTTGGATGCCTACTGCCTCGGGCCGACACTAGGCTACTTCATTGCACGCAAAGGACAAGTATAGCTCAGTCGGATACAATGTAGAAATGTGAATATTTCCATACAATGCTTATTACAGCTTCAAAAAACAGATATGATCTTGGCGTGTGGCGTGTGGGTACGGAATAAAAACCAACAAAGCTGCAGCGTGACCTGAAAGGGCGAGATGAATACATCATGATCTTAAAATGTGAGGTTTGTGGGACCCACCATGGAGCTGACCCTCAAGAGATATTTAAGAACAAAAACAGTCTTTTAAGAGAAAAATTCAAGAGGATGCCTTCAGGGAAATAACAAACCAAAAGTCACTCAGCTTGGAGTACAACGCTGTTTTCATAAATGCTGACCGAGTCAGAGGAAAATCAATAAACGCCACCACAGATCAAAGTCAACTGTTATCCACCTCCTACACACGCTCATTAAAAAGGCCTAACAAAAATAAGTCTGTAACTACATTGAATGAAAACTTGATCGCAAAATAAAACACAAGAAACAGAAAAGGGTCCTCATATAGGTATAGCGTAGACAAACGCAACAGTTACCTCTCCTAGACATTCAACCATGAGACTTTGAGAGCCCTCTAACCACGAGCCATGGCATCATCGGGATATAGTGGGAGATGTACCTCTTCAGGTGTTGTATTATAATGTCGTTGACATCCGGCTGAGGAGCAGTGAGGACTTAACTGCAGCCGTCTCAAGTCTTCACCACATGTACCGTCTGCCTCATTATCCTGTCCATAACCGTGGCTTGAAATACGCTGAAACCGTCTCTGCTCCTTGTAAACTGATGCCTGATGCTTCCATCCTGTGACAGTTTTTAAATGTGTTTTTGTATTACTCAGTTTCACTGTAGCCAGCACCCTTGAGGCATACTCTGATCATTCATCAATTCAGTTCAAACTCACAGTGAGTGATTTTATATGAAAAGGGAGGGTAAGGTAGGGAGGGGGGGGGGACAGACTGCCACAAGGAGATAGAACATAAAACAGATAAGCAGTCAAGAAATTGCAAGTCAGGAAAAGTTTACAATCAAGATGACGGTGTCTATAAAACATAGTAATATTAAAACAAATTCAACAGCTGACATAGAACTGAAGCAAATGACCAGGGTAAAACAAAAGGATATGGGCTAACTGGGATTTGGTTCTACGTGAATAATGGATCAAAACTGTCAGTTCATATGCCATTTCAATTTGACAGCACGCTCAAACTGATCAGCTATGCATCAGTCTTCATACTTTCACATCAATCAAAATCTGGTGGTGCACATTGTAGAACTCTAATACTGTAAGAGGAATAGTAGAATGCTCTCCAAGTCTAATTTACATAAAAACACTTCTTTACTTATCAAAATGGATACTGCTGCATTGATCAAATAACCCAATGTTCAGACTGAACCCCCGTTTTCCTTGGCAGTTCTTTTCTCTGAACTAGTTTCATCTCAGTAGCCTCTATATGTAACCAAGTTGGAATGAAAAGCTCACTCCTCAGCTTGAAATGCCTCCAACTATGCCACCAAATTGCTAGCTTTTCTGTGGCATAGCTGGGCAGTCAAGTGTGTTTCTAAGACAGAGGACCAGAGAACACTCAGAGTATTGGGCTTTTCACAACCCACCTGGGCACAGTCGTCAGTTCAACATCTAGTTTTGGATTTACATTTGGTTGAGTTGTCAACTAACTCATTTACAATCAGTTTTCCAAATTGATTCAAAGTCATCACATTACTTTTTTTGGTTGAAATTATGTGGAAATTACATTGATTCAACCAGTTTTTGCCCAGTGGGAAATAATGGAATGAATAGTCCAATAAGGTCTGAATAGCTACCATGGACCCATTATAGAAACTGCTTGGTTCACCAGGATAGAGTGTGCTATGGCTGTGTTTCTACACTCTATTTATCACAACTTGTCCTACAGCACTGACTGTTCTGCTCTGTTCTCTCCCACTGAATTTGCTCGATGGATCATCAGAGGACATGTTTGAACAGCTGACCCCCGGGCCTCAGATGAAGAGGCTAAAGAAACAGTGAAAAGACCATCAGACTGACTTGTAGCAGAGCATGGGTAAAATCACTGGGTGTGCCAAGCCTGAAAACAAATGCCATATTACAACCTGTGATGTGATAATTGCGTTGTTTGCTCTGTACCCTGTTAGTTCATATGCCTTGCGACCGTGATATATGCCTAAGGCCAAGCCAATTAGAAGACACATTGGCAGAACACTTTTTTTTTCACCTTTATTTAACCAGGTAGGCCAGTTGAGAACACGTTCTCATTTACAACTGCAACCTGGCCAAGATAAAGCAGTGCGACAAAAACAACAGCACAGAGTTACACATGGAATAAAGAAACGTACAGTCAACAACACAATAGAAAAATCTGTATACAGTGTGTGCAAATGAAGTAAGGAGGTAAGGCAATAAATAGGCCATAGCGGCGAAGTAATTACAATTTATCAATTAACACTGGAGTGATAGATGTGCAGATGAGGATGTGCAAATAGAAATACTGGTGTGCAAAAGAGCAGAAAAACAAATATGGGGATGAGGAAGGTAGTTGGTTGGATGGTCTATTTACAGATGGGATGTGTACAGCTGCAATGATCGGTAAGCTGCTCTGACAGCTGATGCTTAACGTTAGCGAGGGAAATATGAGTCTCAAACTTCAGAGATTTTTTGCAATTCGTTCCAGTCATAGGCAGCAGAGAACTGGAAGGAAAGGCGGCCAAAGTAGGTGTTGGCTTTGGGGATGACCAGTGAAATATACCTGCTTGAGCGCGTGCTATGGGTGGGTGTTGCTATGGTGACCAGTGAGCTGAGATAAGGCGGAGCTTTACATAGCAAAGACTTACAGATGACCTGGAGCCAGTGGGTTTGGCGACGAATATGTAGCGAGGACCAGCCAACGAGAGCATACAGGTCGCAGTGGTGGGTAGTATATGGGGCTTTGGTGACAAAACGGATGGCACTGTGATAGACTACATCCAATTTGCTGAGTAGAGCGTTGGAGGCTATTTTGTAAAAGACATCGCTGAAGTCAAGGAACGGTAGGATAGTCAGTTTTACGAGGGTATGTTTGGCAGCATGAGTGAAGGAGGCTTTGTTGTGAAATAGGAAGCCGATTCTAGATGTAATTTTGGATTGGAGATGCTTAATATGAGTCTGGAAGGAGAGTTTACAGTCTAGCCAGACACCTAGGTATTTATAGTTGTCCACATTTCTAAGTCAGAACTGTCCAGAGTAGTGATGCTAGTCGGGCGGCAGGTGCAGGCAGCGATCGGTTGAAGAGCATGCATTTAGTTTTATTAGCATTTAAGAGCAGTTGGAGGCTACGGAAGGAGTGTTGTACGGCATTGAAACTTGTTTGGAGGTTTGTTAACACAGTGTCAAAACAAGGGCCAGAAGTATACAGAATGGTGTCGTCTGCGTTGAGGTAGATCAAAGAATCACCCACAGCAAGAGCGACAAGAGCGACATCCCATACAGTTACATGACCTACAGCATGGTTAAGGAAGTTAATGTTTCTGACATTTTCAGACTACTAAACAACTATTGATCTCCATCCATGGCTAATCTAGGAAAGGGACAATTTTAGCTAGCTAGACACTGGAGGACAACACAACGAAATGCAACAATTCAACTTGTTTCTGTTGAGAATGTATTTCTCTGTGATAGGAGTGAAGCCAAATCCAAACTGCCTTCCCTTGACCCTATTTTTGGTGTGCCAGAAAAACACAGTGAGACATTTTTGAGGGAAGCCTATTCCCCATGTAGTGCACTACTTTTAACCAGGGCCCATAGGGCTCATTGTTGGACATAAAATACACCAGAAAGACACCAGAGGGGTATCCTCTGGTTGAAGAGCATGCATTTAGTTTTATTAGCATTTAAGAGCAGTTGGAGGGTTTGAGGAGGTTTGAAGAAGGTTTGAGGAGTTAGCGAGGTAACGTTGGTCAACTCTGAGTTCAACTTGGGATAACCAGTCATATGAAAGTGGCTCACCTTTTAGCCAGGTACATTTCTGTGGCAACGAATCATTCAGAACTAACCTGCTCTGGGGCAGGCTAACTCATGGCTAACTCCACTTACCCTGAATGAAATGACGTAGCCACGAGTTGAGGACCAATTAAATAAGATTCCCTCCCTCTTGCAAAGATTGTGTCATCACCCCCTATTTTATTACTAAATTTTTGTAAATAAAAAAATAGTGATGTTAAAATATATCACATTACACATTTAGTAATAATAGAATACATTTTAAACTTCACGCACAGTAACACTTTTGTATGACTTAAAGCTACAATATGTAACTTTTGGGCGACCTGACCAAATTCACATAGAAATGTGAGTTTTAGATGTTTCATTCTCATTGAAAGTAAGTATAAGAAGCGGTAGATCTGTTCTATGTGCGCCATTTCTATGCTTAACATTTTTACATTTAGTTTTTGTGTCTTTTACTTCCGGTTTTGTACACCAGTTTCAAACATATTTGTTGGTCTGATGTGATTAATGAGGAGCATCCAGATGCTGCACTTGATGAATTTATGAAACTGCTTCTTCCAATTATTGATAAACATGCACCTGTTAAGAAACTGATTGTTAGAACTGTTAAGGATCCATGGATTGATGAGGAATTGAAAAACTGTATGGTTGAAAGAGATGGGGCAAAAGGAGTGGCTAATAAGTCTGGCTGCACATCTGGTCACACATTGAGAAAATGTGTGACTAAACTCAACAAAAAGAAGAAGAAACTGTATTATGAAGCCAAGATCCATGATATAAAGAATGATGGGGGGGGGGGGGGACTTTGGAGTACTTTAAATTAAACTATGGGCAGAAATACAAATTCAATTCCATCGAATCAGATGGCTTATTCATCACAAAACCATTTGATGTTGCCAAATATTTTAATGATTATTTCATTGCCAAAGTGGGTAAACTTGGGCAGGAAATGCCAACAACGAACAGTGAGCAATTGTGTTCATGCATAAAAACAGCAAATAATGAAAGAAAAGTATTGCAAGTTTGTATTTTGTAAAGTTAGTTTGGGAAAGGTGGAAAAATTATTTTTATCGATCAATAATGACAAACCTCCTGGCATTGACAACTTAGATGGAAAGCTACTGAGGATGGTAGCTGACTCTATAGCCACTCCTATCTGTCATATTTTTAATCTGAGCCTAGAGGAAAGTCTTTGTACTCAGGCCTGGAGGGAAGCCAAAGTAATTCCGCTACCCAAGAGTGGTAAAGCAGCCTTTACTGGTTCTAACAACAGACCTATAAGCTTGCTGCCAGCTCTTAGCAAACTGTTGGAGAAAATTGTGTTTGAACAAATACAATGCTATTTCTCTGTAAACAAATTAACAACAGACTTTCAGCATGCTTATAGAGAGGGCACTCAACATGTACTGCACTGACACAAATGACTGATGATTGGTTGAAAGAAATAAGAAGATTGTGGGAGCTGTACTGTTAGATTTTAGTGCAGCCTTTAATATTATTGACCATAGTCTGACCATAACCTGTTGTTGAAAAAACATATGTGTTATGGCTTTTCAACCACTGCCATATTGTGGATTCAGAGCCATCTATCTAATAGAACTCAGAGGGTTTTCTTTAATGGAAGCTTCTCTAATGCCAAATATGTAAAGTGTGGTGTACCGCAGGGCAGCTCTCTAGGCCCTCTACTCTTTTCTATTTTTACCAATGACCTGCCACTGGCATTAAACAAAGCATGTGTGTCCATGTATGCTGATGATTCAACCATATATGCATCAGCAACCACAGCTAATTAAGTCACTGAAACCCTTAACAAAGAGTTGCAGTCTGTTTTGGAATGGGTGGCCAGTAATAAACTGGTCCTGAACATCTCTAAAACTAAGAGCATTGTATTTGGTACAAATCATTCCTTAAGTTCTAGACCTCAGCTGAATCTGGCAATGAATGGTGTGGCTGTTGAACAAGTTGAGGAGACTAAATTACTTGACGTTACCTTAGATTGTAAACTGTCATTGTCAAAACGTATAGATTCAATGGTTGTAAAGATGGGGAGAGGTCTGGCCGTAATAAAGAGATGCTCTGCTTTTTTGACACCACACTCCAAAAAGCAAGTTCTGCAGGCTCTAGTTTTGTCTAATCTTGATTATTGTCCAGTCGTGTGGTCCAATGCTGCAAGGAAAGACCTAGTTAAGCTGCAGCTGGCCCAGAACAGAGCGGCACATTTTGGGACTTCCTTCCATCTCATATTGCTCAAATAAACAGCAAACCTAGTTTCAAAAAACAGATAAAGCAACACCTCGGGCACAACGCCTCTCCCCTATTTGACCTATATATTTCACAGTGGTTTAGCTGGTACAGTGATTCTCTACAGAATGACTGCTTGTTTTGTCACAAACTGAAATTAGGCAAACTATTAGAATTTTAGCAACCAGGAAATGGCAGAGCGATTTCTGCATAGTGCATCTTTAACACAATTATTTTATCGATAGGAGTCCGAAAAAAAGGTGCATGTGGCACTTCTAAAAGCCTTTTTCAGACCATAGGCTGCTGAATTTGCAAGATAAATCTTCTTTCATTTTGATTTCAGCACAAATAAAAATGTGGCACTGACTCGCCATGGATTGATGTTTCAGCATGGTTTCAATGAAGAGTCCGGTGTTCGACTAGCCATGTGTGACATGCATGCTAGTGTTAGCGGCAGGCGGACAAGCAATATCCACCGACGCAGTACAGATGAAGCCTGAGCTGGAATGTGAAGATAACTGAAGTTTGTTAGCTTTAGAAAACCCTGATTAAACCTAGCTTGTTTCATAGGATAACTGACGGGAAAATCAGCTACAAGTGATTTTAATTTTGGAAATCTGTTCCCAAGTATTTCCAAGCGTAATAGAGACACGTGATCGCATACAAACGTAAGCAAGGTTTGAAATGATTATGTTTTAGTCAAATATATCTGTTTGGGCTTGTTAAAGGTACGTAGCATCATCAAGGACCCAACACACCCCAGCCACGAGCTGTTCACTGCCTTACTATCGGGCAGACGGCATCGGAGCATGAAGTCTGACACCAACTGTCTCAGAGACAGTTTCTATCTTCAAGCCATTAGACTGCTGAACACTTGAACTAGACTAACCACCTGCTCTGATTCTCTGCACCTTAGCACACATGCACTCACTCATGCGCGCACACACACACACACACACACACACACACACACACACACACACACACACACACACACCTGCTGCTACCAGACTCCTGTTATACTGCTCAATTTATACACTGACTATAAATTGTGCCTTCCAGTATTATACTTATGCTCAAATGTATTATTCTACTCTACTGAGCCATTTACTTTATGTTCGTATTTTTATCTTAAAATGTTTCTTATTGTTGCATTGTCAAGCATGAACCTGCAACTAAGCACTTTGTTGGACGTTGTACAGTATACCACGCGTATCCCTTACATACTAATAAAACTTGAAACTATTTGTAATTATGTTCCGGACCATCCGCTCAAGAAAAAAAACTGCCTGCGGCTGAATATAGATGATGATCCCTGTAATAGGGTGCCATTTTGGATTAGGGATGGGCATTTGACATTTTTGGACTGTTTGAGTACTCGCATGATTTTTGCATATGTACAAATGGAACACAAGAGTCAAAGCAAATTAATGTTGTCTTCCAGACAAATTTCACAAAGCACATTCCACCAAATAGTTTTACAGAAAAAAATGTGATCTCTGGTCAAAGATCGAGCTATGACGTCAGTTCGAGTACTCCGTTACTCATGCCTATCCCTATTCTGGTGGTCTGACTGAGGATGGGGATTGTGTACTAGGTACGTAATAGGTCACCATTGGGGCCAGCTCACTATGACACTGTCCGTCCATCCATCCTCACTGAAGGGTGAAGCGTTGCTCTCCGCACTTTAACTACACATTTCAGTGCCCCATATATAAAAATGTCCAATAATTAACACCATGTAAAACCTTTAGGTTCACACCATGCTCATTCAAAATCAATACTTGTAACTGTTACTGTGAATAGAATGGCAAACAATAGAGGTGAATTAGCATAGATTAACTTTATAGTATGTTAGGGTCCTTAATTTGGAAGCTAGTGGACATAACACTCCCTAACCATTACAGAGCTGTGGATTTCACAGTTGTATTACTGAAGAAAAAAAAAAACATTTTTAGGTCATCCAACTCAATATTGTACCCTCAACACTGGTCAATAGAATAGAACTAACAGGTTCAAAGGACAGCCCACACTTTACTGAGGAACCTCACTATCCAAACGCCATTTGTTTGAGATAGTCAAATATACATTTCAGCAATTCACCCATAAATCAACATGACATGTATTTTCGATAATAATATTGAATTCTCTCTGACAGAATGAAAGATGTAGGCTTTCTTTTCAACTGACATACCTGTAACTACATGAAGGCCCATGTCCGGATACAAATCAGAGATCTGCCTTAGAAGTGGTTGTGCAATAACAAATTTGATACTGCCCCCCCGCCCACGGCCTGTTGCGTAAAAAACATGGCATAAATGCTACAGCGTAAATACGGCATTGTATGTTGGATTGAAGTGAGCCTTTGAGAGAACCTTTGGACAGGTACATTTTCTATTTCTGATCATTTCTGATAAATAGACCACTTTCAACCTCTCCAATCAGCAATCTTTTGTTCTGAGGGACAAAGAAACATTATGTTCATGCTAATTAAACATAGCTTTTGTTAGCAAGGGTTTTTCATAACGATGTAAACATTCTTACAGAAGTGTGTGTGTGTGTGTGTGTGTGTGTGTGTGTGTGTGTGTGTGTGTGTGTGTGTGTGTGTGTGTGCGTGTGTGTGTGTGTGTGTGTGTGTGTGTGTGTGTGTGTGTGTTATGGCTGCTTGGCATTTTGCTAAAGAGGATGCTATCGTAACCAATCTTGTAAAAAGCACATCTGGTGCAGACCATCTGTAAATACTGATATAGTAAAGTTAGCCAGTCACCTCCATATTTGGACAACATGTCAAATCAGTGTGTTAGACACTCGCGCTATCACAAAATAAACGCAATGGCAAATGATTCATACAAAATTATTTCCACAAAATGTGTAAGGAAAACAAAACTGTGCCAATTCTGATAAAATTATAACAGGTAAACCATAAACCACCCAACACTAAACAAGCCACATGACACTCACACAGTGCCATCTGCTTCCAGGGTGAATACAAAGACAATTTTTAGCAAATAAAGATTTGTATTAGTCAACTATTAGAAAGATTTTTATTCAAACAAAGATTTGTATTAGCAAACTATTCAAACATTTCTTATGAGCAAACTATTCCAAAGTAATGTGGCTAACAGTTAACATAATTGTAAGATTTTTTGTTAAAAACTGACCCGTTCTGTTTCATTTTGCAGATCTGGTTGGCATACTCAAGACTCATTTAACTCTGAAAACTACACTGAACAAAAATATAAAAACGCAACATGCAACAATTTCATACAGTTCATATAAGGAAATCAGACAATTGAATGAGGCCCTAATCTATGGACTTCACATGACTGGGAATACAGATATGCATGTTGGTCACAGACACCTTCAAAAAAGAGCAGACTTCTCCAATGTGACAGTGACCATCGAAGGTGAGCATTTGCCCACTGAAGTCGTTTATGACGGCGAACTGCAGTCAAATCAAGAACCTGGTGAGGACGATGAGCATGGAGATGAGCTTCCCTGAGAATGTTTCTGACAGTTTGTGTAGTTATTCTTCGGTTGTGCAAACCACAGTTTAATCAGCTGTACAGCTGGCTGGTCTCAGACGATCCCACAGGTGAAAAAGCTGGATGTGGAGATCCTGGGCTGGCATGGCTACACATGGTCTGCGGTTGTGAGGCCGGTTGGACGTACTGCCAAAAGGATGTTGGAGGTGGCTTATGGTAGAGGGATGAACATTCAATTCTCTGGCAACAGCTCTGGTGGACATCCGTGCAGTCAGCATGCCAAATGCACGGTCCTTCAAAACTGTAGCATTGTGTTGTGTGACGAACAGCACATTTTAGAGTGGCCTTCTAATGTCCCCAGCACCAGGTATCAGGGATTTAAACGCATGTTTACACAAAATTTGAGAGATACAATTTTGGCCGTATGGAACATTTCTGGGAACTTTTATTTCAGCTCATGAAACATGAGACCAACATTTAACTTCCCTGGGCTAGGTGGGGCGTTTGCGTCCCACCCTAGTCAACGGCCAGTGGAATCGCGTGGCGCGAAATACAAATACCTCAAAAATGCTATAACTTCAATTTCTCAAACATATGACTATTTTACACCATTTTAAAGACAAGACTCTCGTTAATCTAACCACATTGTCCGATTTCAAAAAGGCTTTACAGCGAAAGCAAAACATTAGATTATGTCAGGAGAGTACCCTGCCAAAAATAATCACACAGCCATTTTCAAAGCAAGCATATATATCACAAAAACCAAAACCACAGCTAAATGCAGCACTAATCGTTTGATGATCTTCATCAGATGACACTCCTAGGACATTATGTTATACAATACATGCATGTTTTGTTCAATCAAGTTCATATTTATATCAAAAACCAGCTATTTACATTAGCATGTGATGTTCAGAACTAGCATACCCACCGAAAACTTCCGGTGAATTAACTAAATTACTCATGATAAACATTGACAAAATACCTAACAATTATTTTAAGAATTATAGATACAGAACTCCTTTATGCAAACGCTATGTCAGATTTAAAAATTGCTTTTCGGCGAAAGCACATTTTGCAATATTCTGAGTACATAGCTCGGCCATCACAGGCTAGCTAATTTGACACCCACCAAGTTTGGGGCTCACAAACTCAGAATTACTATTAGAAAAATTGGATTACCTTTGCTGTTCTTCATCAGAATGCACTCCCAGGACTTCTACTTCAACAACAAATGTTGTTTTTGTTCCAAATAATCCATAGTTATGTCCAAATACCTCCGTTTTGTTCGTGCGTTCAGGTCACTATCTGAAGGGTAACGCGCGAGCCCATTTCGTGACAAAAAAAATCAAAATATTCCATTACCGTACTTAGAAGCATGTCAAAACGCTGTTTAAAATCAATTTTTATGCTATTTTTCTCGTAAAATAGCGATAATATTCCAACCGGGCAACATTGTATTCATTCAAAGGCTGAAAGAAAAAAATGGAGAAGTCTCGTGAACGCGAATCTCAGTCTCACTGTCCCCAGGCTGACCACTTACAAACTCTGCTGCTGTACTTTGCCCAGAGACAGCAGACACCCCATTCCACTTTCTGGCGGCTTTAGAAAGCCAATGGAAGCCTTAGAAAGTGTCACGTTACAGCACAGGTGCTGTATTTTCGATAGAAATGCAACAGAAGGACAACAAATTGTCAGACAGGGCACTTCCTGTATGGAATCTTCTCAGGTTTTGGCCTGCCATATGAGTTCTGTTATACTCACAGACACCATTCAAACAGTTTAGAAACTTTAGAGTGTTTTCTATCCAAATCGACTAATTATATGCATATTCTCATTTCTGGGCAAGAGTAGTAACCAGTTTAAACCGGATACGTTTTTTTCCGGCCGTGAAAATACTGCCCCCTAGCCCCAACAGGTTTAACATTTTGTGTTTATATTTTTGTTCAGTATATTTTTTTACAAAACAATAATCTAATCACTTACCTTGGAGTTACAATTGTAATTATTTTCCTCATTTTAAATGATAATTGCATAATTTCACTCTAAGTCACTGACAAATTAGGCAATGGTATTAAACAAGGAAGATTTGGAAATGGTACTAGGGTCCCTGCCCTGTGTTAAGCATGGCTGCTTGGAAGTAATTTCTCTTTAGTACAAAGTAGGATTATTTCATGCTTGGAAAAAGAAAATATGCATGTGATGAAGGGAACACATGTATGCAACTTTATTGTGATTCTGTGGAGTTTTTTTCTTAACTATGACAAGTGACTATTTCTCACTACACAGAGATGCTAACCAGGGGCTAGACAACTAGGGTGTGGACAGATTCAGTAGAGACATGAACAAAGACCATGATCTCTTTCACAGATACGCTGCAGTGTTGGTTCTGTCTCTGAACTGCATAACATAAAGGAGTCATACAAGCACTGGGTTACAAGCTGCAAGCACTTTAGACCTTGCTTTAATTAGTCCCTAGAGCGACCACATTTCTCAGGCTCCCAGAAAATAATATTCCCCCGCCCAGTCATCAAGTGCCCACTCTCCTCTATGATGCTCCGCTCTCCTCTCCATATTTTCACTGTCTGTTAACACTTAACATACTTTCAAACGGTCTCTTGAATTCAAGCACTTTTCTGTTCAGCATTACAGCATCGAGGAAAGGTTTTGTACACACTTATTCAAGCAGCTCTTAGTAGGTGGGTGCAGTAGGCAACTAGTGTACAATTTTGAGAGCTTGGGACTATAAGGTTCTCTGTCAAAATGGAGTTATTGACTTGTTCTGTTCAATGTTCTCTACCAATACAGTACTCTAAAAACTACAAATTCATGTAGTTAAGCTCAAAATAATACAAGATAAAAATTGCTGACACCATTCAAACCAGTGAGAGTTCGGAACTTTAAAGCCAATTATTATATTTTTGCAGATAGAACCTTCTAGTTCCAAGCTCTCGATGTGTTTATACTGAAGATAAGTCCATCATGACACTGGCATTGGCTAATGGAATTCAAAACAATGCTGTTTTTTTCTCTTCCTTTCAGGCAATGCCTATATTGATTTGTCCAAGTTGTCGGTGAGAGTGAGAGAAAGAGCTCACTCACAGTAACACCATCTGGGGTGTAATTTGAAGCTAGTTATCCACTTTAAACACTTTCTCTCCAAGCCAAACAGCTATATTAGAGCTGGATAATGATGCACATTGTCACAAAGAGAAAAGCACCGAGAAGAGAGTAGTGCACCCACTTATATGAGCTGTACTGTATGCTCATACAAAGAAAGAAATCAACAACTGAAATGGATGCATGTATTGTATTTAATAATCCTGAAAGACGAGTCATAAAATACCTGCAAAGTGCCTAAACGACAGCAATCTCAAGCAGTAGCTACTAGCTGTTCTAACAGAGCAAGGGGGCTGTGCTTTTAATACCACCACCATTACTGTATATCACTTCTGAATGTATAGCCATTTGGTTTCATTTAAATGTAAATCTGGGCACTGAACTGCACACTTTGACACCCTAGGCAGACAGATTCTGATGATTCATTCTAGAACAGAACGGCAGTTGGAAATATCACAGCCCCCTACTCTCGCTCCGAGTGGAAACAACAAATTTGACCTTCGTCTCATTTCATCAATGCCCTGCTACCCTGCAGAACAGAAATGTAAAGATACTGCAACAACAACAAACATGTATATGGAAATATCAGACCAATGTGTCTTTTACTTCTTTTTTATTGTGTGTCAGTTGTTGTTCCAACTGTGTCAATCATATTAAGGACAGCTAACAGAGAAAGCGCAATCAGCAGCCTGGTTCACGGTTGAACTGATGTATGAAGCTATTTGATGAGTCTCCATGTCAAATGTCTCTAGGAGGGATAGAAAAAGAAGGGGGTGGGGTGGTGGTTTTAAGGGGTGCATCCCAAATTGCATCCTATCCCTTTATAGTGTCCTACTACATAGGGCTCTGGTCAAAAGTAGTCCACTATAAAGGGAATAGGGTGCCATTTGGGACACAGACAAGGTTGGATCATGAATGTACTGTAGTCTGCCTGACTGAGCATCCAGTGGGTGAGCTGGCTGTAGAGCTGACAGCTTTCTGTGCGTTTGAGAGAACAGCACCACTGGATGAGGGCTCAGACAAAAGATAAAATACATGCATTTACATGTCGCTGCAGGGCCAGTTGATGCTGCACTGACTAGGGGAGCAAAGGGATGGACTGAATAATGCAAAGATTGTGATGAATTAGACAGCTTCCTTATCCAGTCTTCATTGCACTAACTGTTAAATAACAGCTAAATAGTACTCACTTCTAAGGAATACACAAATAAATAATGTTTCAGGTGACATTAAAAATGTATTAGAAATGCATTAGGTGAATTAAGAATTTATACAAAGGACATGTATATTCCATCAATGAATTGGAAACATAATACTGTGTTTTGTTGCAAACTAAGTCAATAAAAATGTATGCAGGACTCATTGCTTAGGTAAATTTACCGTCCTTCATTTATCTATGGGTAGAGACTAAGAGCTCCATTTTAAAGCTGCAATATGTAACTTTTTCACATAGAAAAGTGTGTTATAGATCAGTCATTCTCATTGAAAGCAAGTCCAAGAAGCGGTAGATATGTTCTATGTGCGCTACTTCTATGCTTCCCATTTTTAAGTTTCATAAACTGAAATTAGGCAAACTATTAGAATTTTAGCAACCAGGAAATGGCAGAGCGATTTCTGCATAGTGCATCTTAAACAAACCTAACGCAATGGCAAATTTAAGTGCTGGCGGTAGCGCTATAGGTCATGGGGTGTGTCAAAAATATTTTTGCTATTTTAACAGACGTTATTATGACCGCAATAGCTGGCAGAGCCCAGCCAGAGCTGGGCTTTGATTAATAAAACAAGTTGTAGGTGTAACAAGGGCTTGGCCACTCACTGTCCAATCAAGGCGTTCCATGGCTTAATAATGCCTTTGCGTTGCCATCAACTCCAATTCCGCTGTCCATTCCTAGTCCATTGTGGATTGATACTACATTGTATTAAAATAGCATAGGCTACAGTAAAGAGTGCAAGCAACACTAAAAAAATATGTTTAGAGTGTTGACAGTCTAAATTGCTGTAATTAGCTTCAAAGAGTATAGTCCTTTACACATAGCACTTCAGCTCAAATCAAAAAATACTAGCAAGGCTCCTGTAAATTGTATGTGTGAGACGTGATCTCAATAAGAAAGATATAGCCTAGGCCTACTGTTGATTTGGAATTATGGGACTGAACATTTAGAATTAGGGCTGGGCGGTATACTGTATTTTACTATATACTGATACACGGACCGGTTTGAGTTTTTACTTTACCAGTGGTGTAAAGTACTTAAGTAAAAATACTTTAAAGTACTACTTAGCCTGTTTGGGCTAGGGGGCAGTATTGAGAATTTTGGAAAAAATATGTGCCCATTTTTAACTGCCTCCTACACCAACTCAGAAGCTAGAATATGCATATTATTGTTCAGGTTTGGATAGAAAACACTCTGAATTTTCTAAAACTGTTTGAATGGTGTCTGTGAGTATAACAGAACTCCTATGGCAGGCAAAAACCTGACAAGGTTTCAAGCAGGAAGTACCCTGTCTGACAAGGAGTCGTGCGTCTTGCATCTGTTTATTGAAAAGTAAGGATCTTAGCTGTAACGTGACAATTCCCAGGGCTCCGATAGGCTCTCAGAACCCGGGAAATACCTGAAGGTTGACGAGGCAGCCTCAGGCTGAAACACATTATCGCCTTTGGTAAGTGGCGGATCAGAGGACCTTTGAATGAGGCGCGTGCACGATTCGCTCCTGAGGAGAAATTTAATTCGGCTGTTTAGGCTCAATGCATATTCCCGGTCGGAATATTATCGCTTTTCTACGAGATAAATGGCATAAAAATTGGTTTTAAACAGCGGTTGACATGCTTTGAAGTACGGTAATGGAATATTTAGACATTTTTTGTCACGCCAATGCGCCATGCGCAAGACCGTGATGTAGCATTCTGATAGTGTCTAGAACTCACGAACAAAACGTCGCTGTTTGGATATAACGATGGATTATTTGGGACCAAACCAACATTTGTTATTGAAGTAGAAGTCCTGGCAGTGTATTCTGACGAAGAACAAGCAAGGTAAGAACATTTTTCTTATAGGAAATGTGATTTTGGTGGAGGCTGACCTGGGTGGGTGTCTAAATAGCTAGCCCTGTGATGCCGGGCTATGTACTTAGATTATTGCAAAATGTGCTTCATCCGAAAAGCTATTTTAAAATCGGACATATCGAGTGCATAGAGGAGTAATGTATCTATAATTCTTAAAATAATTGTTATGCTTTTTGTGAACGTTTATCGTGAGTAATTTAGTAAATGGTTAGTAAATTCCCCGGAAGTTTGCGGGGGTTATGCTTTTTCTGAACGTCACATGCTAATGTAAAAAGCTGTTTTTTGATATAAATATGAACTTGATTGAACAGACATGCATGTATTGTATAACACAATGTCCTAGGTGTGTCATCTGATGAAGATCATAAAAGGTTAGTGCTGCATTTAGCTGTGGTTTGGGTTTATGTGACATGATATGCTAGCTTGAAAAATGGGTGTCTGATTATTTCTGGCTGGGCACTCTGCTGACATAATCTAATGTTTTGCTTTCGTTGTAAAGCCTTTTTGAAATCGGACAGTGTGGTTAGATTAACGAGATTCTTGTCTTTAAATAGCTGTAAAATAGTCATATGTTTGAGAAATTGAAGTAATAGTATTTCTAACGATTCAAAAATCGCGCCACTGGATTTCAATGGCTGTTACGTAGGTGGGACGAGTTCGTCCCACATGCGCCAGAGAGGTTAAGTAGTTTTTGGGGTATCTGCGCTTTATTATTTATATTTTTGAATGCATGTAGGACAGGTTCAATTCACGCACTTATCAAGAGACTATCCCTGGTCATGACTACTACCTCTGATCTGGCACACTCAATAAACACACATGCATAGTTTGTAGATTATTGTCTAAGTATTGGAGTGTGCACCTGGCTATCCGTAAATGTTTTTGTTTTTTTGTGCCGTCTGGTTTGCTTAATATAAGGAATGTGAAACGATTCATACTTCTACTTTTGATACTTAAGTATATTTAAAAACCAAATGTTTTTAGACTTTTACTCAAGTAGTATTTTTAATGGGTGACTTTCACTTGAGTCATTTTCTATTGAGGCATCATTACTTTTACTCAAGCATGACAATTGGGTACTTTTTCCACCACTGTACTTTACCTTTTATAACAGTATTATAATCTTTGGTTTGTTAAATGTGATACGCAACTCCTGCACATTTAATGTTTTTTTTCCTAGTTTACTACATTTGCTACTTGCAAGTCGTCTCTCTCCTGCATGCAGTGGTTTATAAATATACGCCATTGCAGCGGTCTAAGCCACTGCATCTCAGTGCAAGAGGTGTCACTACAGTCCCTGGTTTGAATCCAGGCTGTATCACATCCGGCTGTGATTGGGAGTCCCATAGGGTGGCGCACAATTGACCCAGCGTTGTCCATGTTTGACCTGGGTAGGCCGTCATTGTAAATAAGAATTTGTTCTTAACTGATTAGCCTAGTTAAATAAAGGACAAATAAAAAAATATATAAAAAAATAAACATCATTGCCTGCCTGCTGCTTCCCACAACAAGCCCCGTCACTCAAGGAGAGCAATTGTTGGTGCTGCTCGACCTCGGAGTCACGATCGCATCACCAAAGACAGAACAGTATGAAGATAGGCAGAAACTGCTTATACCAATAGAAATCACTGGTATCACGCTTGTACGGGATGTCAAGGCGACATTGACTAACTAAGATCATATGCAGAAACACGTCATCAGATCTAATGGTTGTTTCACGCCGAACTGCACATATGCAGGCCATCAAAAGGAACTCCTTCGATATTAAGTTATTTTGACTAAAATGTAACAAGTCAGTTTGCCACTTTCATGAGACTGGAGTAATAACATGTTCAACTTCTTAAGACATTGGCTCGAATCTAGGTTGTGCCTTTAGATTTAGAGAATATGAACAACTAACAAAAAAAAATCACAACACCTCTGGGTTTAGAAACTCTGTGACTTCACTTGCCGTTCACTCAGTCTGAATGGTCAGACGCAACAAGATGTTAGTGATAACGACACTGCTTTCAAAACGTTCTATAATTACACTATTTGTTTAGTTTGTCTTTTCTTAGCAAGTTGTGGCTGAAAATATATTGTGTAATCCGCTAATGCTAATCGCTAGTTAGCTGGCTAGCTAGCAAGCTACATTTAAATCAGTCAGAGCAAACCTAGCTAGCTAATGTGTCCTGATATCAGAGCTGGTGTAGACCTAGATCAGCATGTTGTTTGTGCAACGGTATCTTCTAAATCAAAGGGAATGGGTGAAGCATGAATATATTAGCTAGCTACAAGATTAAGGGGAATGTAACATTGTATAGGGTTCCCGAGGAAACTCTGACCAACACTTTGGTTCATACCCTGTCACAATAATTCCTCCATGATTTATGAATTTGTCATGTCAAACAATATATTCCAACTATTGAAATACAATAATTATTATATTTCCATGATTCCAACACTAAACTAGCCTATAGGTTTTTTCCCATATCATGCAGCCCTATGTGGCACAGTGTGGAAAATATCTTACAAAGTGCATGAAATGCTGAAAATTATTTTTGGTGGACATTGGATTGAACAGCATAAAACAAATCAAATCAAATTTTATTGGTCACATACACATGATTAGCAGATGTTATTGCAAGTGTAGTGAAATGCTTGTGCGTCTAGCTCCAAAAGTGCAGTAATATCTTTCAAGTAATATCTAACAAATTACACAACATATACCCAATACACACAAATCTAAGTAGGAATAAATTAAGACTATATACCTATGGATGAGCGTTGTCAGAGCGGAACGGAAAGGACTGAGATACAGTAGAATAGTAAAGAAAACAGTATATACATATGAGATGAGTAATGCCAGATATGTAAACATTATTAAGTGAAATAAATACTGTAGAATAGTATTAAAATTGTATATACATATGAGATGAGTAATGCCAGATACGTAAACATTAAGTGACTAAGATAGCTTAGAATAATGTAGAATACAGTATATACATGAGAGATGAGTAATGCAAGATATGTAAACATTATTAAGTGACTAAGATACCGTAGAATAATGTAGAATACAGTATATACATGAGAGATGAGTAATGCAAGATATGTAAACATTATTAAGTGACTAAGATACTGTAGAATAGTGTAGAATACAGTATATACATATGAGATGAGTAATGCCAGATATGTAAACATTATTAAAGTGACTAATGTTCCATTCCTTAAAGTGGCCAATCAGATCACATAATGAATGTGTTGCCACCCTAGGGTCATGGACTACTCAAAGCATATTTAGAACTTTTATTATTAAAAAACTCAAAACACCGTCTTAAATGTAAAAAATGTGCAAAATATTGTGATATGGTACTTTGGCCATATTACCCAGCCCTATTTTGAATTGCCTATGTTTGGAGGAGCGCGTCTTTGGTAATGGACAAGAGGCGCTCTTTGGATAAGGAGACGATACAAGCTGAATGGAGTATGCACTGCAGGTAGGCCTATGTGAATTGTGAATAATGCAAAGCATGTCCGCAAAAGCCTCACGAGTAGACCGTTTAGAAACCTTGTATGGATAGGCTCCTTCGCTAATGCTTGCCCAGGAAAATAATGACATCAGACGCATTGCTGTTAAACCAGCTTTCGTTCTCATAGGGTAAGGGAAGCATACTATAAGGGCTTCTTAATTAATCAAACGAAAAACAATTTGGGGTGGGCAGTTTTTTATGTTTCTAAATACGAGGTTTACGGGCACAAAAGCACATCTATCTTGTTCCATGTGCATATGGGCACTGTGCATCACGGCTGGACAGGATGTGCTTCCGCATATTGAAATTGGCACTTTGGCGCACGTTTTTAAGAACACCTCAGATATTGCCACAACTCCCACCTTAGCGCAAGTGTTCTCATTTAAAACAAGTAAATTACCAATCTTGGCACTAGGGTTTGAAAATTGAACAGTGACAGGTTTAACAGGTCGAAATCGCAAACGAGCGTGCGTTTCACAATTGCGCTGGCTTATTGCCAGCTGAAAGTAAAGCCCTAACGTGATGTCCTATAGTGCTCTGGTCAAAAGTAGTGCACTTTGTAGGGAGAAGGGTGTCATTTGGGACACAAATAATAATACACCACTGAGAATGAAATCGTCCATTGATAACATTTATTCATGGTCGGCATCTCCAGCCATCATACACTCGTTATGATGTCAAATCTGCATCATTCTCTGACAGTTACCAATCAATCCTCATCAAATCCTCATTATGAATAGCAACATCAACCAGGTATTTAGCTTATCAGAAATGGATCATCATCATATTCATGACCATGATTATCTATTGAACACATCGTTTTCACAATCTTCACCCAAACAACACACTGTGGTTGAGTTGTTCATATCTAAATACCATGTTCCATACCGACCAGGTATGATAACTGATCAATAGAAAAATCATATTTTTAACTGAATCGCAAACAACAAATAACCATTTTTTTCAATCATAAACATGCTGTAATCCACATGCAATTAGCATGGTTTATAGGATAATATGGCTACAGTATATGGAATGAAATCATATTGGCCTGTAGGCTACTTCATCCCTTATCCTTGCATGTGATGAGGCAACATTGGAACTGTCAATCACAGACTGGATGGATACAATTGAAAAATAAATGTAAAAGTTTCTCCAGGGCCTCGTGCACTGTGCTTGCTTAAAGTAAAGTAGTGTTACACAGGAAGAACCTCCGTTCATGACCCCTTGCATGATTGTCATTCGGGGCGAATATGGATTTCCACGTCTCAATTGATGCTTAAAGGAACGAAGCAACGAAGTTGCTAACTAACGTTAGCGCATTTGCTAACTAGCTTTAGCGCAATGGCTGGAAGTCTATGGCTGGAAGTCTAACAGCTAGCATGTCAGCATTGGCTCGAAGAAGATAAAGGGCTTTGATTGAAAAAATCCCGAAGTATCCCTTTTAGAGCGTAAATATGTAGAGTGGTAGCAGGCACCGGGGGTAAGGTCCCTGTGCTTGAAAGGCTACTGTGTTGGTGCCTTTTAGTTAATAGAATCAACCATGTGAGGAAAGGTGCATGCGACACCTGTTTTGACCTCAGAGTAATGTGTCACACGCAAGGAAGGGACATGAAGGGAGGTCTCTCTTCAGAGCTATTAGGCTACTGCAGTAGGCCTCTACCAAGAGAATACATAGGCACTATCACAAATGTCACCCTATTCCCTTTATGGGCCCTGGTCAAAAGTAGTGCATTGTAAAGGGAATAGGGTGCCATTTTAGTGCACTATAAAGAGAATACAATTGGGGACGTAGTCAGTTTTGCCTCTGGTTTGAAACTAAATGCATCACATCCAAGATTTACTGGAAATGGCTTTCTCACCAGTAATACAAATAAAATAACAGTTTATGCCTTCCTTACAGAAGACATAAAGACATTTCATATTTTCAGTAAGCGATAGCTGACAAGCCAATGCAGCACTGCAGTCAGTGCACAACACCTGTAGCACATCTTAATGGGTCAGCAGTAGCACACCGCAGCTAACTGTGGGGGGGCATCATCTGTCATACCCTTGAACTACTATGGATACAGTAGGGCTAAATCTCAAATGGCACCATATTCCCTTAGGGCTCTGTTCAGAAGTAGTGCACTAGGGTGTCATTTGGGATGCACTATAGGGGCATATTCATTAAGCCAATTCTGTAGCAAAACGTTTCTTAAAACGGGGAGGGACCTACCTTCTTTGGACTAATGATTACACACACGATAGGGCTATATCCCTGGGTAAATCAGACATTTTCACTGCATTGTGAAAATGTCATGGTCATTACTCGTTAGAATAATGTCTATTGGAAAGTGTGTTCTGTCAGCAAATGTGTTAATACCATGGTTAAAGTTGCTTTAAGCTAACACTCTTGCAACAAATTGAAAGGCATACTATGACTCAATAAGTAAGTAAACAGAAATAGGGTAAATCAAAATTAATTAGTGATTACTTGATGGTCTATCCCTTTCCTTTCTTGAACATCTTCATAATTTGATCTCGCTTTCTATATTTGCCTTTGAACTTAATTTTTCATATGCTACTTAGCCATTGGGTGTTAAATAATTTCGCTCGCTAAATGGATAGTACTGTAGATGATGATTATAATGGCACCGTTATTGCGCCTGTTGAATCTCACATCACACATATTGGTGTAAAGCTAAGGCTATTCAACCAGCTCAATATAAGACAGGAGGCGTTAGTAAGGAGGTAACGAAGTAGCCTACTGTATTAAGAAGCAGCACATGCCGACATGACCACGCAGTGCAACGTGGACAGAACCGTAGGCTATGTCCTTCTAGTGAAGTGATGACAGAAGAGAAGTCTTGCTGATGATCAAATGGTGCAAACATGTTTATCAAACAGTGTCCAACATACTCAAGTAGTCCTTCAGACAGTAGGCAAAATACAAGCAACGTGAAAGTGATGGGTGAGTGCGCAACTGAGAAACGGCATCTGTCAAGTTACTGGACCCAATGTTGGAGACAAGTAAATACACACATCAATCCCACAGTGATGGACAAATACCCACATTATTTGGATATTTCTTACCTTTAGATTTCGTGCAAGTTGTGCAATAAACAAGAAACACGAAGCCCAATGAGAGGTAGCGTCCCTTCGTCAGCGCAACCATACTGTAGCTGCTGCTTCACTTTCAAGTGGATACGCTGAACCGGGAGAAATTCTCCCGTTTTCACCCTCTTCTTGCAAGCCTTCACAAGGTGCTGCCAGTAACAGCTTCCTACGTAATTATCATGGACCACCGGACAGTCACTCTCACCGGTTGGAACGAATCTGGCACTGACACACCGGAGAACTGCATCTTCTACTCACTTTTTACAGTGTAAACAGAAGTCGCGGACTTTTCTAACACCTCGCATGCCACAGTGTATTATGACAGACCGGTGTTAGCCAATGGCACATCGCGGTGGGAGGGGAAAAGAGCAGACCAGCGGCGACGCCCCGAGAGCTGGGAGTTTTTACGGAATTGAACGTTGGGCATTTCGAGTTTTTTCGGTGAGCCGGCTCATTAGGATCCGTTCACGTAAAAGACACGGCTCATTTGGCTCCCAAACGGCTCTTCGTTCAAAATGCATAAACATCGACTTAGAATCATAAATAAATTGGAAAACTCCAACGTAAAGAACATTACTGTAGGTCAGATAGTGAAATGCTCGTTCAAATTCATGTTTACCTGGCGAAATTACTAGATGACCTGCAAAAAAATAAAATGGACCAGATTGAAGTTCTCTCCCCAATGTATTGTTTCTGCAGGCAGGATTCACCATCGTTATATAATTACTTTGTAACTTATCTGCAGAAAAACGTTGTTTTGATATTAAAAAAACAGTAGTAGCAGTATGCAAATCAGGGAGCCAAATGATCGGCTCTTTCACAGATGCTATTTGGTTCCCAACGTTCACCAAAAAGACCCGATCAAAAAGAGCCGCTCGTTCGCGAACGACCCTTCACTGTAGACTAGCGACAATATATTCGGCTCTATTTACTCTTCGATTCGAAAACGCTAATTAGCATCAAAGTAGACATCATGCAAGACTACAAATTCCTGCAAGCTCCTGCACATCATCTCTAGTTGACCCCTTTGCTAAAAGGTATTGTGTCAATTTAAAACTTGCACAAGACTGTTATCAGAATTGTGCATTTAGAGAAATTTAGCCAATTTATTAATTACTACATTTAGCTAACATTAGATAGTTAATCCATAGATTCTTACCTTTGCCTCAATTCGGCAGTCTCTTCCAGATCATCATGGCATTTGTAGTTGTTTATGATAGCCACATTAACAAATACAGGCAAATATATTGATAAAAGTCACCTTGTCCTAGAGAGATTTTCACATCACGCCAGAGTAAGCCAACATAAAACACAGCCCTTATTTTAAGTATTTCTAAAATGAATGTTAGAAAAACTATTGGAACAATTTCCTTGTTTCACCGCTAGGTTTTATGGAATATTATGACTCATGCTGTGGTACTCTATTGAACATAGGGCTGGCTGGTGGTCTGTGAAAATCAGGGTCGAGTCCATGTGTCTTCCCACCACATCACTGTAGCCTACATGTAAATGATGAAGGAAGAATTATTTATTACATTCTATTTTGGGGGAGGTGGGGGTATTTGTGGGAGCCAAATAAACAGAATACAACTGCAGTGGTACAGTACTGCAAACTGCAGCACCTTGCCTACATGTCAGACCTATATGAAATCCCCAATGTGATCTTTGGTCATTATACTCCTATTAGATTAAGAAAAGATACAGATTCAAATTACACTCAAGGTCGGATTCTTGAATATAGCATAGACCACAATATTATGCACATTACCTGAAATATTACTATATTATTTTCAGTATGGAATCTCCCTGATTTGATTTTCATCAGTTTCATCACAGCACCCCATTAACTTTGGCAGGGACAATTCCCACTGAAGTGTCTGTGTCAGGTTACCTATTACATTATGGCGTATATACCAGTACTTCCAAAATACATTAGCCTGCGTTCTTTATATCACTACAGTTTTCTGTCTTCAAATCAACAAAATTATTTGTCACATGCTTCCTAAACAACAGGTGTAGACTAACAGTGAAATGCTTACTTCATATTGGATATTGGATAGCCCAAATTACTGTTCAAGGAGAGAAAAGACCCAGGAATTACTCAAATACTAATTCAAGGTGTCCACTGTGTTACCATATCCAGCTTGACAGACTCTACTCCATCACACTCTTACCTCTGCATGTCTGGTGAAAGTGACTCACAGAGAGGCGCATCATCAGACGACATCACAGGAAATGCTTTTTTGCAAGTCACATTATCTGAAGAGGATAGGGAATAATTTTCACTAGAACACTTTATTCTGTGTGAGATCATAACATACTTTATTTTAGCCTTATGTATAATAAGACACGCCAATAATAACAAGAAAATGATGATTGCTTTACAGAACAATGCAAAGGCAGAGCAAAGGCAGGGACAACTCTTTGAAGTGATTTTCTGCTTTTTTTCTATGGCCTGTATTTGAATTGCAGCAACAGGCTGTTGTCTGAAGATATATTCACATGCTTCCATTTGTAAATGTACATTATACTACATGTCACCAACCCATTAGTTGGAAGACATGTACAGTGCATTCGGAAAGTATTCAGACCCCTTGACTTTTTCCACTTTTTGTTACTTTACAGCCTTATTCTAAAATTGATCAAATGCATTTTTTCCCTCATCAATCTACACACAATACCCCATAATGATAAAACCGTTTTTAGACATTTTTGAAAATGTATTACAAATAAAAACAGAAATACCTTATTTATATAAGTATTCAGACCCTTTGCTATGAGACTCGAAATTGAACTCAGGTGCATCCTGTTTCCATTGATCATCCTTGAGATGTTTCTACAACTTGATTGGAGTCCACCTGTGGTAAATTCAACTGATTGGACATGATTTGGAAAGGAGGTGGTCAGGGAGGTGACCAAGAACCCGATGGTTTGTGGGAAAGATGAACGGAGCAGAGTACAGCGAGATCCTTGATGAAAACCTGATCCAGAGCGCTCAGGACCTCAGACTGGGGGGCGAATATTCACCTTCCTACAGAACAATGACCCTAAGCACACAGCCAAGACAACACAGGAGTGACTACAGGACAAGTGTCTCAATGTCTTTGAGTTGCCCAACCAGAGCCCGGACTTGAACCCGATCGAACATCTCTGGAAAGACCTAGAAATAGCAGCGACGCTCCCCATCCAAACTGACAGAGCTTGAGAGGATCTGAAGAAAATAATGGGAGAAACTCCCCAAATACAGGTGTGCCAAGCTGTAATCGCTGCCAACGGTGCTTCAGCAAAGTACTGAGTAAAGGGTCTGAATACTTATGTAAATGTCATATTCCGTTTTTTATTTGTAATACATTTGCAAACGTAAAAAAAAACAACTGTTTTTGCTTTGTCATTATGGGGTATTGTGTGTAGATTGATGAGACTTTTTGTTGTTGTTGAATAAGGCTGTAATGTGACCAAATGTGGAAAAAGTCAAGGGGTCTGAATACTTTCCAAATGCACTGTATATTGGAAGTTACTGGGGTGCAGTAAAAGCTTGAACGATATGGCTGTGCCTTTCCAACACCGAGGGAACTCAAACGTATTATTGTCACTTGCTGCTTCTTCATTCAGAGCGGTGCAGTATGACATCATTTATTGAGCCAGACATGACGGCTTGTTTCTTATCAACCTTTTTTTTTCCTGGAGGGTATTCAATGTTCACATCTTTGATGCTGCTATGAATTGATTGAGCAGCTTTATATTTATTTATTTTCGCACACTATGAACTGAGTGCAAGTCAAGGCAGCCAGAAAACTCTAGCAAAAATGTCACTGTAACTTTCTATGTCCAAAATGGTACCCTATTCCCTATATAGTGCCTCTACGCTGCTCTGGTCAAATGTAGTGCACCATATAGGGAATAGGGTGCCATTTGGGACTCACACACTGTGACTTTCAAGTCAAAACTATTGAGTGGCTCGTAATGTGTAGCATCCTGCGGGGATCAAGGGAACATGCCGGAAATCCATAAACAAACCAGCAGTGAGTGTGTGATAGCTGGGCTGCCTGAAGGCTTTGTCTATTGGAAGATTACTGTAGGTACCCACAGGGGAGGCAGTAACAGATGAGGCGGCACTCACATGTATACAGATGTGACTGCTGTATGTGCATCAATTCTCAAAGAGCGCTAGCTAGCGTACATTATGTAAATGCTGTGTTTAGCAGGGAAATGGCCATAAAGCAAAGCTTCACTGATATTCACTGGTCATGTTCAGTGGTCATCAGGCACTGCTTACAGTGATGGGTATTTCACAAGGAACAACTTCACAGTGCTTTACCAATGGGGAAATATTCGATTAAATCATATTTTTAGTTAGCTTTTAGAAAGACATTGCAAATTGACTGTATGAGAAATAAAATTATGTAAAAAAGGCGATATCAAAAAAGTTAATGTTTGTTTTGTTCGTTTGCTTTATCTTCTACAAGGTGCCATCTAAAAGCAAGCAATTACAGGTTTTGTATCAAGCAATAATTTGAGCTACATCCTCCCACAATCTTCAGCCTACATTGTCTGTGAAGTTGCCATGAGCACTAAAGGCATTCAACAGCTTTACTTTATGAAGTCCTTTATATTACACTCAGAAAAAAAGGTGCTATCTAGAACCTTAATAATTAAAGGGTTCTTTGGTTGTGTCCAAAGGAGAACCCTTTGAAGAACCTCATTTGGAAGGCAACTCATGTGACTTTAAAGGGTGACACAAATGTGAGACTTGTGAACAGAGCACTTCAGATAACACTCAAGTTCACAAACAATCCATGTTAGAGCCAATGAATAGCAAGCAGCACAAGCGGGCAGTCACGTGTGTTGGCGACATTGATTACGCAGGATGAATATAACAAAACACTCGTTCAGCCTTGTCACATACTTCACTTTGTGGCCTTTGAACTACAGGTGCTCATCCTCAAAGTATGGTTTATGGATCAAAATATTATTATTTTTTACAAAATGACACTTTACTGGTAGATTAAAAAGTGAGAACGTCATTTATCATGATCCTGACTTGAGTTTCGACTAAAACGACATTCTGGCATTCAGTAGATAGAAACAGCCTTGCTTGGAGAGAGATCTCATCCACTCAGATTTGTGTATTTGTCAGGTTATTTGATTATTCACAACAGGGTCAAGGTGTGTTTATGTATGTGAGGTATGTGAAGTGACAACCTCATCACCTCAAGTTGACATTATTTACAGTTGAAGTCGGAAGATTACATACACCTTAGCAAAATACATTTTAACTCAGTTTTTAACAATTCCTGACATTTAATCCTAGTAAAAATTCCCTCTCTTAGGCCAGTTAGGATCACCACTTTATTTTTAAGAATGTGAAATGTCAGAATAATAGTAGAGAGAATGATTTATTTCAGCTTTTATTTCTTTCATCACATTCACAGTGGGTCAGAAGTTTACATACACTCAATTAGTATTTGGTAGCATTGCCTTTAAATTGTTTAACTTGGGTCAAACATTTCGGGTAGCCTTCCACAAGCTTCCCACAATAAGTTGTGTGAATTTTGGCCCATTCCTCGTGACAGAGCTGGTGTAACTGAGTCAGGTTTGTAGGCCTCCTTGCTCGCACACACCTTTTCAATTCTGCCCACAAATTTTCTATAGGATTGAGGTCAGGGCTTTGTGATGGCCACTCCAATAGCTTGACTTTGTTGTCCTTAAGCCATTTTGCCACAACTTTGGAAGTAGGCTTGGGGTCATTGTCCATTTGGAAGACCCATTTGCTTTGGAAGACCCACAAGCTTTAACTTCCTGACTGATGTCTTGAGATGTTGCTTCAATATATGCACATAATTGTTCTTCCTCATGATGCCATCTATTTTGTGAAGTGCACCAGTCACTCCTGCAGCAAAGCACCCCACAACATGATGCTGCCCCCCCCCCCCACCCCCCACCCGTGCTTCACGGTTGGGATGGTGTTCTTCGGCTTGCAAGCGTCCCCCTTTTTCCTCCAAAAATAACGATGGTCATTATGGTCAAACAGTTGTATTTTTGTTTCATTAGAATAGAGGACATTTCTACAAAAAGTACGATCTTTGTCCCCATGTGCAGTTGCAAACCGTAGTCTGGCTTTTTTATGGCAGTTTTGGAGCAGTGGCTTCTTCCTTGCTGAGCGGCCTTTCAGGTTATGTCGATATAGGATTTGTTTTACTGTGGATATAGATACTATTGAACCTATTTCCTCCAGCATCTTCACAAGGTCCTTTGCTGTTGTTCTGGGATTGATTTGCACTTTTCACACCAAAAGACGTTCATCTCTAGGAGACAGAACGCGTCTCCTTCCTGAGTGGTATGACGATGGCCTGGTCCCATGGTGTTTATACTTGCGTACTGTTGTTTGTACAGATGAACGTGTTACCTTCAGGCGTTTGGAAATTGCTCCCAAGGATGAACCATACTTGTGGAGGTCTACAATTATTTTTCTGAGGTCTTGGCTGATTTCTTTTGATTTTCCCATGATGTCAAGCAAAGAGGCACTGAGTTTGAAGGTAGGCCTTGAAATACATCCACAGGTACACCTCCAATTGACTCAAATGATGTCAATTAGCCTATCAGAAGATTCTAAAGCCATGACATCATTTTCTGGAATTTTCCAAGCTGTTTAAAGGCACAGTCAACTTAGTGTATGTAAACTTCTGACCCACTGGAATTGTGATACAGTGAATTATAAGTGAAATAATCTGTCTGTAAACAATTGTTGGAGTGTATGTAAACTCTACTCCTTTTATAAAAATAATTATTACTAATTTAAAAGTGTTAAGGTGACACAATACCATAGTCCACAAGTGATAAACGTTTCACTTTTTAAATCCATGACAGTGTGATTGTGAACAGATCCTTTCAGCACCACTAGCCAGTAGCCAGTACCATGAACAGCTACTCTTAAAGCCCTTGCTTTGTGCCTGCCTGGCCCTGAGTGCCGAGCAAGCTACAAAGTCTTTACCCTTCTCTTGGCTGCCACTCCCACATGTTTGAAAGACCTGTTATTCATACAGGTTTACATCTTTTTCAAACCATGCATCTGCAATGGTGGAAGCAACACGCCAGGTTTACACATACAGTATTAAGTATGATTAGAATGTTCTCGTAGTTAAATATACCACATTTATGTTTTCCCTCATCCATGGCTGCTCAAGTATCTTGCTCCAGGGCCAAAAGCTTCAAAATAAAATAATAATTGTACAAATCTATACAGAAGAGATAGAAAGCAGCTCATCCTCGCTTGACAATACTACTGTCTTACAGCTTTCTATATCACGGGCCTCACCACATCAAAATATTAGACTCCATATTCCACGTCAATGCAAATGTATTTTAATTGGGAAATGTATTCAAATGAGCTTGTCATATTTTGAGGAAATCTTGGCGCCATACATGGAGACCCTTATTGGCATGCACAGTATATCAAAGATCATCTCACTCAATAAGAATAGCAGCCTCTTTGATAGTGCACTTGATAACAAGGTAGATGTCAGTTGAAAGCATAAATCTGTAATGTGTTTTGATGTTAGATACAACTATCTCAAGCACCTTGCTATTAGTTCCCTGCATGCCTATCAAAGACATGACACTACCTTTTATTCCTGGGTCTGCTTTTTGAGGGATGAAATGGGGTGAGCTGACAGGCTTGAGCAGGATTAGTAATGACAGTTATTCGGCTGCTTTAATAGCGCCACTTCCACAAGTCTGAATGATGAGATAGTTGGCTATCTGTTATGTTTTTGTCTCAATCCTCTACATGAAAAAGTCCACAACAAACAAAACATTTTGCTGGGTGGAGAAAATCCAAATCCATGTAGTTTTACATCTGCATTATATCTTAGAGTCATTGGATTTATTTCTAATCAGCCAAGCAGCAGAAAGGGAGGGCCCCTCACCAGCATATCCTGTGGATGACAACCAGATAGCCATATTGATGTGACATGTGTGAAGATGGCAAGAGCCAAGCACATGGTGAATGTACATATTTTACATATTTCTGTTGTATTGTAAAGCGTGATTAGCAGGTTTAGAGGCTCTGAGGTGTGACTCACATGGCGGCATCACAAATGGCACCCTTCCATATGGGCGCTGGTCAAAAGTAGTGCATTACATAGGGAAAAGGGTGCCATTTCATTTAACAGGGTGTTTCAGACATATGCACTATAGCTGTATTTGTTTTTCACCTCGGGAGAGTTCAACCAATGATGTCATTGGTTGATTGAGCATGCTCTCTGATCAAAACATCAATGGAGTCATATTTTGTAGCAATTATTGTGACCTTTGCCGATTGCATGATCAGGCTGGCAGTGAGTAGATATGGTTGTCTGTTCAATAGAGCCATTGGACTTCCTATCTGCCAGGACATTGCAGAATATCTACCTTTACTTATTTTCTCTGGTTTTGTAAAGACTACAGCCTGGCAGGAGCTATACTTCCTTGTTCCCACCCTCGAAGGCAGGCTTTTCAAAATGGGGGCAGTAGTAGTTTACAGGTTCACAGGAGCTAGGATACCATGCACTCACTCTCTATCCGAGATTGCTAAATAATTAGCTTCAATGGCGGCTTCGGATGATTCCTCTTTCCAAGAAGAGCTAGACGATTAAACCGTTTTTTACGTTCTTTTACATAGGAAAATAGCTAGCTAGCTAGCTCGTTATGTTTGCTATACCTAAAATGTACTGTAGTCTAACGTTATAGCTAGCTAACTAACTAGCCTCAGTGCCTCTCATTAGGAGCAAAACTAGAGAAATATTTTGATGATGGTGGAGAGTAAAGTAATGTCTTTGGCTTGATGACTTATATTAGTCTTGGAGTAACTATACCTGTGTGTTGTAGCTAGCTAGCTATCGTGTTTCTTTGAGATGTCTCATATTCAACACCATGCTGCTATAGTAGAATACAGACAGTACACAACGATTGCCCATGAATGTGTAATAGCATTTGTCTTTCTCTCACAGAGAATACCACTTGGATAAAAAAAAAGTTGATTACTCAAGAGGAAAGGTCCCATAACAACAATCTCCCCTTATATCAAAGTGACTCCAAACACCTCACTGCACCACATGCAAGTATTCCCTTCTTAGAACTGTAATATTTATTATAAGCGTTAGTAGTACATTTTCCTTCAATTGTGTATATGTCACACATTGCCATAACTGTTCCTGCATACTGCTGTGTAAACTCACCTTGGACTCCAGAGCAAATAAACCTTGTCTTGAATACAAGCCATGTCTACTTTTTATTCGCTATGTTGACAGACTAATCTGCTGTTTTATTAAAACATGTTTACTTGCCAACAAATTAAAGTTGAAATGATAAACCAACTCCCTGCATAATTTGTATTAGCAGTAAGACTGAGCTACGTAGTTTATCCAAATACATTTCATGAATATCACAATTAAATATCAAGACGTTGAAGTAAACACTTTATCGTTTTTTGATGCAGTTGGGATCATTTAGTCAACATATTATATAAAACACCTTATGTACAACAGCTAGCTATATCTATACCACAATGCAGTTGGGAGCATACTAGGCATTCTATATTATACTACAACATCGGTCTCACTGAATGTGGATGTTGTGTTTGTTGAATGTTCCAGACAGGTTCCAGAATGTTCTTCAGCTGGGGACCCTCGTCTTGGGTAATGGCAGTTGGTTTAGAAGGCTTTAGCGCTGTGGTGATGTTGTGTTTGGGGGGCTGTGACTCTGGATCCTTGTAGACAACCGTCTGGTCCTTTCTGCACTCCACAGCCATGTCGACAAGCCTCTCGTACACTTTCTTCAACAACCACTGCTTCGACCTCTTGCAGAAGATTTGTTTGTACAGCAAGCACATGAGGATGTGTAACCATACAATAAAACATGTTCATTTGTAAACAAAAAGGATACAGTAGACTGGTATGTGTTTTTGTTACACTCATTCAATAATGGAGCATTGAGATGGGCTGTTAGCAAAGATGTGAAAAGCTCGAGGGGGGCTTGACTTGAAGACAGTCTAGTCATGTATTGTTGTGTATGAGCACCTACAGTTGTGCTGTTGAGTAGACAAGCACTGCCAACAATAGAGTGAATAGACTAGTCAAATACTAACATCCCCTCTCCCCCATACCAAAGAACTGACTGCAAGGGTCTGAAAAGGTTGAGGATGACTTGTCCTGTAGATAGTTTAGTGTATTTATAATTTGTTTTTCTTTTTTCATATCTACAGATCATGCATACTAACCTTCACACACAATACCCACCTCCAACAGACACAAGTCAGTGACCCATAGCATTCCCTTCTTACTAATACCTTCTTTTCTCCAATTTAGACTAGAGGCCTTGCATGAACAATCAACTAAGCCTCCATAATACAGAGAAAACAGTAGTAGAAGTTGCATCCTAGTTTTTATTTATTTTGCCAGATAAGTTGACTGAGAACACATTCTCATTTGCAGCAACAACTTGGGGAATAGTTACAGGGGAGACAAATGAGCCAATTGGAAGCTAGGGACGATTAGGTGGCCCTGATAGTATGAGGGCCAGATTGGGAATTTAGCCAGGACACCAGGGTTAATACCACTATGATAAGCACCACAGGAACAATATTGGCCACAGAGACTAAGGACACCCCATTTAACATCCTAGCTGAAACAGAGCACCCTACACAGGGCAATGTCATCAATCACTGCCCTGGGTCATTAAGATATATTCTTTAGACCAGAGGAAAGAATGCCTCCTACTGGCCCTCCAACACCCCTTCCAGTAGCATCTGGTCTCCCATCCAGGACCAACCCTGCTTAGCTTCAGATGCAAGCCAGCAGTGGGATGCAGGGCTGTATGCTGCTTTTAGACCCACCAACTATGACAACAAGACATGGACCATGTTTATGCCTAGATCCAGTATATTTATTTGCTCATCATGGAGTCATGGAAAGATTTAGTAGATTTAAGTACAATTATAGAAGTTCACTTACACTAGCTCCTGGTGCTGAGCTTGATGTTGATGCCTCTGGATATTGATGGGATCGAACTTTAGCCTCTACGTTAGTTAGTTAGCTAAAGTAAACAAATGTAGTTCGGTAGCTAGCTAGTTAGCTAGGTAACGTTAGCTACCTTACCTCAGCTTATTTTTTTATTTTGTATTTTTTTTGTTAACCTGTCCACCACCCCCTCTTCGTGGGAAAAAATGTTTTTTTTAATAGATTTTCTGCTACCTATACATATATTTGACATATACATTTCACATATACATTTTGCATACACATTTTACATACATGGTACTTTTATATAAAGCAGTCACATAACAATAATACATTACCATACATAAGCTCTTTAATCCCACCCCTCAGCCACTCTCAGCCCATCCCACCTATCACCATAGACCACCCTCGTTTGGTTTCCATGTGCCATATACTTTTCAATTGTGCTGTGATGTTTTACATACATTTGAACCTTTCTAATCGTATAATATCCACAGATTGTGAGCTAAAGCTGAAAACCTTTCCTATGAGTATTATTATATTATGTATTGACTGCCAGCGGCTTTCCAAATCACCCAACACTGCTGTTTGTAAGATTCATTTTAATTTGTTAGTTTAGTTTGTAAGATTCATGTTGTGATTTTTCAACCATTCCTGAACCTGTGACCATAAACAAGCTACATAGGGGCAATATCAGAATAAATGATCCATTGATTCTGTCTCTTCGCAGAAAAATCTACAGAGCTGAGATTGTTGTATGCCCCATATATATATAGCATTCTGTTGGTGGCAAGAATTTTATATCATAATTTAAATTGAAAAACTTGAAATGTTGTTTTTTGTTCCAGTTCATAAACCATGTGCCATGGAATCGGTACATTGGAAATCTCTTCCCATTTATTTTGCAACCTGTATGGTGCAGCTATCAACATTTCTGTCCTCAAATGAAACTGGTATATTTGTCTATTTGACAATTCCTTTCAGCCAATTTGTATCTTTAATATATGGCAGGCGCACATGTTCCCTACATTCTCGCTTTTCCACTTGCCTCCTTCATTTGTGTGGTAATGCTGCAATCAGTTGGTTGTAAGTTAGGATTGAGCAGACATTCCCATATATTTTCGATAGATGCATATGTGACACAACTCCACCGTTTCTATTCATAATATCATTCATAAATATAATTAAAAAAATATTAATCAGTATATTTGAGTTTAACCATTTAACATTTGTTGTAATCTTTTCTAGAGGATAAAACTGAAAATGTAAACAGCTTTGTATGGCTTGTTTAAGAAAGAGCAATACTTTAAACAAAATTTCATTTTCAATTAGTAGGAAATGAGAAGTTGTAATCTGTATTAAGGCAAAAAGGCCATTTTTAAACAAAGGATGAGTCTTTCTTAATAATCTACTGGAGAACCATTTGGGGTTTAAGTATAACTTATGTATGAGTGAAGCTTTTAGTGAGAGATTTAAAGCTTTAATATTTAATAATTTTAGCCCCCCCCCAAACTCATATTCATTATATAAATAGGCACGTTTAATTTTGTCTGGCTTCCAAATAAAATGAAATATATTTTTTGCTCATATGATTTAAAAACGAGTCGTCTGGAGTAGGCAGTGCCATTAGTAAGTAAGTAAACTGTGATAGGACCAACCTCTCCATGGTTGCAGAATCGTATCTATTTTTCCAAACTTTCTATTGAAATTGATTGTAGTAAGTTCATTTATATTTCTTGAGATGTGAATACCAAGTGTGTCTACTTCACTATCCGCCCATTTTATCGGTAAACTACAAGATAGTGTAAACACTGTGTCTTTTAACGATCCAATACGTAATATGGTACAAAAGTGATCAAGATCTTCAATGAGACTGTGCAGGGATCCAGATTGCGGATTTAAGAAAAAACTTGAGTCATCGGCATACATTGACACTTTTGTTTTTATCCCATGGATTTCTAACCCCTTGATGTTCTTGTTAGATCTAATTTTAATAGCTAGCATTTCAATAGCCATAATAAATAGATATGGAGACAACAGACAGCCTTGTTTTACTCCTCTTAAAAGCTCAATACTTTCTGAGAAGTAACCATTATTTACTATTATACATCTGGGGTTGCTGTACATAACTTTAACCCATTGTATAAGAGATTCACCGAAATTAAAATAATCCAGGCATTTATATATAAATTCTAGTCGTACTTTATCAAATGCCTTTTCAAAATCTGCTATGAAGACCAGGCCTGGTATCTTTGATGTTTCATAATGTTCAATTGTTTCAAGTAATTGTTGTATATTAACTCCAATATATCGCCCATGTAAAAAACTTGTGTCATCAGGATGAACAATATCTGGTAAAACCTTTTTTATTCTATGTGCTATGCATTTCATCAGGATTTTCAGTAGTAGTTTATGTGTCGGGGGGCTAGGGTCAGTCTGTTATATCTGGAGTATTTCTCCAGTGTCCTGTGTGAATTTAAGTATGCTCTCTCTAATTCTCTTTCTTTCTTTCTCTCTCTCGGGGGACCGGAGCCCTAGGACCATGCCTCATGACTACCTGGCATGATGACTCCTTGCTGTCCCCAGTCCACCTGGCCGTGCTGCTGCTCCAGTTTCAACTGTTCTGCCTGCGGCTATAGAACCCTGACCTGTTCACCGGACGTTCTACCTGTCCCAGACCTGCTGTTTTCAACTCTCTAGAGACAGCAGGAGTGGTAGAGATACTCTCAATGATCGGCTATGTAAAGCCAACTGACATTTACTCCTGAGGTTCTGACCTGTTGCACCCTCGACAACTACTGTGATTATTATTATTTGACCATGCTGGTCATTTATGAACATTTGAACATCTTGGCATGTTCTGTTATAATCTCCACCCGGCACAGCCAGAAGAGGACTGGCCACCCCTCATAGCCTGGTTCCTCTCTAGGTTTCTTCCTAGGTTTTGGCCTTTCTAGGGAGTTTTTCCTAACCACCGTTCTTCTACACCTGCATTGCTTGCTGTTTGTGGTTTTAGGCTGGGTTTCTGTACAGCACTTTGAGATATCGGCTGATGTAAGAAGGGCTATATAAATACATTTGATTTGATTTTTGCATCACAACATTGAAGTCAGTTTTTTAAATGGACTGGATCTTTATATTTACCACCTGGGTCCGGTTTTAGTAGTAATGAAATCAGACCTTCTTGTTGAGTACCTGAAAGTCTACCATTTTTATAAGAGTAATTAAAATATGCTAACAATGGATCTTTGAGTACATCCAAAAAAGGTCTGATATACCTCTACTGGTATACCATCAAGCCCTGGTGTTTTTACAGACTGAAAAGATTTATTTGGCTCTTCTGTAAGTTGGCCTTCACACAGGTCTTTTTGTAAATCTTTTAATTTTACATTATTATTATTAGGAACGAAATCCTTACAGTTAACATCATTCAGTGGAAATGGAGGAAACTGAAAATAAAATATCAACAAAAAAAGTAAAAAATATGAAAAATCATTGATGATTCCATCATTTGTAACGAGTTTCTTAAATTATTTTGGTAGCATTTCTATGTTGAAGATTCAAGAAAAATGTAGTGCATTTTTCACAATTTTCACATTACACTTGGTCGTTCTTGAATAAGTACCTCCAATTCTTTTTGTTTTTTCTCTAACCAATTTTGTGCCTCTATAGTACAGTTTCCATTACCATCGAGCTGCGCTGTTATTTCCAATATTTCCTTTATCAGTCTAATCTCATTTGACCTAAACTGCGTTTGTTTTAATGATGAGTATTGTTTTGAATGGCCTCTAAAAGTACATTTAAAAGTGTCCCTGTCACGCATTCCCCCGGTACTGCTGCTCATTCTGTGCACCAGTTCTGGAGGTCTACGTCACCGGCCTCTAGGCGTCACTGAACTGTCTCATTACACACACCTGATTCCAATACTCCTGATTAGTAATTGTATATATGTGCCCTCTGTTCAAAATTGTCTTGTCGGTTATTGTTCCCATGTCTGTTGGTCTTGTGAGTACCTGTGCTTCGTTGTTTTGGCTTTCGTGCATTGTGCACTTGTTATTATTATTGTTATTCTTGTCCCGTATATTGTTGTGCACTTGTTATTATGGGTCTCGCCCCATGCAGTGTATTGTGGGTCTCATCCTGTGTATTTGAGGTTTTACCTCGCTCTTTTGTTTGGGTTACCTCGCTGTGTTTTTGTATATGTGTTTGTTTTGGGCTTCTCGTTGTAATGATGTGCGCTGAGAGTTGGGAAGCAAGTTCAGGGAGTGAATACATTTAATAAATAAATTAAACAAACATGTAACATAAACAGCGCACCGACATGGAACAGAAACAGATACAATGACGACTGGGGAAGGAACCAAATGGAGTGACAATTATAGGGCAGGTATTCAACGAGGTGATGGAGTCCAGGTGAGTGTCACAATACGCAATTATGCGTTACGATGGTGACAGGTGTGCGCCATGACGAGCAGACTGGTGACCCAGAGGCCGGAGAGGGAGCACACGTGACACCCGTGCCTTTTCATGGCATGTTGTATATTTTGGGTGGAGTATTAAGGCACCCTATTACGTATTCCTGTGCCTGTCTCCAATCATTTATACAATGTGACAGTCCCATTCAATAAGGGGATCTGCTGTACCTATGTTGTGCAGAAAAGAGTAAATGATGAATTATTGTGTCTGAGTTAAGGACAAATTATCCAATAGGCTTTGATTAAATTTCCAAATTCTGTAAGAGTTATAAGGAGGTTAATTAGACGGTGGTCCGATCGCATTCGGTCTCCTATTAATACTTTTTTACTTTGGATGCCAGCAAGAATGAGACCAGGAAGTAATCAAGACGGCTAGCCTGATTAAGCCTCCTCCATATATATCTCACTAGGTCAGGGTTTTTCAGCCTCCATATATGCACTAGTTCTAATGTATCCATGCTATTCGTGAACTCCTTAAGTGCTTGAGGGTGATAGTTTGTAGTGTGATTTCCTTTACAATCCATTGAGGTACTTAAAACCGTATTATAATCTCCCACCATAATAGATTAATTTATTGCTTGTGAGATCAATAGATTATAATAAATATTTTCGAAGAAGTGTGAATCATCATTATTTGGCCCATATAGATTAATTAGCCAGATCTGTTTTGGGTCCAATAGCATATTTACAAGATCCATCTTCCTTGAGGATCTGTACGCATAATCGGATCAAATTTGTATTAATTAGTATAATCACCCCTTTTGAGTTTCTTTGCCCATGACAAAAATATATTTCTCCCTCCCAGTCCTTTTCCCACCCAACCTCATCTATATTTGTAGAGTGAGTTTCCTGTAAACAATCAATATTATATTCTTTCTCTTTTAGCCAGGTAAAAATCAATCTTTTTTTATGATCTGCTAAGCCATTACAATTGTAACTGGCTATACTTATTTCCCCAGTTACCATAATGATACCCATGTTTCAATTATACTTACCACAACCAATGTTTGTAAACTTACCATTAAAAAGCACCATGATGATTAAGTGTCCATATAGCTGTACCGTAATATTTGCGCTGTTAAGCATACTGTAGCTGCAATTTTGTAAACCTCCAATTGTCCTAATATTCCACCCACTAAAACCTCCCCCATATCTAGGTCTGGTGTCACTAAGACCATCAGACCATCTCCCTGACTCATGACGCACCTTTGCACCCTAAGGCAAACCCTTGGTCGCCAATTGGCGTTGGCCAGAGGGAAATATGGGCAGTCCCATGATAACATAATTCAATACTGCCACCCTTCACTAACACATTCAAAGTCCCGTAGGTCTATTGCATATCTCTGAGGATGCTTTTTAAGAGAACTAACCAAATAACATGGAAAACAGTCCCAAAAAAATAACTAATAATAATAGATCATATTAATATAAATAATAACAGCATCATCTTATAGATGCATGCTCAATTGTACAACTGACTAGGTTGTTTGCGACCCTTTCCCTTCTCTTTCCGTCATATTTTGAAAGTCCTAGCAAGGCTATAAGCATGTCAGCCCAGCCTGCTCAGTTCATTGGATCCAATTGTTCTAAAAACATTTTAATATTCATTTTGTAGTGAGTTAGCATAGCTACGATCGGACGGGGCCTTCCCTCTGCTCTTCCACCGAAACTGTGAGCCCTTTGAAAATCTATTTTATCCACCTGTTACTCCATCATCTTGAGATTACATTTCATAGACTTTTTCCTCCATTGACTGATAGTTTTCATTTTCATCCTCTATTCCCATTATAACAATATTATAATTCATACTTAAGCACTTTAGATCAAGTAATTCGGCCTTCATTGTTTTATCATCATACCGTAGCCTCTCTGTAGTGTCTTTTAGGGAGTCCACGGTAATTTTCAATATCTTATTTTCCGCTCGTATTTCGTCCATCATTTTATTACTGTAATCCATTCCTGTTTTTAAGGCCTCAAACTCCCCCAGTAGCCCAGGCAATAGATCCAGCTTTTTAAATTGCTCACTCATGCTCTATCTTCTGGAGACATAGTTATAATAACGTTCCCCTCCAATGTTAAATTTGGAAATTTAGACGGTGGCTTCCCTTCAGTTTCGATCGCAGATCTCGAGGAAAGGTCTTCTCTCGTTCACTTCAATGTATCTGATTATTTTTCGAGCATATCAAAATATTGATCAATAAATAGTTCAAGGTTCTCTATATTATCCAGAATGTTTGATTCGCAGTTATCAGCTAATCCTAAATGTTTATAATTCATGGGACACGCTCTGCCTACCACGCTGCCTCGTCATCGACCACCTCCCTCTGCCTTTCTCTTTGAAGTGAAGGGGAAAATCGATGGAATAGCATTACTTTTCAACGTTCAACGAAATAGCATCCCCAACAGTTGAAACTTAAGTTCTGTTTCAAAATCCCCTGTCTGAAAGTGCTGGCTAAAAAACAGACATTTTGATATTTCCTCCATGTCCTCCATGTTCTGAAATCACTATGAATTCTGGATATTGTAGTTTGCCTACAACCAGGAAATGCAGCTGACCCATTTCTACCGGTGAGATGTGGAAATGCTCGTGTGTAGTGAGTAAATTGTCAATTTGATATATGTTAATAACATATTAATGGACATACAGTTGAAGTCTGAAGTTTACATACACCTTAGCCAAATACATTTAAACTCAGTTTTCACAATTCCTGACATTTAATCCTAGTAAAAATTCCCTGTCTTTGGTCAGTTAGGATCACCACTTTATTTTAAGAATATGAAATGTCAGAATAATAGTAGAGAGAATGATTTCTTTCAGCTTTTATTTCTTTCATCACATTCACAGTGGGTCAGAAGTTTACATACACTCAATTAGTATTTGGTAGCATTGCCTTTAAATTGTTTAATTTGGGTCAAATGTTTCGGGTAGCCTTCCACAAGCTTCCCACAATAAGTTGGGTGAATTTTGGCCCATTCCTCCTGACAGAGCTGGTGTAACTTCATTAATATTTTCCATAAGACTTAAATAGTTGGGCTTTCCTCCAGTTTTCTTGTATAATATCTTTGGCATCCATCTTGAAATTATCATCTTCCAACAGTCTACTATTGAGTTTCCAATAACTCTGATTCAGTTTATTAACTTCAGATCCATTCATGTTTAAAGATAAGAATATAACTTTATGATCAGTAAGAATTGATGGTTCAATGGATACCTTGACTACAGTATTATCCAATAAATTAGAAATCAAACAGAAGTCAATTCTTGACTGTCTGGACATGTCCTTGTTACTCCAAGTGAAGTCCTTTTATCAGGATATTTAGATCTCCAAATTTCGACTAATCCAAGACCAAGACATAGATTATTAAACTCAGGATTAACAATGCTGGATCTGTTAGGAGGGGTATATCTGTCAATCATCACATTAGGTACAGAATTAAAATCTCCACCTAAGATAATTTTGATATCCTGAAATACACTTATAACTCTATTAATCTCTTCTTCAAATTCTTGAAATAATATCCTGTTGTTTGGTTTGTTGTTGGATGCATAAATACTCCCTAATAAAAATATTTCACTGTTGAAATTCACGGTTAAAATTAACCAACGTTCAGAGTGGTGACTCTTACTACTAATGACCTTCCCTTTAAATGAACCTCTTAAAACTGCTACACATGCAGAGTGGTTGTTGCCATATGATAACCAGATATCATTACCCCATTGATTTTCCCAAAAAGCTAAATCGGAAGAACAAGCATGAGTCTCTTGTAGAAAGTAAAAGTCTGCATTAAACCGTTTGCAGTACAGGAAATAGCCTTACATTTGAGTAAATTACGAATACCCCTGACCCCCTGACATTAATTGAACAAAGAGATAAAGACAAACTTCAACCAACAACCTTGTTTTGCTAATATAAGCTTTCCTAAGGATATGTAACTCGAAAGGATTTCCATCCCATTATTAACCTTTCCAACAAAAAACAAACAAATACTGGTCATAAAGTTACCAAAGTATTCTTACTCTCACAAGGGACATTGTGTAGACTTTACAATACGCAGTTATTCACCCATAGTTAGTGTTTAGTTTACCAGTTCTCAGGTCAGCCTTTTCTCATTCAAGTGTTTGTGTATATTTTTTATAATAAAAGGCTGCTTCTCACCTGGCAATTAGGCAGTTTTAAGGCCTACCAGTTCTGTCCGAGTTAGACTCTGGCTCGCTCTCAAATGTTCTGATTTGGCCGCATTTCATTACCATCGATGATCACTCTTGCACCGACAAAAAAATACTGTTGTCCCTGCCTTTCGAGCTGCAGCCACCATCGGCCACAGTTTCTCTCGTGTCACTTTGTCCGCTGAGGTTAGATCCTCTGTGAACCTCAATTTTTGCTTGATGACGAACTCCCAATTCTTCGCTCGCCTGTAGAGAAGATCCTGTGTAGATCTGTTGGTGAACCGGATGATTGTTGTCCTCGGTCTCTTGTCTTGATCCTTGAGTCTTCCCAAACGATGAACGATGTCCACATTTTCCTGAAGTTTGGTTTTTGATTCGGTAATGACAGCTCCACAGATGTCAACAACTCTGCATTTGATGTCCTCACCCACCTGCTCTGGAATTCAATGGAGCCTCAGGTTTCACCTGCGCTGGTATCTCTCCGCCTCATTCACCTTTTGCTCGAGTTCGGCCACCTTCTTTTCATTTTCCTGGCAGATAACTTTCTTCATGTCACTTTTGAGGGTTTTCACTTCTCCAAAGATAAAATCAACAGATTTTTTCATGGCTTCAATTATCATTGTATTCTTCCTAGCCATGTCCTCCAAGCCATTTGCCCTTTCATCTATCTTTGCTGTCAAAAGCATTACAATATTGTTTTGCATCTCAGAAGTGACATACCCTCTTGGTCTCATCTTTTTCCACTGGGGTTTGACTGGAGTGGCGGGGTCGTAAGGTAACGGCCTGAGCTGGGGACTGGAGGGGCCGCTAGTTGTGAGCATTGTTTTCCGTGCTCACCAAATTTTCATCACCCATAGCAGTATTTCCCCCCACAGTTACAATCTGAACAGGAGTACCCAAAACCATACCATCTTTTGCTGTTAATTGTCCATCTGAGGATTTTTCCATTTCTTTTCTTTTGGTTCGGGTCGCGGAAGTTTCCATGTAGACAAGCTAGTTTCTGAGCTAGCTAGCTGATCTGGATATCTAGTGTTGTCACTAACTTAATTGTTTTAGAGATGAATAACTTGCAGAAAATAATCAATTACTTTGGTAAACAAACTAAACAACATTCATACAGGGTTTTATGACCTTAGAAATGACCAAATGGTCATATTTGGGTAAGGAAATCCAATAATTTCTTCAGCTACCAAAAAAATGTATCTGCGCTGACTGCCATCTTGCGCATGCCTCCCTGGGTAGAAACAATGTGCTTTCATTGTACCGCCGTTCTGATACCAGGCCCAAAACAGGTTTGGGAACTTCGCAAACCAGTAACTTGCCCCCATTAACTGAGGCACTTGTGAACACTGTTCCCACAGTAAATGCTTGGGGAGGAACATGCCCCCTCCCCAGGCCTCCAGCTAAGACCACGAGGTCGGCTTCTTCTCCTGCGCCACGGAAGAATCTGCTTTTACCCCTCTCTCATTCAACCCAGCATGCCGTCCATGCCAAGATGTCCACAGCTGCCCAGAAGCACCAAGATGGTCAAAAACCAACCTCGCAGCCACCCCTGGGCTGGGGCAACCCGCCTCTGGCCTGAATCCTTACCATCATGCCACTGGAATTGCAAAGCCATCTCCGCAAAGGATTTTTGTGGGAAAAGGACCCGTAGAACTCTGTCTTGTTTTTGTTTCTCCATAGCCAAGCCAAACAACCTTGTTGGCGAAACTGCCTTGTCTTAATACATCTGCCTGTCCCTCTCAGGAATCCGGGACAATGTCAGCCAGAGGTGGCACTGAGCCACCACCGTTGCCTCCATTATTTTCCCCACAGCCAGGATAGTACAGTGGGACAGACGCAGCATAAAATCAGTTGTACCACAGATTTTGTTGAGAAGCTCTGGCACCATCTTCCCCGTCTCTGCAGTCTTATTCAGCTCCTGTCGCAAATCCACATGATACACACCCTCAGCCTGGTACACTTTGTTCTTCTGATCCACCCCAAACCGGCACTATTTATCCAGAAGTACTGTGATAAGATTAGCCCCCTTGTTAGCCTCTGGAGCTAAGTAACTTGCCAGATTACCATCCATTGGTGGCGTGTAAACAAGCCCCGCTTCGTCCTTACCTTTTTAAATTCATGAACTCACCACAACCTGGTAGCACCAGACTGGCTGAACGAAGGGAATCCCAGGTCGCCTTTAGCTCATTGGCAAAATCTTTAAGCGGGGGTAAGCGACACTTCACCCCTCCAGGGACAGGAGGTAAATACCTTCTCCCAAACCTGGAGGAACTCCGTTGCGGGAGAGAAGATGGCCAATCTACGACACAGCTCCATCAAAGGGGAATTAACCACCAATGGTTCACTCTCCCCCACCGAATCCAAAGCCGGGGCTTTAGGCTGCCCCGAACTGATGTCATATGATTCACACTATGAAAACCCTCCAGAACCAACCAGGGGAAGTGTATTATCCCTGGAACTCAGACTCTGAACACTGCCAGAGAAACCGTAATGAGCCTCAATTGCCTGGGATGACACGCCTATCACCAACTTGGCTGGGATGACATGCGATCACCAACACTGGACAGTTGAGGAGTGAAAAAACATTGCCTGGACCGATGAATCCCGGTTCCTGTTGCGTCATGCTGATTACAGAGTCAGGATTTGACGTAAGCAGCGTAAGTCCATGGCCCCATCCAGCCTAGTGACAACAGTATAGGCTGGTGGCGGTGGTGTAATGGTGTGGGGAATGTTTTCCTGGCACACGTTAGGTCCGTTGATACCAATTGAGCAATGTTTCCATGCCCCAAAGAATTCAGGATGTTCTGGAGGCAAAAGGGGTCTGACGATGTACTAGATGGGTGTACCTAATAAACTGTGTAAATGCCTGGCTATCCTAAAGGTTAATTACTATTACATATATAAAATAGAGCCCAAATATTAAAGCAGGCAGTCTCTCTCTCTCTCAACATTGAGGAATATACATCGACAGTCACAGGCTAAATTAGGAAATGTGCTGAGGATGTTACACAAGAAATCTTGACATACCCCGGCCAAAAACCCTGGATGAACGGAGGTATCCGTACCATGCTGAGAGCCCGTACTGCAACATACAATGTCAGAACGAACCCCGTTGAGTCGGTGGCGTACAAGGGAAGCAGGTACGAGCTAAGCACATTAGGAATGCAAAAAGACAATATAGACTCAAACTTGAATTAATATTCGACAACTCAGACTCACGATGCATGTGGCAAGGACTCACCCCGGTCATCCTGAAGTGCTTTGAGAGACTGGCCAGACTATGGGAAGTGCACAGTACCACATAGAGCCATGACGACATGGAACTCTATTCCAAGTAAGCAGTAAAATCGAATTAAAAAAAAGATCAAATACACCTTATGGAACAGCGGGACTGTAAAGAGACACACACACACAGGCAGACGCGCATACACACACGATAACATACGCAAACATGGATTTTGTGTTATAGATACAGTATGTGGTAGTAGAATAATGGTCTGAGGGCACGCACTTAATGTGTTGTGAAACTTGTGAAATCTGTTGTGAAATGTTGTAGTTTTTTATTGTATATAACTCCCTTCATTTTGCTGGACCCCAGGAAGAGTAGCTTATTCCTTGGCAGCAGCTAATGGGGATCCATAATACACTGAACAAAAATAAATGCAACAATTTCAAAGATTTTACTGACTTACAGTTCATATAAGGAAATCAGTCAATTGAAATAAATTCATTAGGCCCTAATCTATGGATTTCACATGACTGGGAATACAGATATGCATCTGTTGGGTAGGGGCGTGGCTCAGAAAACCAGTCAGTATCTGGTGTGACCACCATTTGCCTCATGCAGCACAACATCCTCAGTAAAAGGCACATGACAGCCCGCTTGGAGTTTGCCAAAAGGCACCTAAAGGCTCTCAGACCATGAGAAACAAGATGATCTGGTCCGATGAAACAAAGATTGAACTCTTTGGCCAGAATGCCAAGCATAGCGTCTGGAGGAATCCTGGCACCATCCCTACGGTGAAGCATGGTGGTGACAGCATCATGCTGTCAGGGTGCTTTTCAGTGGCAGGGACTGGGAGACTAGTCAGGATCAAGGCAAAGATTAACTGAGCAAAGTACATAGAGATCCTTGATGAAAACCTGCACCATAGCGTTCAGGACATGACTGGGGAAAAGGTTCACCTTCCACAGGACAACAACCCCAAGATAATGCAGGAGTGGCTTTGGGACAAGTCTTTGAATGTCCTTGAGTGGCCCAGCTAGAGCCCGGACTTGAAACCGATCGAACATCTCTGGAGAGACTTGAAAATAGCTGCGCAGCAACGCTCCCCAGCCAACCTGACAGAGCTTGAGAGGATCTGCAGAGAAGATTGGGAGAAACGCCCCAAATACAGGTGTGCCAAGTTTGTAGCGTCATACCCAAGAAGACTGAAGGTTGTAACTGCTGCCAAAGGTGCTTAAACAAAGTACTGACTGAAGGGTCTGAATATTTATGTAAATGTAATATTACTATTTTACATTTTTTATAAATTAGCAAACATTTCAAAAACCTGTTTTTGCTTTGTCATTATGGGGTATTGTGGGTAGATTGATGAGGGGAAAAAAACTATTTAATACATTTTATAATAAGGCTGTAACCTAACAAAAAGTCAAGGGTTCTGAATACTTTCCGAAGGCACTAATATATATATTATATTGGAGTCATTAAAACTCGTTTTTCAACCACTCCACAAATTTCTTGTTAACAAACTATAGTTTTGGCAAGTTGGTTAGGACATCTACTTTGTGCATGACATAAGTCATTTTTCCAACAATTTTTTACAGACAGATTATTTCACTTATAATTCACTGTATCACAATGCCAGTGGATCAGAAGTTTACATTCACTAAATTGACTGTGCCTCTAAACAGCTTGGAAAATTCCAGAAAATGATGTCATGGTTTAGAAGCTTCTGATAGGCTAATTGACATAATTTGAGTCAATTGGAGGTGTACCTGTGGATGTATTTCAAGGCCTACCTTCAAACTCAGTGCCTCTTTGCTTGACATCAAGGGAAAATCAAAAGAAATCAGCCAAGACCTCAGAAAACAAAGTGTAGACCTCCACAAGTCTGGTTCATCTCTTGGAGCAATTTCCAAACGCCTGAAGGTACCACGTTCATCTGTACAAACAGTAGTACGCAAGTATAAACACCATGGGACCATGCAGTGTCATACCGCTCAGTAAGAAGACGCGTTCTGTCTCCTAGAGATGAACGTACTTTGGTGCAAAAAGTGCAAATCAATCCCAGAACAACAGCAAAGGACCTTGTGAAGATGCTGGAGGAAACAGGTACAAAAGTTTCCATATCCACAGTAAAACGAGTCCTATATCGACATAACTTGAAAGGCCGCTCAGCAAGGAAGAAGCCACTCCTCCAAAACCGCCATAAAAAAGACAGACTACAGTTTGCAACTGCACATGGGGACAAAGATCGTACTTTTTGGAGAAATGTCCTCTGGTCTGATGAAACAAAAATAGAACTGTTTGGCCATAATGACCATTGTTATGTTTGGAGGAAAAAGGGGGAGGCTTGCAAACCGAAGAACACCATCCCAACCATGAAGCACGGGGGTGGCAGCATCATGTTGTGGGGGTGCTTTGCTGCAGGAGGGACTGGTGCACTTCACAAAATAGATGGCATCATGAGATAGGACAATGATGTGGATATGTTGAAGCAACATCTCACGACATCAGTCAGGAAGTTAAAGCTTGGTCGCAAATGGACAATGACCCCAAGCATACTTCCAAAGTTGTGGCAAAATGGCTTAAGGACAACAAAGTCAATGTATTGGAGTAGCCATCAAAGCCCTGACCTCAATCCCACAGAAAATGTGTGGGCAGAACTGAAAAAGTGTGTGCGAGCAAGGAGGCCTACAAACCTGGCTCAGTTACACCAGCTCCAACAGGAGGAATGGGCCAAAATTCACCCAACTTATTGTGGGAAGCTTGTGGAAGGCTACCCGCAACGTTTGACCCAAGTTAAACAATTTAAAGGCAATGCTACCAAATACTAATTGAGTGTATGTAAACTTCTGACCCACTGGGAATGTGATGAAAAAAATAAAAGCTGAAATAAATCATTCTCTCTACTATTATTCTGACATTTTACATTCTTAAAATAAAGTGGTGATCCTAACTGACCTAAGACAGGGAATTGTTACTAGGATTAAATGTCAGGAATTGTGAAACGGAGTTTAAAATGTATTTGGCTAAGGTATATGTGAACTTCCGACTTCAACTGTGTATATATACACATACACTACCGTTCAACATTTTTTTTTTTTTTTGAAAGAACAGCACATTTTTTTTCCTATTTAAAATAACATCAAATTGATCAGAAGTACAGTGTAGATATTGTTAATGTTGTAAATGACTATTGACAGAGGAACTCTGACTAGAAGGCAGTGGTAATGTACTGTAACTGGCAGTAGAAAAGATAGTAGAAAAGTGGCCTCTACCGCTAAGACGTTTTTCCTGGATAACTATCAATTTCATATTTTTATAATTTCCAAAATTGTACCAGTTAGGCTGTTTTGGTGGGTGGCATAGTTTACAGCAGCATTCATTCTGGTGCCAAGGCGATTCAGTCAACACAAATGACAGCTCTGTGTCATTATGATGCATTTCTATTGAGGCTAAATGAGCTATCAACTCATCTTCCAAGGTTAAACTCCTCTGGAAACATAGCAACCTCCATCTAAAGTTTAGTTGTCTTTTATAGAAATAAAGAATAATACGAATTCTAACCATCCCAATGTCTGAAGTACCAATCCTCTATTCAACATGGATCTGTACATGTATTAATTTACTGTAATGTGATATTTAATAGAATTGTGTGTATAACACTGTATGTGCTCTACCGGGCCAAAGTTGTCCTGTTATTAGTCCTCTTTCATGTTTTGGTATTTACTTATTGGAAGAGATTGGGGGGCTTTGGAGGGATTATGTGTATTTACGCTCCAAGATGTTTGTCAGCTCTGGATGGGTGTGTGTGTGTGTGTGTGTGTGTGTGTGTGTGTGTGTGTGTGTGTGTGTGTGTGTGTGTGTGTGTGTGTGTGTGTGTGTGTGTGTGTGTGTGTGGTGTGTGTGTGTGTGTGTGTGTGTGTGTGTGTGTGTGTGTGTAATCACCAGATAGTACATTCCCAGATGCCCATCCTGAGGGGAGGTAAAAAAAAAAGCGCAGGACTTTGATGGGATTAGAGAGAGACTAAAACACAGGAAGAAAAACGTAGAGGGTTCATTTTCTCCACTGTTAGTGTTTGTTAGACAGAAACTCCAGCACTTCTTTATGCACACGTAAATTTGTTGACAGAGGAAAATGCATCTTTGGAAGCTAATTAGCTTTTCATTGCAAGCTCACACATTGCAGACTCAGACTGCCTCCTGTCTCTGTTAGCTTAAGAGCTAACAGAAAAATGTATAGAATTGGGCTCCCGAGTGGTGCAGTGGTCTAAGACACTGCATTTCAGTGCTAGAGGTGTCACTACAGACCCTGATTTGATTCCAGGCTGTATCACAACCGGCTGTGATTGGGACACCCATAGGGTGGCGTGCAATTGGCCCAGCGCTGGCCAGGGTAGGCTGTCATTGTAAATAAGAATTTGTTTTTAAATGACTTGCCTAGTTAAATTTAAAAAGTAAAAAGAGCTCGAGGGGATTCTACAATGAGTTTATTCATAGTTTATTTACCCTAATCCAGTGAAGTTAAGATATTATGTTGGAGAGTACATAACTTTGATTGTTAAAGAAAAAGGGGATACAAGAAATACTCCGCCATGAGGTGCCAAAACATGCTGGCAGAGGCTTTCATTTTCCTTATTCCCTATTAAGGTCTTGGTCAAACGTGGTGCACTAATTTGGAATAGGGTGCCATTTGGTACGCACAGACCCTCCCCTCTGTCCGTTTGTCCATCCTTGGCCAATCAACAAACAGACACTTAAAAGGGACTAAAAGGGACAGTGGTGGTGGTGAGGAGTGAATGGTGTGTTTGGGTTCCAGCCCAACTGTCTCTCATGGTTGATCTGAATCCCCCAGCTGTGGTGACCACTGGGCTGCAGTTATCAAGGCTCTCTGATGTCTCTCTCAGTTTGGACTACAGACAGCCCACACATCCTTTTGAGCATACCACCCCTCTGTAATATTTAAATTAGTTGTGTGTTGTACATGATAATTAATATCATTCACACACACTGCATGTGACGGTCCAAGCACATATCCAAGCTGCAGGCTAAGGTTAAATCGAGACTTGGTTTCCTCTTATCGTAATGGCTCGTCTTTCACCCCAGCTGCCAAACTAACCCTGATTCAGATGACCATCCTACCCATGCTAGATTACGGAGACGTAATTTATAGATCGGCAGGGAAGGGTGCTCTCGAGCAGCTAGAGGTTCTTTACCATTTGGCCATCAGATTTGCCACCAATGCTCCTTATAGGACACATCACTGCACTTTATACTCCTCTTTAAACTGGCCATCTTCAAGACCCACTGGTTAATACTTATTCATAAAGCCCTCTTTGGCCTTACTCTATGGGGCCAATTTCATGCCATATGTATTGAATTTAAAATAAAATAAATCGTACACATGAAAAATAAAGTTAAAAATGTAAACAGGATATTTTCGAGGAAGGTTGAAATTATAGATGTTGAAATCAAAAACCAAACAATTAAAATCAAAATGTATAGAATTGTAAACAAAAATAATGACATCAAAAGCAAAACCTCAGAACTTGCAAGCAAATAATGTTGAATTGAGAGCAAAACTTTATGGCAAATAACTATAAAATATATTTCAAAACGAATTCAAATATCGTTTTCAGTTAAACTGTCCCAACAGCCAATCCTATTGAATCCATTTTGCCTAAGTTCTGACCTGCATTTAATACATTTTGGTTACGCTACTTGTATGTTTGCTTTCGAGGTCTATTTCTTTGCTTTCACTGCCAGTTTTTTCGATTGCGAGTTTTGGCTTTTTTTTTTTTGGTAGACAATGAGTCTCCATTGGGCCACTAGTTTTGGAGTGACAGTTTATTTTAACCCAATCAATAAACATGATAGACAGGCTTTTTTTAATCTATTGGCTACTTAACCAGAAGGTCTGACATTACCACTACGCACCAAATCTTTTCCCTTGGGCCGTATGTACTAAACATGGCGAAACAGTTACCAACACCTGCGCCGAACTTTGGGCAACAGGTCATTCATATGTTTACCTAAGTAATTACATGGTTTGTCAATAAATGTATTAGATAGACACGCTTCTAAAATCAGTACACTATTGACCTGTGAGTGACAATTTTGAAGGGGTGGGTATAATTTGTGGAACGTTCCAACAGGAATCTGTTCCAAAAACTTCAGAAAGTACACGGTTGCCAACAAACAACGCATACAAAGTTGCATGATCAATTCACCTAGCTAACTAGCTGTCGAATAGGCATCAACTCACCACATAGCTTATTCTTAATGTTTGTCCATAGGCGACCAGAGTGAGGACAGACATTTTTCGGAATAAACGTGGTGGGTGAAAACCTTAATGAAATAGCCCACTCCCTACCCGGTATCTTATTCTGCCGCTATACAACTTTGTATGCGTTGTTTGTTGGCAACCTTGTTATTTACAAAGTTTTTGGAACAGATTCCTGTTGGAACGTTCCACAAATTATACCCACCCCAAGATTGCATGCCTGTAACGTTACAGCAAGCCGTAGTGAAAGGTTTGTCCATGTGAGTGAGTGAGCGAGCGTGCGTGCGTGTGGAGAGTGAAGTAAGACTGCAGCAACATGAAATAGCTATTCCCATAATACTACCTGAAGTCTAGACAGACCCAATCTTGCCTGATACCAGCTGGTTGACATAATTTCAAATGACAATTTTCATGTGTCCTCACAGGCGATGGGAGGCACATTATGGGGAGGCACATTATGGAGAGGCTCCTGTACTGATTGCAGCAGGCCATGCAACACATTCCTCAGGATCCTCTTTCCCTCATACATGTGGACAACAACCACAAGTTGATCAGGTAAGCTAAGACCCCCCTTAGCTCAGGGGTACACGTTTAGTCATATAACTCATAGCCCATACAATGCTGCCTCTGTTATATTTCACCGCTAGATGGCTGATTTGGCAAGTATACAAAACTGTCCAAAACGGTTTTTCAGCAGATCTGGCTTTGAAATATTTGATGGCATAGACAGCTTCTCAAGAAAGGTGAATGATTTATCTCCCATGGTATTTAAAGTTGGTTATGTTTCTCTGACTCAATGTGGATAATCCAAAGCTTTCTATTCAAATGGGTTTAAATTCTACAACAGCCCAGCTGTTTTTGTGTATTACACAATCAGTTTGATAATGATATCCGATACAGTAGATCCTGTACTTCAGTGCAGCAACCAACAACAAAGCACCAACTGCCCATTGATCCTATCTAGAGTCTGTAGAGATGCATGGCTTTCCATTAAGGTAACAGCATCATTCCCTCAGTAGTGCTGTGTGAAATCAGGCATTTGTTTTACACTGCTCAAAAAAATAAAGGGAACACTAAAATAACACATCCTAGATCTGAATGAATGAAATAATCTTATTAAATACTTTTTTCTTTACATAGTTGAATATACTGACAACAAAATCACACAAAAATAATCAATGGAAATCCAATTTATCAACCCATGGAGGTCTGGATTTGGTGTCACACTCAAAATTAAAGTGGAAAACCACACTACAGGCTGATCCAACTTTGATGTAATGTCCTTCAAACAAGTCAAAATGAGGCTCAGTAGTGTGTGTGGCCTCCACGTGCCTGTAGGACCTCCCTACAACGCCTGGGAATGCTCCTGATGAGGGATCTCCTCCCAGACCTGGACTAAAGCATCCGCCAACTCCTGGACAGTCTGTAGTGCAACGTGGCGTTGGTGGATGGAGCGAGACATGATGTCCCAGATGTGCTCAATTGGATTCAGGTCTGGGGAACGGGCGGGCCAGTCCATAGCATCAATGCCTTCCTCTTGCAGGAACTGCTGACACACTCCAGCCACATGAGGTCTAGCATTGTCTTGCATTAGGAGGAACCCAGGGCCAACCACACCAGCATATGGTCTCACAAGGGGTCTGAGGATCTCATCTCGGTACCTAATGGCAGTCAGGCTACCTCTGGCGAGCACATGGAGGGCTGTGCAGCCCCCCAAAGAAATGCCACCCCACACCATGACTGACCCACCGCCAAACCGGTCATGCTGGAAGATGTTGCAGGCAGCAGAACGTTCTCCACGGCGTCTCCAGACTCTGTCACGTCTGTCACATGTACTCCAGTGTGGCCTGCTGGAGGTCATTTTGCAGGGCTCTGGCAGTGCTCCTCCTGCTCCTCCTTGCACAAAGGCGGGGGTAGCGGTCCTGCTGCTGGGTTGTTGCCCTCCTACGGCGTCCTCCACGTCTCCTGATGTACTGGCCTGTCTCCTGGTAGCGCCTCCATGCTCTGGACACTACACTGACAGACACAGCAAACCTTCTTGCCACAGCTCGCATTAATGTGCCATCCTGGATGAGCTGCACTACCTGAGCCACTTGTGTGGGTTGTAGACTCCGTCTCATGCTACCACTAGAGTGAAAGCACCGCCAGCATTCAAAAGTGACCAAAACATCAGCCAGGAAGCATAGGAACTGAGAAGTGGTCTGTGGTCACCACCTGCAGAACCACTCCTTTATTGGGGGTGTCTTGCTAATTGCCTATAATTTCCACCTGTTTCTATTCCATTTGCACAACAGCATGTGAAATTTATTGTCAATCAGTGTTGCTTCCTAAGTGGACAGTTTGATTTCACAGAAGTGTGATTGACTTGGAGTTACATTGTGTTGTTTAAGTGTTCCCTTTATTTTTTTTTGAGCAGTGTATATATGGACACCGTTGTTGTGTCATGCACAAAGTAGATGTCCTAACCGACTTGCCAAAACTACAGTTTGTTAAGAAGAAATTTGTGGAGTGGTTGAAAAACAAGTTTTAATTACTCCATCCTAAGTTTATGTACATTTCCGACTTCAACTGTACGTAGGCGTACAGAAGCCCATTATCAGCAAACATCACTCCTGTGTTCCAATGGCACATTGTGATCATTAGAAAACCCTTTTGCAATTATGTTAACACGGCTTAAAACGGTTGTTCTGATTAAAGAAGCAATACAACTGGCCTTCTTTAGACTAGTTGAGTATCTGGAGCATCAGCATTTGTGGGTTCGATTACAGGCTCAAAAGGGCCAGAAACAAAGAGCTTTCTTCTGAAACTCGTTAGTCTATTCTTGTTCTGAGAAATTAAGGCTATTCCATGCGAGAAACTGCCAAGAAACTGAAGATCTCGTACAACGCTGTGCACTACTCCCTTCACAGAACAGCGCAAACTGGCTCTTACCAGAATAGAAAGAGGAGTGGGAGGCCCCGGTGCACAACTGAGCAAGAGGACAAATACATTAGAGTGTCTAGTTTGAGAAACAGATGTCTCACAAGTCCTCAACTGGCAGCTGCATTAAATAGTACCTGCAAAACACCAGTCTCAACATCAACCGTGAAGAGTCGACTTCGGGATGCTGGCCTTCTAGGCAGAGTTCCGTTGTCCAGTGTCTGTGTTCTTTTTGCCCATCTTAATATTTTCTTTTTATTGGCCAGTCTGAGATATGGCTTTTTCTTTGCAACTCTGCCTAGAAGGCTCATTTACATAAGTATTCAGACCTTTACTCAGTATTTTGTTGAAGCACCTTTGGCAGCGATTATAGCCTCGAGTCTTCTTGGGTATGACGCTACAAGCTTGACACACCTGTATTTGGGGAGTTTCTCCCATTCTTCTCTGAAGATCCTTTCAAGCTCAGTCAGGTTGGATGTGGAGCGTCGATGCACAGCTATTTTCAGGTCTCTCCAGAGATTTTAGATCGGGTTCAAGTCTGGGCTCTGGCTGGGCCACTCAAGGACATTCAGAGACTTGTCCTGTAGTCACTCCTGCGTTGTCTTTACTGTGTGCTTAGGGTTGTTGTCCTGTTGGAAGGTAAACAATTGCCCCAGTCTGAGGTCCTGAGCTCTCTGGAGCAGGTTTTCATCAAGGTTCTCGCTGTACTTTGCTCTGTTCATCTTTCCTTCGATCCTGACTAGTCTCCAAGTCCGTGCCATTTAAAAAATCCTCACAGCATGATGCTTCATCGTAGGGATGATGCCAGGTTTTTTCCAGACGTGATGCTTGGCATTCAGGCCAAATAGTTCAATCTTTGTTTCATCAGACCAGAGAATCTAGTTCTCATGGTCTGAGAGTCCTTTAGATACCTTTTGGCTGCAAGCGGGCTGTCATGTGCATTTTACTGAGGAGTGGCTTCCGTCTGGCCACTCTACCATACAGGCCTGATTAGTGGAGTGCTGCAGAGATGGTTGTCCTTCTGGAAGATTCTCCCATCTCTACAGAGGAACTCTGGAGCTCTGTCAGAGTAACCATCGGGTTCTTGGTCACCTCCCTGACCAAGGCCCTTCTCCCCCGATTGCTCAGTTTGGACGTACAGCCAGCTCTAGGAAGAGTCTTGGTGGTTCCATGTCACGTAACACTTCAATAGCAGGAGGGGTGAAGTCAGGCGCAGGAGACTGAGGTCCGTGAAACACACGTTTAATAAATCCTCGAAAAATGCTGCAACAAGGCAGGGCACACAATATACACAATAGGAGAACAGCTCCAAAAAATACTGTGGGACGGGACGCAGCCCGGCAACCCTAATGCCTAAAACACGCAGCGTAATAAGGACACACAATTCCCCTTCTTGCCCAAAAGGCATGACAATAAACAATCCCGCACAAATCCCCAAACAAAACAGACAAACTAAATACCCCAATAATTAACTAACACAGAACAGGTGCTGACCAAAACAGACTTAACCAAAAGACACAGAAACATAGTAGGCCGGCGACGACGACCGCCGAGCACCGCCCGACCAGGGAGAGGCGCCTCCTTCTGTGGACGTTGTGACATTCCAAACTTCTTCCATTTAAGAATGATGGAGGACACTGTGTTTTTGGGGACGTTCAATGCTGCAGACATTTTTTGGAACCCTTCCCCAGATCTATACCTTGACACAATCCTGTCTCGGAGCTCGACGGATAATTCCTTCGACCTCATGGCTTGGTTTTTCCTCTGACATGCACTGTCAACTGTTGGACCTGATATAGACAGGTGTGTGCCTTTCCAAATCATGTCCAATCAATTGAATTGACCACAGGTGGACTCCAATCAAGTTGTAGAAACAGGATGCACCTAAGCTCAATTTCAAGTCTCATAGCAAAGGGTCTGAATACTTATGTAAATATGGTATTTCTGTTTCTTATTTTTAATAATTTTGAAGAAATTTCTGAAAACCTGTTCGCTTTGTCATTATGGGGTAATTGTGTGTACATTTTAAATTAATACATTTTAGATCAAGGCTGTAACGTAACAAAATGTGAAAAAGTCAAGGGGTCTGAATACTTTCCAAATGCACTGTATGTATGTTTTGTTGTTTTGTTGACAACATGACCGACATGTCATTGGCCATAGACCGGGCCCCCCCCCCCTCCCAAAAGGCATTTAATACAGGAAGTGCACCACCTATTTTTCCATCTAGTTGTGTGACAATACAACTCTCCTTCCGCAGCCTTCAACTGCTCTTAAATGCAAGTAAAACTGAATGCATGCTCTTCAACCGATCACTGCCCACACCAGCCCGCCCGCCCAGCATCACTACTCTGGACGGTTCTGACTTAGAATATGTGGACAACTACAAATACCTAGGTGTCTGGTTAGACTGTAAACTCTCCTTCCAGACTCACACCTGCCCGCCCACCCAGCATCACTACTCTGGACGGTTCTGACTTAGAATATGTGGACAACTACAAATACCTAGGTGTCTGGTTAAACTGTAAACTCTCCTTCCAGACTCACATTAAGCATCTCCAATCCAAAATGAAATCTAGAATCGGCTTCCTATTTCGCACAAAGCATCCTTCACTCATGCTGCCAAACATACCCTCGTAAAACTGACCATCCTACCGATCCTCGACTTCGGCTCTGTCATTTACAAAATAGTCCCCAACACTACTCAACAAATTGGATGCAGTCTATCACAGTGCCATCTGTTTTGTCACCAAAGCCCCATATACTACCCACCACTGCGACCTGTACGCTCTCGTTGGCTGGCCCTCGCTTCATACTCGTCGCCAAACCCACTGGCTTCAGGTCATCTACAAGTCTCTGATAGGTAAGGCCCCACCTTATCTCAACTCACTGGTCACCATAGCAGCACCCACCCGTAGCATGCGCTCCAGCAGGTATATCTCTCTAGTCACCCCCAAAGCCAATTCCTCCTTTTACCACTTTCCAAGTTCTTTGCTGCTAATGACTGGAATGAATTGCAAAAATCATTGAAGCTGGAGACTCATATCTCCCTCACTAGCTTTAAGCACCAGCTGTCTGAGCAGCTCACAGATCACTGCACATGTACATAGCCCATCTGTAAATAGCCCATCCAACTACCTCATCCCCATACTGTATTTATTTATCTTGCTCCTTTGCACCCCTGTATCTCTACTTGCACTTTCATCTTATGCACATCAATCACTCTAGTGTCTAATTGGTATATTGTAATTACCACGCCACCATGGCCTATTTATTGCCTTACCTCCCTTTTCTTACCTCATTTGCACACACTGTATATAGATTTTCTTCAACTGTATTATTGACTGTATGTTTTGTTTATTCCATGTGTGACTCTGTGTTGTTACTGTTTTGCTTTATTCTTGGCCAGATCACAGTTATATATGAGAACTTGTTCTCATCTTGCCTACCTGGCTAAATAAAGGTGAAATAAAAATGTAAAAAACAATCACTTAACACCAGAAGGAGAGAACTGCAAACCTGACTAGTCTCATCCAATGTGTACGGCCATTGGGCATTCACACTGTGGAATGCTCCACCTGATGTGATGGTTTGTACCATGACGGTTTTAAAATCTTCGACCTCATAAGAGGTCAGGTGTGCTGTGGGGAATGTGATTGTGTTTGAGCCAGGGGCAGAAATCCCGGGGGGGACGGGGGGGACACGACCCCCCCATCCTGGGAAAAATATGATTTGTCCCCCCCAATATATCACTGAAACATAACTATGTAATTTAAATAATATTAATAATACGCAATGAAAGCAATTGTGCTGATTATAGACACTTAATAGCGCGTTTTTAAGTTTCAAAAGATTGCGACCCCCCCCCACCCTTTGCCTCACAATGGTTTGATCCACTGCCAGTTCCTTAGCTTGCTAGGTAAATGCCCCCCAATATATCACTGAAACATAACTATGTCATTTAAATAATATTAATAATACGTAATGAAAGCAATTGTGCTGATTATAGACACTTAATAGCGCGTTTTTAAGTTTTAAAAGATTGCGACCCCCCCCCACCCTTTGCCTCACAATGGTTTGATCCACTGCCAGTTCCTTAGCTTGCTAGGTAACGTAGAGGTCGTATCTACTGTCTGAAAGGCACTCAATGCACGTAACTGACGTGAGGTTAATCCAGTCAATCGCGAACACACACTACATGAATTTGCAGAGCTAGCGCGCAAATATTAACTATTAAGCTAGCTAGTACCTATTCCATTTATGTGGCGTTGTCAAAGATGGAATCTTTGCTATCGTCAATTTATTCCAAGATCAGCATGCATGTAAGTTAGTGCTTCAAAGTCCCTGTGATAAGGTTAGCGATAAACTGAACAGAACTACACTCTCTTCTACCATTGTTTTAAATATATTTAATGGTCTCGTTGCTGGATTACTGCAACTCGCTGTTGGCTGGGCTCCCTGCCTGTGCCATTAAACCCCTACAACTCATCCAGAACGCCGCAGCCCGTCTGGTGTTCAACCTTCCCAAGTTCTCTCACGTCACCCCGCTCCTCCGCTCTCTCCACTGGCTTCCAGTTGAAGCTCGCATCCGCTACAAGTCCATGGTGCTTGCCTACGGAGCTGTGAGGGGAACGGCACCTCCGTACCTTCAGGCTCTGATCAGGCCCTACACCCAAACAAGGGCACTGCGTTCATCCACCTCTGGCCTGCTCGCCTCCCTACCTCTGAGGAAGCACAGTTCCCGCTGAGCCCAGTCAAAACTGTTCGCTGCTCTGGCACCCCAATGGTGGAACAAGCTCCCTCACGACGCCAGGACAGCGGAGTCAATCACCACCTTCCGGAGACACCTGAAACCCCACCTCTTTAAGGAATACCTGGGATAGGATAAAGTAATCCTTCTAACCCCCCCCCAAAAGATTTAGATGCACTATTGTAAAGTGGTTGTTCCACTGGATATCCTAAGGTGAATGCACCAATTTGTAAGTCGCTCTGGATAAGAGCGTCTGCTAAATGACTTAAATGTAAATGTAAATGTAAAAGCTAAATTGTCGCAAGGGAACTTTTATTTATATATTTTATTTCACCTTTATTTAACCCGGGTAGCAAAGATTATAGCAAACACCACTGAATTGGTGCTCGCTAGCTTTGCAAATTCAGCTATTGTTAGAAGCCAGCCAATATGAAACAAACGATTAAAATTACAAAAGGTTGCAGCACATGTTGTGTAAATGGTGAACTCATACAGCTGTCAACTCTTGTCACTGCAATCCGTTTCACATTTGCTAGCTACCTTTTAGATCGAAGCCCATATAGAATGATAGAAGATAAGATGATAGAAGCCCATCTCCTACTGTAAATAACCAACACACTGTGTGTGTGTGTGTGTGTGTGTAGCCAACCAGGTAGAAAAATGGCAGAAAAAAGACGGACATCAGAGTATTTTTCAGTACACCAAAACGCAAAGTAAGAACCCTAGTAGCCTAATATCTCAAAGACTAGTTGATAAAATGTTCATAAGAAAGAAATGAAATTCTAATGGAAATGTTTCACAATGATGTCATTAGGCAGAGCAGGCAACAGATGGCACACAGACAGCAGAGTTGGGGACAGATATGCAGGGACAGACTGGCAGAGACAGGGAGTCTCAGGTAAGTTTGTTGAGTCTTTGTTTGGCAACATTATGAAAGGTTCTCAATTTTTTTAACTTGTAAAATAGGAACATAATTGGAAAATGCCATGGATACCCCCACTCTCAACTTAAACTGGTGACTGAACTAAGATTTGTTAAAGGCAATGGTATTGCTGTTGTGATTAGTTGTGTAGTTTTGGTTACCGGTAGTTAGGAGTACGGCAAACACCTTATTTCTTTGGTTCCTCAATATACATTTACCATATTAAACGTAGGCTATGTGTTACAGCACTACTTTTGGGGTCCCCCTCAGGAATTGCTCTTGAGAAAATGTAATGTAATTGTCCCCTCCAAAGTTGATATCAGATTTTCGCCCCTGGTTTGAGCAAGCACTGACTGTAGGGTAGCATAGGGTGTGCGCTGGCATTCGGACTCGGCACTCATGGTCAAATTTGAAGAACATTTTAAAGGCCTGCTGTTCAGACAACAGTAGTGGCTTGTGCCCCTGACCCATCAGCCATTGCATAACTTTAGGGACAGTGGGAACTGAGTCTGGACAGCTCTACTTCTTGTCCATCTTCTTCCTCTCCTTATTGTTCACTGTGCACTGCTGCTGCCTTTTCCTCTATTCCGTCTGAAACACACCATTACCGGTGTGTGTTTGTGATAGTGACAATGTGAAAACAATACTGTGTTTATAGTATGTTCTATGGCTTCTGAAAGCAAAGTGAGCCAAAAAAACAAAGTACTTGGACTATGAGGGAGTAATCCAATAGATTTGACCATTATAACTGGTAATCAGCCAGTGAACACGTTATCTTCCCAACCCTGTTGGTTTATGATCATTAATGTTGACAATTTCAACAACAAAATACATGGCCGAGGCTCACCTGCAGTTTCCACATCTTGAACAAAGTCCTGAAAGTAGTTTATTATCTGGCTCTCTATGGCAGCCCTGGAGGTTCATTTCAGGAGTGATGAGGCTGACTACGTAGCCAGCATCCGGCTGAAAAAGGATAAATTACATTTAGAAATAATACTCATACAACATAACTAGTTATAAAACAAATTCACTAACTGCAATCTTCCCCAGGGAGAAAGATACTTTTGCAGAGATTTGACTGCTTCTGAAGGATGTTCAGGAAGCCGTACAACTTATTTAGAAAGTATACACTGAAAATAATAGGTTTCCAGGCCTTTGTAGTCTTGCCTGGTTCTGGAAGAAGGGTTTGTTCTTCTTTTTCCAGAGGCAGCCTGCCTCCGGAAGGGGTTTGGAAAGGACCTGCAAGTAGAAGGGAGAAAATTCACATTGATAAGTCTACGTTTGAGTTTATTTCATCTCAAAATTGTAATGAGGAACAACGTAGGTTTGTGGAAAAGAGGTATGCGAGAGTTTCAAGTGTGCGTCACTATGTACCAGAGAGAGCATGTCTATTCATCTTTTTGTGACTGCAAATGTGTAAAGTACCAAACTAAGAACTACCAACTGGATTTATAACAGTTTCATTGTGTGTGTGTGTGTGAGTGAGTCAGCAAGATAGAGGTATGATAATGGGAAAAGTAATAAATCATTTCCAGATCATTGGCTGAATTGATACATCGTCAAAACAGTGGTTACACCCTATGATGGGTTGGGTATAGACAGCTAAATTACATTTCCTGTATTCTGGGACCATTGATATGCACCTGGCCATCTCCGGGTTACTGGAGGAATGCACCGGTTTCTGGGTCTGTCCCTGCACCTCAGTCTGCTGATGATGCCCCTGACCATGAAACTGATGAACCTGAGCTTGCAGATGCGGTGGCACTGGACTTTGACCCTGATTAATAGTCTGGGTCAGCGCAGAGATGAGGCTGTGTGCAGCCAAAACCACCTCTGAATACTCTCTCTGCTGAACACAAAGTGAGCATCAGCTGGATATAGGGACAAGGGAAAAGCATTAACTGACTTGACCAAATTTGAATGTCTCTAGCTTAAATAGCCAGCTAGTCCAGAAAATGTTGGTAATTCAGATACAATCAGATATGTATGACCAGTTTGAACGTATGCTTTCCGTAAACCAAGTAGCTGTCCATTAAGGGCGAATGTGGTTTCAATCTCATGATGTACAAAACCGGTCAAAAGTTTTAGAACACCTACTCATTCAAGGGTTTTTCTTTATTTTTACTATTTTGTACATTGTAGAATAATAGTGACGACATCGAAACTATGAAATAACACATATGTAATCATGTAGTAACCAAATAAAAAAGTGTTAAACAAATCTAAATACATTTTAGAGATTCTTCAAATAGCCACCCTTTGCCTTGATGACAGCTTTGCACACTCTTGGCATTCTCTCAACCAGCTTCATGAGATAGTCACATGGAATGCATTTCAATTAAAAGGTGTGCCTTGTTAAAAGTTAATTTGTGGAATTTCTTTCCTACTTAATGCGTTTGAGCCAATCAGTTGTGTTGTGACAAGGTAGTGGGGGTATACAGAATATAGCCCTATTTGGTAAAAGACTAAGTCCATATTATGGCATGAACAGCTCAAATAAGCAAAGAGAAATGACAGTCCATCATTACTTTAAGACATGAAGGTCAGTCAATACAGAAGATTTCAAGAAGTGCAGTCACAAAACCATCAAGCACTATGATGAAACTGGCTCTCATGAGGACCGCCACACGAATGGAAGACCCAGAGATACCTCCGCTGCAGAGGATACGTTCATTGGAGTTACCAGCCTCAGAAATTGCAGCCCAAATAAATGCTTCACAGAGTTCAAGTAACAGACACATCTCAACCTCAACTGTTCAGAGGAGACTGTGTGAATCAGGCCTTCATGGTCGAATTTCTGCAATGAAACCACTACTAAAGGATATCAATAAGAAGAAGAGACTTGCTTGGGCCAAGAAACATGATCAATGGACATCAGACTGGTGGAAATTTGTCCTTTGGATTTTTGGTTCCAACCGCTGTGTCTTTGTGAGACGCGTTGTGGGTCAACGGATGATCTCGGCATGTGTATTTCCCACCGTAAAGCATGGAGGAGGTGGTGTTATGGTGTGGGGATGCTATGCTGGTGACACTGTCTGTGATTTATTTAGAATTCAAGGCACACTTAACCAGCATGGCTACCACAGCATTCTGATGTGATACACCATCCCATCTGGTTTGGGCTTAGAGGGACTCATTTGTTTTTCAACGGGACAATGACCCAACACACCACCAGGCTGTGTAAGGGCTATTTGACCAGGAAGGAGAGTGATGGAGTTGTGAGGACAGACGCTGGGAGACGAGAATCAAATACAGGGAGTGAATATTTAATAAATAACCGACATGAAACAAAACAAGGACAGCCTCTGGACAGGGGGAACAAAACGACATTAATGCTGACACGGGGATGAAACTGAGGAATAGACAGATATAAGGGAGGCAATCATTAACGTGATGGAGTACAGGTGAGTCCAATGAAGCGCTGATGCCCCCGTATCCTGGTGCCCCCGAGTGCCAGAGGGAGCAGGCGTGACAGGAGTGCTGCATCAGATAACCTGGCCTCCACAATCTCCCGATCTCAACCAAATTGAGATGCTTTGGGATGAGTCGGACCGCAGAGTGAAGGAAAAGCAGCCAATAAGTGCTCAGCATGTGGGAACTCCTTTAAGACTGTTGGAAAAGCATTCCAGGTGAAGCAGGTTGAGAGAATGCCAAGAGTGAGCAAAGCTGTCATCAAGGCAAAGGGTGATTATTTGAAGAATCTCAAATATAAAATATATTTTGATTTGTTGAACACTTTTTTTTGGTTACTACATGATTCCATATGTATTATTTCATAGTTTTGATGTCGTCACTATTATTCTACAATGTAGAAAATACAAAAAATAAAGAAAAACCCTTGAATGAGTAGGTGTTCTAAAATTTTGACCGGTAGTGTAAGTGTTGTCGTGTCATACATGTAACGTTAGCTAGATAGCTAATTGGAGACATTCATGATGGGACTAAAATCATAATGGCCTATTTTCACATCACTTGGTTTAAAAAAACATGGACAACTTTATGGCTGGCAGTGGCTAGCTACAGGCTGGCAGCGACTAGTTACAGGCATGTAGTGTCTTGCGATTCATTCCATTTGGGTAGCTAGTCAGACAACTTTAGCCAGCCGACTAAACTATGTTGTTTAGTAACGTACTTCAAAATTGTCACGGGTCAATATACACTGAACAAAAATATAAACGTAACATGTAGTGTTAGTCCCATGTTTCATGAGCTGAAATAAAAGTTCCCAGAAATGTTCAATACACACAAAAAGCTTATTTCTCTCAAATTGTGCACACATTTCTTTACATCCCTGTTAGTGAGCATTTCTCCTTTGTCAAGATAATCCATCCACTTGACAGGTGTGTCATATCAAGAAGCTGATTAAACAGCATGATCATTATACAGATGCACCTTGTGCTGGGGACAAAAATAATAATATATTTTTATTTTTATTTAACCTTTATTTAACTAGGCAAGTGAGTTAAGAACTAATTATTATTGAACAATGACGGCCTACCCACCCCAAACCCGAACAATGAGCAGGCATAAACTATGGACAATGAACACAATTGTATTTTACCAATGGCAATTTTAATGCACAAAAATACCATGACGATATCCTGCGGCCCATCTTGTGAAATCCATAGATTAGGGCCGAATTAATTTATAAAAATTGACTCTTTTCCTCATATGAACTGTAATTCAGTAAAATCAATGAAATTGTTACATATTGCGTTTATATTTTTGTTCAATATATTAAGCGTATCTTTATACAATATATTTCATGGTATCAGGCAAGATTGGGTCTAGGCTTCAGGTATTGTTATGGGAATAGCTATTCAGGGTTGTCGCTGTTTTATCTCACTCTCTCACTCGCACTCACTCACTCACTCACTTACTCTGGGCAAACATACAGACAAACCTTTCACTACGGCTGGCAGTGGCTCGCTGTAACGTTACAGGCATAAGGTCTTGCGATGCACTTCCTTTCCATTTTGCTAGTTAGTCTGACAACAAAATCAGCCAAATAAACTAACGTACATCAAAATTGTCAGTTAAGGGTCAGTGATGTACAGATATCAAATTGTATTTGTCACATGCGCCAAATACAACAGATGTAGACCTTACAGTGAAATGCTTATTTACAAGCCCAACAACGCAGTTTTAAGAAAAATACCAAAAAATTAAATAAATAAAAGTAACAAATAATTAAAGAGCAGCAGTAAAATAACAATAGCGGGGCTCTACGGGGGTACCGGTACAGAGTCAATTGAGGTAATATGTACATTTAGGTCGATGTATTAAAGTGACTATGCATAGATAATGACAAAGAGCAGCAGCAGCGTAAAAGAGGGAGGGGGGCAATGCAATTAGTCTGGGTAGCCATTTGATTAGATGTTCAGGAGTCTTATGGCTTGGGTGTACAAGCTGTTTAGAAGTCTCTTGGACCTAGACTTGGCGCTCCGGTACTGCTTGCCGTGTGGTAGCAGAGAGAACAGTCTATGACCAGGGTGGCTGGAGTCTTTGACAATTTTTAGGGCCTTCCTCTGACACCGCCTGGTATAGAGATCCTGGTTGGCAGGAAGCTTTGCCCAAGTGATGTACTGGGTCGTACGCACTACCCTCTGTAGTGCCTTGCGGTCGGAGGCCGAGCAGTTGCCATACCAGGTAGTGATGCAACCAGTCATGATGCTGTCGATGGTGAAGCTGTAAAACCTTTTGAGGATCTGAGGACACATGCCCAAATCTTTTCAGTCTCCTGATAGGGGATAGGTTTTGTCGTGCCCTCTTCACGACTGTCTTGGTGTGCTTGGACCATGTTAGTTTGTTGGTGATGTGGATGCCAAGGAACTTGAAGCTCTCAACCTGCTCCACTACATGAGAATGGGGGCATGCTTGGTCCTCCTTTTCCTGTAGTCCACAATCATCTCCGTTGTCTTGATCACGTTGAGGGAGAGGTTGTTGAAGCGTGTCCATCTAATACATTTAATGACAAACCACGTAACTACTTAGTTAAACATATAAACCACCTGTTGGCCAAAGTTGATGAACCGTCACTCCAAAACAAGTGGACCAATGGAGACTCATTGTCTACGCCTCTCTTTAAACCCTGCCCTTCATGAAGAAAAATGCCAAAATTCACAATAAAAACAACTGGCAGTGAAAGCAAAGAAACATGCATAGAGAGCAAAGATATGAGTAGCATAACCAAAAAGTAGTAAATGCAGGCAAGAGCGTAGGCAAAATCGATTTTGGGTTGTTGGGAAATCGGGTTGTTGGGTAAGTTTAACTGAAAACGTTTTTTGCATTTGTTTTCAAAAATAAATTGCAATCATTTGTCATAGAGTTTTGCTTGAGCTTTAAAATTATTTGCTTGCAAGTTTTGGGGTTTTGCTTTTGATATCATCAATTTTCTTTACAATTCTATACATTTTGCTTTCAATTGTTTTTTTATTTATTTCAACATCCATTATTTCAACCTTCCTCGAAGATATCGTGTTTACTATTTGAACTTTATTTTTCATATTTACGATTGATTTCATTTGAAATTCAATACATAAGGTGTGAAATTGACCTCATATCACTCCCCCCATCTGAGATACCTACTGCCACCCTCATCCTCTTCATACAACACCCGTTCTGCCAGTCACATTCTGTTAAAGGTACCCAAAGCACACACATCACTGGGTTGCTCCTCTTTTCAGTTCATTGCACATAGAGACTGGAACAAGCTGCAAAAAAAACCCCACTCAAACTCGACAGTTTTATCTCCATCTTTACATTCAAAGACTCAATCATGGACACTTTTACTGACACTTGTGGCTGCTTCAAGTGATGTATTGTTTCTACCTTTTTGCCTGTTGTGCTGTTGTCTGTGCCCAACAATGTTTGTACCATGTTTGTGCTGCTACCATGTTGTGCTGCTGCCATGTTGTGTTGCTGCCATGCTGTATTGTTGTCTTAGGTCTCTCTTTATGTAGTGTTATGGTGTCTCTCTTTTATCCCAGCCCTCGTCCCCTCAGGAGGCATTTTGCCTCTTGGTAGGCCGTCATTGCAAATAAGAATTTGTTCTTAACTGACTTTTAACTAAATTGCCTAGTTAAATAAAGTTAAAATAAAATAAACTGTAGCATGTTGGTAACTACAATGAAGCATCATAGTTAAGGTGTAGAATAAGATTAGGATAATGATCAGTTGTGCCTATTATGAGTTCACTTGAGTTGATGTATGCAAAATGTAGCTTTTTAACTGTCACGACTTCCGCCGAAGTCGGTCCCTCTCCTTGTTTGGGCGGCGTTCGACATCACCGGCCTTCTAGCCATCGCCGATCCACTTTTCATTTTCCATTTGTTTTGTCCTTGTCTTACACACCTGGTTTCAATTCCCCAATTACTTGTTCATTGTTTAACCCTCTATTCCCCCATGTTTGTTTGTGAGTGATTGTTTATCTGTTCATGTATGCGCACGTTAGGCTGGTTACGATGGGTTATGTTAAACCCTTATTTGTATTTCGTGTTAGTTTGTGCCGTGTGCTTTTGGGTCGCCAAATAAAAGGCTCCGTTTTGCTACCAACTATCTGCTCTCCTGTGCCTGACTTCCTACAGCCCTTCACACATACCATTACATTAACTTTAGCGTTATGCTCTCACTGTGGGGGAAAACAAATAGAGCAGTGCTGCTTTGAGTCAATCTTTGAATTTCTGTGTCTTTGTTAAAGAATCGTCTAGATACAATGTGTGCTTGAAATCATAAAACAACTTGTGAAGGTGCAGGATGAAGGAGGATGCTTTTTTTTCGTAATTTGTTAGTATGCTTATAATGTGGCGAGCATAATTGTCTTTGTTTTAGCAGCTACTTCATGGTGAGCTTAATTGGAAATGTCGAGGGTGGGGAGTAGCTATAGCACTCTGAATTAATGAATAGCTATTTTGATTACTGTATGCTCAGAGGTTGCCAATGGTCAATGTGGTTCAGAGATCTGAGTGGCTCTACAAGCCTGTTGATTGCTGTGAAATGACTGTGCTGAACAGTTAATTGTGGTGGGCAAAGAAAAGTGTTTGTTATTGGTTGTTTCTGTTGCTTTTTATTGACACCGCACACTGTACTGTTATGATAATTCAAAGGAGGGTGCTAGATACATGTGCTGTGTTATAGAAGAAAACATTGTCAATAACAAGTCCTTGAGTCATTTAATAGTCTTTTATTAGAGTGAAAACCAAATGAAAGTATTACCTTTCCTTGACCTGATTCTTCCAAATGTCCTCTCCTTTTACTGTACAGTATGTGTTATTCTCTTCTTGGACCCTGCCAATCAGTGTACTACATCCGATCCATTTCCTCTGTGTGAGCATAGGAACAACTGGATTAAAGATGCATGAGATTATTCCCCTCCCCTGTCCAGTCAGGAAGAATGAAGAGAGATGATGTTAAGGATATTGACCTTGTTCAACACAGAGTTATTGCACTAGTCCCTCACCTTTGTGTTATAATGCCAACAGAAAGGTCATGCATTAAACATTGAGCATGACTACTTTAATTAGCTGGCTGCTTCCAGTGCCAACCCATTGTCTACATCTCAAATGGCACCCTATTCCCTATATACTGCACTTCTTTTGACCAGAGTCCTGGTCAAAAGTAGTGCACTTCACAATATAGGTAATAAGGAGCCATTTGGGACACAACCATTGTCTATCTGCCCTTTGGGTGGAGACAGTATCTCACAGACGTGTCCAAGCCCTCCGGCCAGACTATATGTGAGCCTTTGATATCCTTATTTAGTGCATGTAGAACACACCAGAGGACTGGGTGATTCAGAATGGGATTGCAGCCCAAGTTAGTACATCAATTAGCATATGATACTTTGGAATCAGACTTCTGCAGTATTCAGAATAGGGTACTAGATGCAGGATAAATACTATGTTGATTTTGTTTTTGCAATACTTGAATTTGCATTGATTGAATAGGAAGCAACATACTATACATATTTTGAAACGGATATTATCTGATTAAGAGAACTATGGAAGGTATAAAACTATTATTGGATACTAACTAAAACAACATAGTCTCAGGGCAGTTCGTAGGATTTGGTACGTAAAACAGTTCCCTTCATCTAGTATGATATATTACGTTACGTTAGATTATGAATGGAATAGCGGTTGTACAATATCATAGGAATTTAATGACTTAATTCATATATTAGGAGGTTCGTATAGTATTATATGTTTTTCTTTGAGACATTGTTACTTGTTGGGTCATAACAACAAAAGAGAATCAGGCGAGAATTTACATTGGTGGTTAGAACTGACAAAAAAGGTTAAAGATCATTTATGTAAAAGGTTAGTACAACTAAAACTACAAAGGTTATGACAATTTCGTAGCAGGTTAGGTGAATTGGGTTAAGGTTAGAATAAAGGTTCGGGGAAGGGTTCGCTAAAATGCTACAGTTGTCCCTGACACAACTTCACACGCAACCTTTGGATTGCTAGATGGTCGCGGGTATACGCCCACCCATCCTTCCCGACCATCGTCCTTACTTTAGTTTCTGTCAAAAGCAACTAGACCATTAGAACATATCATTCGTCTTTGTGGTACGCAGAAATACTTATAGTATTTTCGTATGGCTCTGAGACCAGGCTCATTTAGAGGCCTTCTTATGGCTGCATAAATGTTGTTATTACCGTAGTCAATCAACCATCACACCATGTTCAACGTTTTCAATAACACCACAGCTGTTCTTACACCAGTGGTCCTGGAGGTATGGAGGTAAGAGCACCACTGACTCATATTATAGATATGTAATAAGTCAAGTCATACAGTATGTACTGTAGGTCTCTGGCAATAAGTTTATTCACAACTTCTCTCATCCATCATTTATGCATGGCTCTCCATTACAGGTTCATTTGAATGGGAGGATAGTATATAATCCTACATTTCTCTACACTAAAGGTCAGTGATTAAGTAACCCTTCTCCTGAAGGGAGCCCAATTCCCCTTTATGTTAGAGGCTGGGTTGCATCCCAAATGGTACCCTATTCCCTATAATGTGCACTACATTTGAGCAGGGCCCATACGCTGGATGTGGAGGGAATGGGACCTCCTGGAATCCTTACATTTGGTGGCAAAGCACACAGCAGTTTTAGTAGTTAGTAGAACTGTTATCATTACTTTTGTGGAGATCAGAAAGATGACCCTTTGTCCATTCACAGTAGACCCCCCCCCCCCCCCCACACGTTTTCCAATTCAAACCATTCCAATCATTCTCCCCTGTATGCACTGCAAAGCCTTGCAGTCAGAGGGGATGTCAGTGATTAGTTGGTTTAGCTCAACATGGTAGCATGCCACCTCAGGTGCCAGGGTAGCTGTGCTGTCAGATAACCAGCTGTTGAGTGCATGGAACCAACCTCATCATGATGACGGTCCTGTGGTTCTATGCACCTGGCTGCTGGTGTGGATGGGGTTCATCAAATCAACTCTGGTTTAAAATCTGCATCCCACCCATGGAGGAAGTGTAGGGGGGATTCTGCTGCCTTCATCTCCAGATGGAGAGAGCAACAACTGGTGTTTCATACAAGTGCCAGGTTCCATGAGCACCAGGAAACGGTTGCATTTTCTTTGCCAATATGCCTCACAGTTCAGTAAATGGAGATGTAGGCCTAGATTGCCTTTCCCTGGCTCCTATTCTTTGTTCAACTGGTGCTTCGTATGATCATTCAAAGATTGGTGCAGTTCATCCATGTTTCACCAGTTCAGTGATACAGTACTTTGGTGCTGTGGTTCTCTATCCTTTCTTTCCACAGTCCTATGGAACAAGCCCACACTCAGTCGTCAGTATTTGACCTGCTCATACTGACTTTCACAGCCCCAAACACTGGTCACCACCCCATACTACATAACTCCAGCACATTCAGCACCATGGACAGCAACGAGCCACTGAAGATGAACAACACAGTACCAGACAATGCATGAGATAGCATCCCCAATACACATAACTGCCCCTGGGTTACTTGAATTCTGTTGTGTAACCAGTAACCACACCTAAAACAAAAGAAGAGGGCAGGAACAGAGATTCAGAGAGGAGCGCTGCTATAAACATAATTCAGCACATAGTTCAGGTGTAGACCTATGCATGCATGTTGCAAAATAACCATTGCTAGAGTTATGCCTGCAATATCAGTCAGCATAAAAGGATGCGAGCATTTGATATACCACACACACATGTACATATCATTTTCCTACTGACTCCCTTGACCATTCCCACCATTGACTCACTTATTTAAATGCACTCCAATGATGCCTGGAATATAGCTAGCATTTCCCTGAGCTCCTTTTATTAACCTCACAAATCTTCCACTATTCCACCGCATGATCACTTCTGATCATCACCATCTCTCACGGTCAGGGAAGCCGGGATGGAAGGAGATTTACATGCATGCGTCCCAAGTGGCATTTTATTCCCTACATAGTGCACTACTTTTGAACAGAGCCCTATTGGCCCTGTTTAAAAGTAGTGCACAATAAAAGGAATATGGTGCCATTTGGGACACAACCCATGTGAGGCAGAAAACGGAAATCTAATGGTATAAAATGATTTGGAACTCAACAGTGATGTTCCCCTAGGAAGAGAATCCATTGCCCTATAGAGCTCAATGACAGGTACCATTAGACATTAGATGGCTACATCAGAAGCTAAGCTGCTCACCATCAGATTCATATCCAAAGAACAGAAAGAGTTTGGTCAAGGTCCTTTATATGACACAAAGATTTAACAAAAAAAACAGCTAATCAAGAATGGGTAATACTTCCTTTTAAGGGGTCCTTATTACAGTATAATTACATGTGTAACAAGCATTGTAGTTAACTGTAATAACTCATAGGTACACTGTAATAACATGTAACTAACTGGTGGTAATTGCAGTCTGTAATTACAGAGGTGTAACAATGAATGGTTGTTACCATGCTTGTTACAAATGGGCAAGTTTCCACTAAATTCACCAATTTAGTGTTTTGTTTATTCTCAGTTATATCCGATTCAATAATAACTAGCACAAGGTTGTAATCTCTTGTGGACACATGCGCTGGGTGTCCTGAGATTACATAAACTCTAATTACCTACCCGTGAATGCACACTCTTCAAAATATCCATTAAATGTTGTTGGTAGCACTTGCCCCCAAAAAGTGTACCATCTGGGTTAACTTGGTTGAGTTTACAAAAAGAGATAAGATGTAGGTCAATATCACTGACTGGGGTCTACCTCAAGTGGGAGGATAAACACACAAGTACACCACAGAGTACATGTCAAATCTGCAATGTAATTACTAGGTGTTACACTTCATTTTAACTATCTAAATCCTGTGTATCTTCAGGGGTACTTACTTGTCATTAATGTGTACTTAAAGTGCGTTCTGAAAGTATTCAGACATCTTCCCGTTTTCCACATTTTGTTACGTTACAGGCTTATTCTAAAATTGATTAAATACATTTTTTCCCTCATCAATCTACACACAATACCCCAAAATGACAAACCAAAAACAGTTTTTTAGAATTGTATACAAATGTATTAAAAATTAAAAACAGAAATACCTTATATTCATAAGTATTCAGACCCTTTCCTATGAGACTCGTAATTGAGCTCAGGCGCATCCTGCTTCCATTAATCGCCCTTGAAATGTTTCTACAACTTGATGGAGTCCACCTGTGGTAAATTCAACTGATTGGACATGATTTGGAATGACACACAAGTGTCTATATAAGGTCCCACAGTTGACAGTGCATGTAAGAGCAAAAACTAAGCCCTGAGGTCGAAGTAACTGTCCGTAGAGCTCCAAGACAGGATTATGTCGAGGCACAAATCTGGGGAAGGGTACCAAAAAGCATTGAAGGTCCCCAAGAACACAGTGGCCTCCATGAAGAAGTGTGGAACCACCAAGACTCTTACTAGAGCTAGCCGCCCGGCCAAACTGAGCAATCATGGTAGAAGGGCCTTGGTCAGGAAGGTGACCATGAACATGATGGTCATTCTGACAGAGCTCCAGAGTTCCTCTGTGAAGATGGGAGAATCCTCCAGAAGAAACAACCATCTCTGCAGCACTCCACCAATCAGGCCTTTATGGTAGGGTGGCCACACGGAAGCCACTCCTCAGTAATAGACACATGACAACCCGCTTGCAGTTTGCCAAAGGGCACCTAAAGGACTCTCAGACCATGAGAAACAAGATTATCTGGTCTGATGAAGCCAAGATTGAACTCCTTTGCCTGAATGCCAAGCATCACGTCTGGAGGAAACCTAGCACCATCCCTACGGTGAAGCATGGTGGCGGCAGCATCATGCTGTGGGGATGTTTTTCAGCAGCAGGGACTGGGAAACTAGACAGGAGCGAGGGAAAGATGAACGGAGAAAAGTACAGAGAGATCCTTGATGAAAACCTGCTCCAGAGTGCTCAGGACCTCAGACTGGGGCTAAAGGTTCACCTTCCAACAGGACAATGACCCTAAGCACACAGCCAAGACAACGTAGGACTGGCTTCGAGACAAGTCTCTGAATGTCCTTGAGTGGCCCAGGCAGAGCCTGGACTTGAACCTGATCTAACATCTCTGGAGAGACCTGAAAAGTTAAGATGGCGCCGGAGAAGAAGGCTGACGTTTTACGTGTTCCTATCCAATTGGTTTTTTGTTAGTTTGTTTGCAACTTATTTTAGAACTTATTTTGTATATAATGTTGCTGCTACCATCTCTTATGACCGAAAACAACTCAGAAATGTGATTACTCACCACAAACTGTCAGAATCCTTTTTTTCCTTTAACGAGTCCGACGAGAATGACATACTGCCTTCCCGGGAACAGGCCCAGATCCTTGTCATTTGCGTGAAGAGAAGGCGGAGAAAAAGGGGCCGGAGGTCGGGCTCCCTTCTAAAAATTCGTAGACGATCGAATGTATTTTTGAAAATAACAGCTGGTGCACGATATCTAAGGAAGTCTCAAGGTTTTGCTCGCCTGAGGTAGAATATCTCATGATAAGCTGTAGACCACATTATCTACCTAGAGAGTTTTCATCTGGATTTTTCATAGCTGTCTACATATCACCACAGACTGATGCTGGCACTAAGACCTCACTCAATGAGCTGTATTCCACCCTAAGCAAACAGGAAAACCCTCACCCAGAGGCGGCTCTCCTAGACCACCTTTACTCCACAGAGATACATACAAAGCTCTCCCTCATCGTCCATTTGGCAAATCTGACCATAATTCTATCCTCCTGATTCCTGTTTACAAGCAAAAATTAAAGCAGGAAACAACAGTGACTCAAAAAAATACAAAAGTGGTCAGATGAAGCAGATGCTAAGCTACAGGACTGTTTTGCTAGCACAGACTGGAATATCTTCCGGGATTCCTCTGATGGCATTGAGAAATACACCACATCAGTCACTGGCTTCATTAATAAGTGCATCGATGACGTCGTCCCCACAGCGACAGTACGTACATACCCCAACCAGAAGCCATGGATTACAGGCAACATCCGCACTGAGCTAAAGGCTAGAACTGCCGCTTTCAAGGAGCGGGACTCTAACCCGGAAGCTTATAAGAAATCCTGCTATGCCCGCCGACGAACCATCAAACAGGCAAAGCATCAATACAGGACAAAGATCGAATCGTACTCCACCAGCTCCGACGCTCGTCGGATGTGGCAGGGCTTGTAAACCATTACAGACTACAAAGGGAAGCACAGCCGAGAGCTGCCAAGTGACACGAGCCTACCAGATGAGCTTAACTATTTCTATGCTCACTTCGAGGCAAATAACACTAAAACATGCATGAGAGCACCAGCTGTTCCAGAAGACTGTGTGATCAAGCTCTCCGCAGCCGATGTGAGTAAGAACTTTAAAAACGTCAACATTCACAAAGCCGCAGGGCCAGACGGATTACCAAGACGTGTACTGCGAACATGCACTGACCAACTGGCAAGTATCTTCACTGACATTTTCAACCTCTCCCTGTCCGAGTCTGTAAAACCAACATGTTTTCAGTAGACCACCATAATCCTGTGCCCAAGAACACTAAGGTAACCTGCCAAAATGACTACCGACCCGTAGCACTCACGTCTCTAGCCATGAAGTACTTTGAAAGGCTGGTCATGGCTCACATCAACACAATTATCCCAGAAACCCTAGACCCACTCCAATTTGAATACCACCCTAACAGATCATGCAATCTCTATTGCACTCCACACTGCCCTTTCCCACCTGGACAAAAGGAACACATATGTGAGAATGCTATTCATTGACTACAGCTTAGTGCCCTCAAAGCTCATCAATAAGATAAGGACCCTGGGACTAAACAACTCCCTCTGCAACTGGATCCTGGACTTCCTGACGGGCCGCCCCCAGGTGGTAAGGATAGGTAACAACAGATCCGCCACGCTGATCCTCAAATCGGGGGCCCCTCAGGGGTTTGTGCTCAGTCCCCTCCTGTACTCCCTGTTCACTCACGACTGCACAGCCAGGCACGACTCCAGCACCATCATTAAGTTTTCTGATGACACAACAGTGGTAGGCCTGATCACCGACAACGACGAGACAGCCTATAGGGAGGAGGTCAGAGACCTGGCCATGTGGTGCCAGGACAACAACCTCTCCCTCAACGTGATCAAGTCAAAGGAGATGATTGTGGTCTACAGGAAAAGAAGGACCGAGCACGCCCCCATTCTCATCGACGGGGCTGTAGTGGAGCAGGTTGAGAGCTTCAAGTTCCTTGGTGTCCACATCACCAACAAACTAACATGGTCCAAGCACACCAAGACAGTCGTGAAGAGGGCACAACAAAATCTATCCCCCATCGGGAGACTGAAAAGATTTGGCATGTGTTCTCAGATCCTCAAAAGGTTCTACAGCTGCACCAACGAGAGCATCTTGACTGGTTGCATCACTGCCTGGTATAGCAACTCCTCGGCCTCCGACCGCAAGGCACTACAGAGGGTAGTACGTGAGGTGCAGTACATCACTGGGGCAAAGCTTCCTGCCATCCAGGATCTCTATACCAGGCGGTGTGGGGGGAAGGCCCTAAAAATTGTCAAAGACTCCAGCCACCCTGATCATAGACTGTTCTCTCTGCTACCACACGGCAAGTGGTACCAGAGCGCCAAGTCTAGGTCCAAGAAGCTTCTAAACAGCTTTTACCCCCAAGCTACAAGACTCCTGAACATCTAATCAAATCGCTACCCAGACTATTTGCATTGCCCCCCCTCTTTTACACCGCTGCTTCTCTCGGTTGTTATCATCTATGCATAGTCACTTAAATAAGTCTACTAATGTACATATTATATGTACATCCTCAATTACCTCAACTTACCGGTGCCCCCGCACATTGACTCTGTACCGGTACCCCCCTGTATATAGTCTCGCTATTGGGCAGGTAGCCTAGTGGTTAGAGCGTTGGACTAATAACCGAAAGGTTGCAAGATCGAATCCCTGAGCTGACAAGGTAAAAATCTGTCATTCTGCCCTTGAACAAGGCACTGTTCCTAGGCCATCATTGAAAATAAGAATTTGTTCTTATCTGACTTCCCTAGTTAAATAAAAGTATAACAAAAATGTTATTTTACTGCTGCTCTTTAATTACTTATTACTTAAAAAAATGTAAATAACTGCATTGTTGGTTAGGAGCTCATAAGTAAGTATTTCACTGTAAGGTCTACCTGTTGTATTCGGCACATATGACTAATACAATTTGATTTGAAAATAGCTGTGCAGCGACACTCCCCATCCAACCTGACAGAGCTTGAGAGGATCTGCAGAGAAGAATGGGAGAAACTCCCAAAATACAGGTGTGCCAAGATTGTAGCGTCATACCAAAGAATACTCGAGACTGTAATCGCTGCCAAAGGTGCTTCAACAAAGTAATACGTAAAGGGTCTGAATACTTTTGTAAATGTGATATTTAAGTTTTTTTTTATACATTTGCAAGAATTTCTAAAATCTGTTTTTGCTTTGTCATTATGGGGCATTGTGTGTAGATTGATGAGGAGAAAAAAACTATTTAATCAATTTTAGAATAAGGCTGTAACGTAACAAAATGTGGAAAAAGTCAAGGGGTCTGAATACTTTCCGAATGCACTATATATAGTACATTACCCATCTTGTCAAGATCGCCCTCATTTTAAGGCTTCTGGTAGCACCATTCAAGTGAGAAAATAAACACACTAATACACCATAGAGTACATATCTGTAATATCTGCATAAGTACAAGCTCGTCGCTAGTTGTAACATAGGATTTAGTTATTTAAAGTTAAGTGTAACTTAAAAATGAGCTATGAGCAATTTCTATATAATTACTTATTACTCATTACCAAGTGAAAATACCTAAAAACAAAAGATGAGCTTCTCCTTTAGTCACATATATTGCAATGTAAAAATACCTTAGATTTCAAACAAAATTACAAAGATTTTAATTGTTCAATTAATAATTAAATTTTAAACATACCTAGGTCTACTCAATAACATAAAAACAAATATTCTGGAGGTGAGTAGTAGTCTAGATAATTAATTTAGAAAACCTGGGATTGTCTTTTTCTTCCCTTTTTAACATTACAAGTAACAATGGAAATCAACAACTACAGTATGTCTCTGTCTTCATCTGTTTCCCATCATGTAGTCTGAAACCTTGTGGGAATCTGTGGTAGAGAAAATAACGTAGCTATGACAATTTACATCACCCTATACTAGTTATCATCATCATGATGATTTCTATAGTATAGGACTACTACCTTGCTAGTTGTGTTATCCAGCTAGCAATAATAGTGCTTGCTAACACTAATAAGTTAGCTAGTGTTTAGCTACATTGAAAAGGTGCTAATGTTACTCATAGTCTGTTGACACAAGTAGCTAGCTAGCTAACATGCTAATTGTGTCTTACGTAATACCCTTGGGGTACGGATACCCTGAAACAAGGTTCAGGGAAGATAAAACCATCGAGCCAAGATAAGACCATTGTGTTAGCTATTTTCCAACTTTAGGGAGCTAGCTAGTAAGGGTTAGAAAACTAGCTAGCTAGCTAATCCAAAAAAACTCAACAGAAAGTATATTCTGTTGGTAGGCCTAACAAAAATACCAGAGAAGCTAACGTTAGCTAGCTACAGTTAACTAGTTAGCCAACAGGCTAGTTAGCTGGCAAACGCTAGCTAGCTAACTACCTATGCTAACTCGTCCAACAGAAATCATGTATAGAAAAAAGAAAAACAAATTGCATGGAAAATATACTTTCTATCTCCCGTGTTGACATTTTTGTCATGTCTACAACATTTTGTTTCTTTCGCGGCAATCTCTCATGTCTGAATTTTGCACACTAACCTTCTTTTCAACCCGTTTGCGCACTGTCACATAATATCAGTGTCAACACATTTGGTACCGTTCAAGGTCGTTGTTATTTCGAGCGTGCTGTGCAGATGGGTAGATCTTGACACGAAGCCTTAATTTCTGGGATAAATAATTCCAACAATGCATCCCATCCAAAAGTGAGAATGTTCCTCAGCAGTGAAAACTTTGCAAGGTTACATGATGAAATAAGCGTTTGTCTTCTGAACATTTTAACTGCGTTATTCAACCAAGCTTAATAAACGTACAATTTGGCAAGCATGAATTACTTTCTCACAATGTTAACCATAACTGTTAATTAAGTATCTTTTAATGTGAACTGTTTGTGAACTCGTTTTTGCCATTGGCCCTGGGCATCATACTCTAGAGCACTTTATTGCAGAGTTGTGCCAATGATGTGGTCGGTTTAAAATTGGCTAACACTTATCACATGGTTTGTGCAGGCTGAAATATGGTGTGTTGGGATATATGGTTGGGATGCTATCTGAAACTGTAACATTTGTAACAAGCATGGTAACAAGCATTCATTGTTGCACCTCTGTAATTACAGACTGCAATTACCACTAGTTACATGTTGTTAATTGCAGTGTGAATATGTATTATTACAATTAATTACAATACTTGTTACATATGTAATTACACTGTAAGAAAGACCCCTTAAAATGAAGTGTTAACCAACAAGGGTATTATTTTAAATTACCTCTGCAACTCGTCCAACTATTGACTATTTTCACAACTACCACCAGTTTGACGTCAAAACATTGATAACAAATACATATTAAAATAAATAAAACTGTGTAAAATAAAATAAAGGATATTTCATGCTGAAACCCTCATATTAATAAACACCAATCCTATTCACTAAGTTGATGGTTTATATTTACTATAATGTCTTACAGCTTTGACATAATTCATTTTATTTTAAAATCAGTGTATTTAATTATTTCATGTATTTTACATGATGAGGCAAGAGAGAGGGCCAGAGACAGCTGCTGACACACGTGACAATCTGTAGTACCCAAAAGGGCCGCTAGATGTTTTGTGATAGATTACATAAAATCCAAAATACCAAAATTCTGGTAGTTTACTGGTAAACTTAGAAAGTTTACAGTAATATATCCTCCCTTTGCAACCCTAATTCTCCCTGCATCTCTTAAATCAGTAATCTCGAGAGTCCAAAGTAATCCCAAGGTTGATTTGTCCCTCCCCAAAGTGGGAGATTCACACACACATATTACATAACATGGGCACAATGCCTTTTTTGCTCTAAGATGGCTTCTATATTGAATATACAGTATAAATGCTCTCAGCATGATTGAGCAAATACAAAACTGTTTGATGGGAGGCCTGCTCCACATCACTACAGATGAGACCCTGTGGATGAATGGGCTTTTCAGAAGGTGAATGTGGACTGCTGATGTTGGGTGCTCTTCTGATGCGAATCTAGTACAATATTCATACAGGCTACAGTCTATGTACACACTATTACAAGAAGCAATTGCACTTCATTTTGAAAATCATATAGTTGATTACCCTTGTAAAGGATTGTAATGTTGATATTTCAACACATAATGGTATCTTTACAATGCATCAAGATATACGTAGGCTACAAGCAAGGGAGTTGTACATAAATGCAGAATTTACCCCAAGGCCAAAAGAAATGTTCAGTTACTAAAGATTTTGTTGTTGATAGCAAAAGCGGGCGAGATTAACTGGCAAAACATCAACACCCTCAGGACCGGGATTTAATTTCTAACTTTGTTTAAGAAAAAAAATGTATGAATGCATGAAGGTAATGCAATTTCACCCAACATATTCCCACAGTATAAAAATGTAATTTCAGGAGGTAGTTCTGCACTCCTTTATTGCGAGGAGATCAATAAAGGTGCCAGCGCAGCTCCACTGGCGCGAGGGCAGGCAGGCCCTGTTTACTAAAACGATGGGAACTATTCACATATACTAGGTATGAGCAGCATTTATGTCATGAATATAGAGCAGGCCTTGAGGCCTGGCATTTGATTAAGGGAGGAAAGCAGGAATGGGAGACCTTCAGAAAACTGTTTAGAGTTGGCACAGCAAAGCACAGCCCTGTGCATCCACCTCACTACAGAAGGTGACCCTCAGATAAGCAGCAATGCCGATAGTGGAGATACAATGTGCATCCCAAATGGCACCCTATTCCCTATAGGTCCTGGTCAAATGTAGTGCACTATCTAGGGAATATGGGGCTATTTGGGACGCACAATAGGGGTATAGCAGCAGCTGCATACAGATGACCATCTTACTAGAGGTGATTATTGACTCATTAAAATGGTTACATCAAACTACTGGATGAAGGCTATATTTGACTGGCAAAGGCAGATTTATCTTAGAAGATCCTAAATGCCATCCATTAAAAACATAATGAAAGCATTGAGTGTGCATTGAAATGATTGACTTCCAACAGCGGGTAAATATCCTCAGGCCCTGTAACACAATTACTAGGCAGCTGCCAGGCCTCACAACAATGTAAATGCATTTCTGAACAAAAAAGTAATAAATGAACCTTTTTTCCTCATGAATAATGGAACAACATAAAGAACACTGTTTTCTTTCTGGGATGACAGATTCGATGGAATACTAACTTTGTATTATTCTTGTATGCCTTAGTCAGAGTCTCTAATTGTAGTAATATAGTTGTATTGTTTTCAGGGGAAAGTAACTCCCAAACTCCATTTTTAGATCATGTTTGTATGCTGTGAGTTACTCTCTGCACTGCTACAGTACAGTACATACCCCACAGCAGCTAATGGCACAGGGTATGTGAGAGAGTTGAAAGATTGTTTAGCCCAAAAACAAACAATGAAAACACACTAACGAGCAAACAGGTCTTTATAAACTAAAATGTTTACAAAGATGAAAAAAGTTTTGTCATTTGAAGACGAAGAGAATATTTGAGACTGTCAACAAGTTCAACATGTTCCAAAGTCTTTGTCATCCTTCATGATTCTTCAGCTCACTCTCTCGAGCCCAAATGCAGACAAACTCTACCACTATCCGAACGTAAATCATTGAGCATAGATTATATCAAGTTGTTGTGAAGGGCGCTAAACAAAATCAATTCAGTTTTGTGTAATCCTTGTGCACTGTGGCAAATGCATGTAGCCAGAGCAGTAGAATAGATCTGTACGGTTGCTCTCTCTCCTGAGTCCATACAAATTATATGCTAATGTTCTCGTCACACGTCCATCACAAACTGCATGAGTTTGAGAAACTAATCTTGCTTTTATTGGCCTGCCACAAGAAATGTATACATTAGTAGTAGATTACAGTGCCTGGCAACTGTACAGTACATAGAACTAATGTAGTCTATCACTGTTTGTCTGCATAATGAACTTTTGGAGAAAGTAGCCAAAGCAAGTCCAAAAAAGTGTGGTGTTGTAATAACACCATTAGCGATCAGGAGTGAACAAGTTCCAGGGAACGACCGTGGAAATAGCATCTGGCTTTAATTGCTCTGGTGGAAAAATCTACAATTTCTCTAGAAACTAAAATATATACACCAGTTACTCTTGCATAATGATAATGACTTGGCAATGGCAATCTATTTAACCCATCCAATTATGGACACACACACCTTAGTTATACCCTTTATACTGTATAAGCACCTCAATATCAGAATAGAAAGGTCCATACGGTTTATGTTGGTTGGTCGAACACAAACCTCAAATTTGAAAGAATCTCTCTCCACCGCGTTAAAAACAGCCTCTGCTGTATTTCAAACTTTTTTACGCACTCACTTGGACAATCCCTGAGCGGGTGCTGATACTTGTTATGTGGCAGAAACCTTCCCGGTATAGATAAATGAAATAAAAACGCATCATAAGCGAAGCAATAGGAAAGCTGCGAGGAAAATACGCACAAAGAAGGCCATCCCTAGCTGGCTTCCACCGGTTACGCAACCCTGCACCTTAGAGGATGCTGCCCTAATGTATATACATCGACTTGGAATCAATAGCCACTTTAATAATGGAACACTAGTCACTTTAATAATGTTTACATACTGCTTTACTCATCTCATATGTCATATACGGTATTCTATTCTACTGTATTTTAGTCAATGCCACTCCAATATTGCTCAATCTAATATTTATATATTTCTTAATTCCATTCTTTTACTTTTAGATTTTTGTGTATTGTTAGATATTACTGCACTGTTGGAGCTAGGAACACAAGCATTTCGCTACTGTCACGATTGTCGTAATGATTGGACCAATGCGCAGCGTGAGTAGCGTTCCACTTCTTTATTATAACGTGAAACTTCAGCAAAATACAAGAACAATAAATGAATCAAACGAAATGTGAAGACAGTGAAGTGCAAACAGGCACCTAGACAGAAACAAGATCCCACAAAACACAGTGGGGAAATGGCTGCCTAAATATGATCCCCAATCAGACAACGCTAAACAGCAGCCTCTGACTGGGAACCATACCAAGCACACCAACATAGAAATAAACAACATAGAACACCCCCAGTCACACCCTGACCTACTATATCATAGATAACCAAGGGCTCTCTATGGTCAGGGCGTGACAGTACCCCCCCAAAGGTGCGGACTCCGGACGCAAAACCTGAAACCAAATAGGGAGGGTAGGGGGGGTGATTAGTGTCGGTGGCGGCTCTGGTGGGGGACGAAGTACCCGCTCATCCGACGGATCAGCCAGCATCGGGGGCGGCTCTGGTGCGGAACGAAGAACCCGCTCAGCTCGCGGATCCACCATCTTTGGTGGTGGCTCTGGTGCGGGCCGAAGAAATCGCTCATCCCGCGGATCCAGCCATGGACCCAGGCTGAACACTGTGTCTGGACTGGATCTCGATGCCGAGGAAGGCTCCTGCCATGGAGCGGGACTGGACACCGGCCCTGGCCTGGACATCGGTGCAGAGGAAGACTCCTGCCATGGAGCGGGACTGGACGCCGTGTCTGGACTGGTCATCGGCGCCGAGGAGGGCTCCTGCCATGGAGCTGGACTGGACGCCGTGTTTGAACTGGACATCGGCGCAGAGGAAGGCTCCTGCCATGGAGCTGGACTGGACGGCGTGTTTGGAAGCTCCGGACCGTTGACCGTCGCTGGAGGTTCCGGGTTGTGGACCGTCTCTGGAGGTTCCGGACTGTGGACCGTCTCTGGAGGTTCCGGACTGTGGACCGTCTTTGGAGGTTCCGGACTGTGGACCGTCGTTGGAGGTTCCGGACTGTGGACCGTCGTTGGAGGTTCCGGACTGTGGACCATCGTTGGAGGTTCCGGACTGTGGAATGTCGCCGGAAGCTCTGGACTGGGAACTGTCGCCGGAAGCTCTGGACTGGGAACTGTCGCCGAAAGCTCTGGACTGGGGACCGGTTCGATGACACACTGGCACAGGACGTACTGGGCTGTGGAGGCGCACTGGAGACCTGGTGCGTAGAACCGGCACACATGGCACCGGACAAATGACACGCTCCTCAAGGCGAGTGTGGAGAGCTAGCACAGGATGTACAGGGCTGGAAAGGCGTACTGGAGACCTGGTGCGTGGAGCCGGCACAACTTTCACCAGACTGATAGCATGCTCCTCAGGACGAGTACGGAGAGCTGACTCAGGTGGCATTAAACTGATAACACGCTCCTTAGGCCAAATGTCGTGCATCCTCCACCAATTCAATAACTCTCTCATTTCTCTCTCCTCCAAATTCTCCCTCAACTCACTGACGGTCTCTGATTCTCGCCGATCCCTCTCCTCCAGTTTCTCCCTCTTCTCCCAGACTGGCTCTGGTTCACTCCTCGGCTCCGCCGACCACCCCTTGTGCCCCCCCCCAAAAAAAATATTTTCAGGCTGTTTTTTGGGCTTTCTATGTGGCCGCGAACCCCGGCGTCGTCGCTGTCCTCCATCATAACCTTCCGTCTGCCGCTCCTGCCAAGGAAGGCGAACCTGTACTGCCAGGATTTCCTCCCAAGTCCAGGATCCCTTCCCATCCAGGGTCTCCTCCCAAGTCCAGGATACACTCTCCTCCTGGGCACGCTGCTTGGTCCTGTTGTGGTGGGATCTTCTGTCACGATTGTCGTAATGATTGGACCAAGGCGCAGCGTGAGTAGCGTTCCACATCTTTATTATAACGTGAAACTTCAGCAAAATACAAAAACAATAAATGAATCAAACTAAACGTGAAGACAGTGAAGTGCAAACAGGCACCTACACAGAAACAAGATTCCACAAAACACAGTGTGGGGAAATGGCTGCCTAAATATGATCCCCAATCAGAGACAACGCTAAACAGCTGCCTCTGATTGGGAACCATACCAAGCACACCAACATAGAAATAAACACACCCTGACCTACTATACCATAGATAACCAAGGGCTCTCTATGGTCAGGGCGTGACAGCTACACCTGCTAAATATGTGTATGTGAACAATAACTTTTGATTTGGATTTGATTTGTCTTTTGTGAGGGAATTGGGTAAAGGGTGGAGGGTGGGGAGCATTATCATAGATAGGCCTAGAGGGTAGAAGGGTGTGGGCAAACTGCCCAGAGAGGCAGTCAGCATGTTGTATCAGCAGGACTGTTCAATGAATCACACATTGTGCAGTCGCTTAGGTGATAAATACACAAGCGTGAGGTATAACATACAAGATAGGACTCATTGTTGGTAAGACCTGGCCTGTATTTCATAGGCTGGGCAGCTTTGATGATGGATGGGGCAGCGCAGGGTAATATTTCTTCCACAATCTTTGGTCTAGACATTATGTTGAAAGTGGAGGGTAGAGAGTCCACCCCGGAGGTAGAATAAAGGTGGGATGCAGAGAGGAGCTCCTGTGGGTTCTAAAGTAATGTCTTTGTTGTATTATCAACTATTGTCCATCCGTGATTATCTGCGATAGTAAATTAGGTTATTCATGATTACCAGGGTGAAATGTTAGTTCTTGTGTGGTGTGTGTCCAATTGAATTAAACAATAGATAAGGACATAAACATGCTGGGTACATATTGGTTTGAAACATCCCCAGAGAATAGCTCTGCGCAGATACAATCTCACAGTCCAGGAGGCAGGAGTATTTCTTTCTCCTCTCCATTCATTCAACTACAGGCGCTTCAGCGAAGAAGCTAACACTATAGAAATTCTACTGAAAGAGCCTTGTAACAAAAACCTGTATCTTTAAAGCTGGAATCCTTAATGGTGAAACTGCCACGTCTGTTTGTGATATTACAACGACTAAGAAATGACTGCAAACACTGATGTCATTGCACGTGCGGTAGAACAGAAGCATATACTGCATATGTTTTTTTACCTCTCAACAAAACATTCCGATCCCCCCTATAGGCCCTGATCAAAAGTAATGCACTACGTAGGAAATAGGTGAGGCCGAGTTCTTGTCTCTTCCTCTCAGAACTAGAAGCAGTAGGACAACCATGGGAGCGGTTTGGGAGAGGTTCTTGCTCCTTGTCCAATTACCATCCCGCTCACCCATTTGGTGGCAGCTGAGCCATTCAGCTAATCCCTTCACAAGCCCCCACTGCACCGCCACCTCCAGTAGAAATACAGCGCAGGAGAGGGTGTCATCTCCCATGCAGGTAGAATGACAAGTTTTGCCCAGACAAACTGTTCCTCTCTGTGACTGTTAATGCTGGTGTGGCGGTATCCCCAGCGCTCTCTGTCGGGCAGTGACTCTGAACTCTAAAGCAGGTTTTGGCACCACTGTCAACTCAACAGGCAGCAAAGCCTGAGCTGCAAAATAGTAAAAATATCCAGAATAATGGTGATGACTCATGTATTGTAGGTAAGGTTGTTAATCAGTTTTTAGGAGTACTGGGAGAGACAATGTATGCTTCTATGCTGATGGTTCTATACTGAACAAAAATATAAACGCAATATGCAACAATTTCAACGACTTTCTTGAGTTACAGTTCATAGGAAATCAGTCAATTGAAATAAATAAATTAGGCCCTAATCTATTGATTTCCCAAATTACCAGGGACGCAGCCATGAGTGGGCCTAGGAGGGCATAGGCTCACCACTGGGGAGTCAGGCCCAGCCAATCAGAATTCGTTTTTCCACACAAAAGGGCTTTATTACAGACAGAAATACTCCTCAGTTTCATCAGCTGTCCAGGTGGCTGGTGTCAGATGATCCCGCAGATGAAGAAGCCAGATTTGGAGGTCCTGGGCTGGCGTGGTTACACGTGGTCTGTGGTTGTGAGGATGGTTAGACATACTGACAAATTCTCTAAAACAACATTGGTGGTGGCTTATGGTAGAGAAAGGAACATTCAATTCTTTGGCAACAGCTCTGGTGGACATTCCCGCAGCCAGCATGCCAATTCCACACTCCCTCAAAACTTGAGACATCTGTGAAATTGTGTTGTGTGACGAACACAATGTCACGTTTTAGAGTGGCCTTTTATTGTCCCCAGCACAAGGTGCACCTGTGTAATGATCATGCTGTTTAATCAGCTTCTTGATATGCCACACCTGTCAGGTGGATGGATTATCTTGGCAAAGGAGAAATGATCACTAACAGGGATGTAAAAAATGTGTGCACAGAAGAAATAAGCTTTTCGTATGTATGACACATTTCTGGGTTCTTTTATTTCAGCTCATGAAACACGGGACCAACACTTTACATTTTGCGTTTATATTTTTGGCTCAGCATAGAAATCGGTGAGATAATGCCAAATATTTTGTAGGCAGCAGGTGTTATTCACCATTTGGATAGTATATTCCATAATCGCATGGGATTTCAGGATTTTCCGGAATTCCTCAACTACATTTCAGCCAGTCTATTCAACATAATGTACAAAATGCTGTACGTACACAGTAATACTCCTCTTTATGTCTCTATAAACTACAAGCTTGTTATGTCATTTAAGCAGCTCTCAACACACTGTTTGTGAGATACAGCACCCTGGAGTCCTGCTTTGTTGTGAAGTAACTGCACATATGAACAAGCTCCTGATGAGTGTTTTGAGAGGGCCCCACTGCTACCTCATGGCACACCATATGAGGCGTTGAGGCTTTCATGGTCTTTCACAGACGCACAGCCTCCCTCTGTGAAACTGCTCAGGCTTTAAAGAAGCAATTAAAACAAGACATCCTCCTGGAACTTCACAGGGCTTCTCTCTCTCTCTCTCTCTCTCTCTCTCTCCTCGTATGCTGTGAGAGATAAAATGCTACAAAAAAAGTAGCTCCTTATTTTTCCTATAGTGATACAATATGTAGTGCACTGCTTGGAACTAGTATAGTAGCACAAGCAAATTAGAAATGAAAATAGAATAGAGTAATCTTAATAATGGCACCAGTGCACCACTGACTGTGGCAATGCTGGCATGCACAGACGCGTTTTTGTCAATTCATTTTGTAAACTCAAATCATTCTGGAAATTCAAATACAAATCCCAAAGCTCATGCTGAGGGAACACCCTTAATTATTCAATTGGGATTTATTTTCCCTATATCATTAAATTGTCCATGGACTCATACTACCAATCCAGTGACTTTGGAATAGGCCTATGTATTTTACTTCTGGGCATCGATTACACCTTACTCTGGGGCCCAGTTTCAACTGTTCTGCCCTCGGCTATGGAACCCTGACCTGTTCACCGGACGTGCTTGTTGCACCCTCGACAACTACTATGATTATTATTATTTGACCATGCTGGTCATTTATGAACATTTTAACATCTTGACCATGTTCTGTTATAATATCCACCCAGCACAGCCAGAAGAGGACTGGCCACCCCTCATAGCCTGGTTCCTCTCTAGGTTTCTTCCTAGGTTTTTGCCTTTCTAGGGAGTTTTTCCTAGGGAGTTTTCCCTAGCCACCGTGCTTCTTTCACATGCATTGCTTGCTGTTTGGGGTTTTAAGCTGGGTTTCTGTACAGCACTTTGAGATATCAGCTGATGTACGAAGGGCTATATAAATACATTTGATTTGATTTGATTTGATTACTCTCCAAGAATTCAGCAGTCAGACCATCTCTTAAATTAGCTGTAAGTGAAAAGTGCCTTTCTCCCACCAAAATGTTTGTTTGATTGGGAATTATGATGAATTACTTGAATGACCGTCTACAGAAAATGCTGACTTTGGCAGAAACGTGACAACTTTTTGTTTATTTAAAAGAAAGATCGCAACGCTGCATCCAGTGTCCTATGAAAGCCATTATTACCGCAGGTAGCACAGCTGGTGGAGGCAGCTGAGAAATGGCTTTGGGACCTGCCCATCTATCACAATCTGGCCCCCTTTTTCATGGGAGAATCCATCACCTGAGATCTGGCCCGGAGTCACTCCCTCACCTTGGTAATTTCAGTTGCTGAGGAAGCTGATACTAACAAAAGTTACCTCAATGGAAAAAGTGGGCACTGATGCACTGATTTACTTCCTATGGCGGTGCCTTGTGGTGTCTTTGTGTGGAGTGTTGCATTGGAGATAGCATTAATCTGGGTATAGTGTTGCTGACCATAAAGGCTCTAAAGAAGAATACTCTTGTATTGGTCATTAAAAGAGTGACTTGAAGTGTTTATCGTTGACATTGTTATCTAGATGTACTCTGCCTGTTTAATGTTTGGTTAAAGGTCTGATAACACTAAAGTCTCTCTGTCTCTGTCTTTCTCTCCTTCCATCCATCTCTCTCTCCCCCTCTCCCTCGCTATCTCTCTCCCTCAAGAATGAATGCTGCAATGGATAGCTGCTGTTTTACGGGCTCCTGGCCGACGTGTAGGCACCCTGACGAAACTATGTCGGTGAATAAATAATCAGCCTATACCCTCCGTTCTACTAATGTATAATCACTGGAAAACAAACTGGATGAACTCTATTCGAGACTATCCTATCAACGGGACCTGAAGATCTGTAACATCCTATGTTTCTCGGAGTCGTAGCTGAACAAGGACATTAATCATATCTAGCTATTTTTTCTATGCAACCTCAAGCCCGTACGGCAGCATCGGGTAAGGTCAGGGGGGAGGGGTGTGTCTTTTGTTAACAACAGCTGGTGCACAATCTCTAATATTAAGGAGGTCTCAAGGTTCTGCTCGCCTGAGTTAGCATACTTCATGATAAGCTGTAGAACATACTATTTACCAAAGGAGTTTTCATCAATTATTTTGTAGCTGTCTATTTAAGACCACACTCAACGAGCTGTATAGGGACAAACAAGAAAATGCTCAACCAGAGGCAACACTAGTGGCCAGTGATTTGAATGCAGGGAAACTGAAATCTGTTTAACCTCATTTCTACCAGCATGTCACCTGTGCAACTAGAGGAGTCAAAACACTAGATCACCTTTACTACACACACAGAAACGCATACAAAGCTCTCCCTCAAATCTAACCATGACTCTATCCTCCTGATTCCTGCTTACAAGCAAAAACTCAAACAGGAAGTACCAGTGACATTGAGGAGTTTACCACATCAGTCACCGGCTTTATTAATAAGTGCGATGACGACATTGTCCCCACAGTGAGAGTAAGTACATATCCTAAAAACAAGCCATGGATTACAGGCAACATTTACACTGAGCTAAAGGCTAGAGCTGCTGCTTTCAAGGAGCGGGACACTAATCCGGGAGCTTATAAGAGATACCGCTACAACCTCTGATGAGCCATCAAACAGGCAAAGCATCAAAACAGGACTAAGATCGATTCAAATTATGTTGGCTCTGGTGCTCGTTGGATGTGGCAGGGCTTGCAAACTATCATGGATTACAAAGGGAAACCCAACTGCTAGCTGCCCAGTGACGTGAGTCTACCAGATGGTAATCCGTCAGGTAATGCTCGCTTAGAGGCAAGCAACACTGAACTATGCATGAGAGCACCTGCTGCTCCAGACGACTGCATGATCACGCTCTTCGTAGCCGATGTAAGACCTTAAAACAGGTTAAACATTCCAGACGGATTACCAGACGGATTACCAGGACGTGCTCTAAACTTCCCTCTCCCACCTGGAGAAGAGGAACACCTATGTGAGAATGCTGTTGATTGATTACAGCTTACATTCAACACCATAGTGTCCTCCACACTCATCACAAAGCTAACCCTGGGACTGAAAACCTGCAACTGGGTAGACAACAACACATCTGCCACTCTGACCCTCAACACGAGGGCGCCTCAAGGGTGCATGCATAGTCCCCTCAACCATGACTGTGTTGCCGTGCACGATTCCAACACCATTGTGTTTGCTTACAACGCAACGGTGGTAGGCCTGATCACTGATGACAATGAGAAAGCCTGTAGGAGGAGGTCAGAGACCTGGCAATGTGATGTCAGGACAGCAACCTCTCTCTCATCAACAGTAAGACAAAGGAGCTGATCACTGGGCAGCTAGCGGTTGGGTTTCCCTTTGTAATCCATGATAGTTTGCAAGCCCTGCCACATCTAATGAGCGTCAGAGCCAGCGTAATATGATTAGATCTTAGTCCTGTTTTGATGCTTTGCCTGATCATGGACTGCAGGAGGGTGAAAAGATTTGGCATGGACCCTTGGGTCCTCAAAACGTTCTACAGCTGCACCATAGAGAGCATCTTGACTGGCTGCATCGCTGCTTGGTATGGCAACTGCTTGGTATCCGACTGCAAGGCGCTACAGAGGGTAGTGCGTACGGCCCAGTACATTACTGGGGCTGAGCTCCATGCCATCCAGGCGGTGTCAGAGGAAAGCCCTAAAAATTGTCAAAGACTCCAGCCAACCAAGTCATAGACTATTCTCTCTGCTACCGCATGGCAACCGGTACCGATGTACCAAGCCTGGAACCAACAGAACCCTGAACAGCTTCTACCCCCAAGTAATAAGATAGTTAGTTAAATAGTTAACCAAATTGCAACCCGGACTGTCTGCATTGACCCTTTTTGCACTATCTACCTCAATTACCTCGTACCCCTGCACATCGACTCCGTACTGGTACCCTATTTATTATTACTTTTATTATTACTCTATGTTCTCTCTCTCTGCATTGTTGGGTAGGGCCTGTAAACGTTTTGTTTACTAAGCATGAGATGAATAACATTTGACTGGCCCTGTCTCTCTCTCTCTTTCCATTTCTGAAGCGCTAAATGCATTGGGAAAGTTTTCAGACCCCTTGACTTTTTCCCCTTTTTGTTACGTTACAGCCTTATTCTAAAATGTATTAAATCATTTTTTCCCCTCATCAATCTACACACAATACCCCATAATGACAACGCAAAAACAGAAATACCTTAAGAATTCAGACCCCTTGCTATGAGACTCAAAATTGAGCTCAGCTGCATCCTGTTTCCATTGATCATCCTTGAGATGATACTACAACTTGATTGAGTCCACCTGTGGTAAATTCAATTGATTGGACATAATTTGGAAAGGCACATACCTGTATATATAAGGTCCCACCGTTGACAGTTGTCATGACGTTGGCCTGTGGGTAAGGTTTATGACCCCCCCATAAATACCTTCTCCCTTCCCCTCTCTCTCTGACCCTACTGAAGGACTGGAATAGCCTGTGTTAAATATAGAGAGTCTGGGAACATCAAACAAATAGGGAAAGGAACCATCTTTTGTTAATAAAACCAGTTGGAAATATGCTTGATAACGTAATGAGTATGTATGTCAGTTCATTGTTATCTGAGACATTATGATTGATGGCAGGACGATATAAACTGTACCGGAGAAAGTATACACCCTCTAGTTATCAGAGTCACATGGAATTGTTATGCAATTGAAATGTTTGATATTGAAATTGTTTGTTAGGAGATTAAATGTAATTTTAGCTTCCAAATGAGAGAATTGGGTTTTCATAGGGAAAGTGCCCTGCCGATCAGTGGCCAACCCTGTGAAGAGACATGGGGTTATAAACGATGAAACCCCTCCTTTCCCCCTCTCCACTATATAAGTCTTTGACGAAAAGACATTCCGGGTTCCAGTACGGGAGGACTGCAGCCTCTACGTTATAAGGACAGACACATATCAAGAACAGAACTAAGCCAACCTCGGCGTGAGCTATGGTATGAACTGGTATGAACTTTGAGCTTATTCACTACAGAAGTGATACTTCCTAGCCGTTGAGTTAGCCGCTGCTAACGTGGGCTAGAAAAGGACGGACGACGGATCCAGTCTAACAACCAGACGAAGATACCACCACCATTGACATTCTTCCACTACACAACAGGAAGATCTGTTGGCCAACCACGGCCAGCATCTACGACCAATCTACCGAAGCGCAGCTCAGAGTAAATATTTATTGCATTTTCCTTTTCCAAATGGGCGGTAATTTAGAATGCATAAAATAATGTATTTACGATAGCATAGCTGCTGTTTCTGTGTTCCTAAATCTTCCCGCTCTTTCATTCAAGCCCAACCCCCTTTTCCTTTGTGTAACCAGCCATGATACAGGCTCAGTCCACCAGGACGTTTTCTGTATGACATCATATGAATTCTGTGTATTTGTAATTCTGTGTGATTAGTTAGGTATTTAGTAAATAAATAATTAAACCCAATTTTGTATTGCTGATTCAACTTGTTAGCCAGGGTTCGTGAAGATAACCAAGAATTTATAACTTTCATGATGAGATTGAAAATAAGATTGACTGCTATCGATGTAAAATATTACTAAGTATTTTAAGAGTTTATTCAGAAGATAACAGCTCTATAAACGTTCTTCTGTGGTGCCCCGACTTTCTAGTTAATTACATTTACATGATTAGCTTAATCAGGTAATATTAATTACAGAGAAATAATTTTATAAGTTAGCATGTCATATCACTTAATCCGGCATAGCCAAAGACACGACATAATGGAGCCCCCGTGCGAGGAATCTAAAATAGGATGAAGCTTTCATTTTGATTCAGCCTATATAAAATTGAAAAGCAGATTACATAATATACCAGGTTGATTATATACATTATGGGAATTGTAGATCGGAATTATTGGTGCGTGTGTGCTCTGGAGAATCGCCTCAGTGTTGTGCTCTGAGGTAGTCAGTGGGTAGCATACCCTATACAGTTCTGTATGAGGGCTGATAAAGCTATCTGATAAATAGCGCGTTTGGCCAAACGCTGGGCTATTTCTGCCTCGCGCGTTTCAGACGCGTGTTGGCTAGGTCATTATTAATTTCTCGAGCGAGGACAAAGACCCAGCCGATTGAAATTTAGGAGAGATTAGCTTGACCAGTTTATAAGTATCTCTTTGTCTGTCTCTCGCGTTTCGATGCGAGGAGACCACGGTGCATTTTGTTGTTTACCGCGAGTTCCGGTTAAAACATCGTCAAATACCGCCGAAAAGGTTTTGAACATAATACGTTATAAGTAAAACCTTTCCCTTGCCAAGGGAATCCTATGTGAGCATTTCTCAGGCATCAGGCATCATGTAGCATTAGCTTGCTCGAGATGCTAAGCTAACAAAAGGGAAAACAGCCATTTTGTTTGTGCCACATTGTAATTAATCCGACTTGCGGAACGAAAGTCCTGCCCTGGGTACTTCCGTTGATTTCAACGTGTGCCAGCAGACTCCCCTATGAGAGTCACCAGTACTTTCCTTCAAATAATTAGTCAGGTGACACTCAAGTCGTTACTCATGATATCCAGACGGATATCGATGTCTTATTCAGTTGAACTAATAAGGGAAATTGCCAAATTTACATTCTCAAGTGGATCTTTTAAAAAAAAAGTTCTCCAAATTGATGAGTTTTCTAAATGAGACATTGTAATCTTTTTTTTCCACATTAACCTAGATGAATAAACCTCTCAGGTTAATTAAAGTTTAAATCCCAAATAGCCTATACAGGTTTGATTTATCATTAAAATTGATCAATCAGTAAAATTTGGTTTTTGCAAAACCCATTCAGTAATCCAGTACTGACAGAAGTCCCGCCCCAGCGGGAATCCCATGTGGCTTCGGCCCAAGGAAGAAGTGTACCATAGTGGGAAGTGTTCCCAACATTTAATCTACTGTTTACACTTATGATATCCAATCACTGGAGATGGCACGGATTATCATCTCATTCAATTTAATAAGTTAAATTGTTGAACATACCTTAATGTTCTTGCAATCAAATGAGACACTTTTAAACTTCCCAGATTAACCTGGATGAAGCAATCTCAGGTTAACTCAAGTTTAATACCCAGATAGCCTACCCAGGTAGGATTAATCATTGGCATTGATTAATTCATTCAATTTGCTTTTGCAAATTCATTCACATCCAACTTCCACATTACTGGTACAGAACTGATGGTTCGTCAACATCTATAAATAGATTAAACTTGTCTTTGCAGCTTCCAATGAATTCCAAACCCAAACATTGAAAAAAAAAATAGGAACATTCTTCCTCTAAATTTTTCGAATAATGTGCAAGCTACCAAAGGAGGTGGTCACCACTCCTCCACTAATTAGTGAACCTCCACCCATAAAAGGATTGATCTCTGACCTCAGCAGCGATACCAACCCTAATTATGCCATTAGTGAAAAATCAGCCGAAATTGCGAACGCTGTCCAAAATCAACCATCAAACACAGGCTTTGTGACGGTTCTCTCCACTTTAGCACTTATGTATCGCCATCAAAGGTTGGCATCGATCCAATACCACAGTGCACAGCTGAAGCACGTGCAAGACATGGCTAACATGAGGGCACAGGTGGAGAGAACTGAGCAACTATTGACAAAAGCAGGAAATGGAAACATTCTGCTAGTCGAGGAACTGCGTTTGAAATCGGAACAATTAAAAGTAATTGCAAATACTTATGACGATGAACGAGCACAAGCTCTTCAACAAAATCATAGGCTACAGGAACAACTCGATTTAGCTAAAACTAAATACGATGATGTCCACGCCAAACTAGATAAATCTGAAGAGTTATCTACAAACAGGAGCGCTCAACTTGACAACATGCATGCTGTTTTGTTGAATGTTACTCAAAATAACACGGTGCTCCTCAAAGCGCTGCAGACCAAAGACGATCAGTTAATGAACACAGTGACAAAGTTGGATGATAAATCAGCAGAACTTATTGAAGTTGCTGACCAATTGAATGATGAGAGAACTCAGGTGATGAGGATGGAAATATTGATTTCTAAGCAAGCAGAGGAAATCTCATCACTGAATCTCTTGCTCCGTTTTCGAGACCTCTATCTGCAAACCATGACAGATAAGTTTGAGACCGAAAGGAGCAGGTGTGACACTCACGTGTCCAAAATTGGTACTCTAAGCGCTCAAGTGGACTCTGCAATGCAGCAGAAGACCACCCTTAGGTACCATCTGGAGGAAATCCAGAATAGTCACGCTCTACAGCATGACTACCCATCCAAGCAACCGGAGTCCGGTACTCAAAGGAGTGAAGACGATAGGTTTCAGACATTGCATCCATCATGTGTCCCTCAGTCTTCTCCTCTTGGCCAACAAAGCCAAAGCTTGGCTTCCTCTCTTGGCCTTTCGGCCCCAATCTCTCCACAGGATGAAGCCAACCCTCTCCGCCCGCTTGGCGCGGAATACCTTGACAAACTCGTCAAGAATTTCCCCACCTTTGACCCCATTCCAGGTCAGCCAAACGATACTGAGACGTTCCTAGCTGACATAGAGGACGCGTTGGATGGCTACCCGAACGCTACGGGTTCTGACAGGGTTTACCTGTTGAAGCGAACGTCAAATAGACACGTGACAAGGTTCATTCGTCTACAACAGCAACACGTGCTAAATGACTACACTAAACTTGCCACAGCTTTGAAATTAGAATTCAGTGGTTCTGCGACTCGCAAACACGATAGCTCACTGGCTAACACGGTCAAACAAGCTCGAAACGAACACCCACAAGCTTTCTATCATAGGCTTCGTTCAGCTTACTTTGGCCTACTCACAGAAACAGGAATGGAAGAGCTGTTACCATTCAAACAAATGTTTCTGTCGAACATGTATCCCACCTTCATTACCTACTTGGGCCCTGCAGCCCACGTTGGCTTGCCTATCTTACAACTCAGAGAGCTTGCAAGCACAGCTTTTGAGGCATCAAAAGCTCGCAACGCTAAGAGCCCTGACCACTCGGTTTTGAAGTTTGACCAGGAGCACTCACTCCAGTTAGAGGGTGCATTATCAGGTATTGGAGCGTCGAGAGCTGACGCACAACAACAGTTTCTACCACGAAACCATGATTCCAATAACCGCCGCGGTCGAAATAACTGTAAAGTACGTCGCCTTCAAAACGACTACCGCTACAATCGACCTGTTCGCTACGTTCCTGTACCCAACCCACACAAAGTGTCAGAACACAAGGGTAACAAAGGGTTGAAGGACGATCAAAACGTAGACCAATGTTCTCCAGAAGTCCCACTACGGGAAGAACTAAAGCGAGAACAATTTGAGAAAAGGGTAAAAGATAAGTCACAAGGACTAGACGGGGAATTACCGGACACCAGGTCCGCAGGAATTAACACCCATAGCAAGGACGTTAAAGTTCAAATTTCTCCCGCTCTCATTCAAGACCCTATCCAGGGCCCGCTTGATCAAGAAACAAGCCCCCGGGCTCGGTCTATAGACTCCGATACAAAAGTTGCGAAGGTAAAGGTCAAACGCTTAGTTAAAGCCAAGCCCACTCAAAATCGGAAAAGTCAATCTGCTTCCATCTTGAACAGACATGGCACATCACGTCGTTGCGAACGACCACTCCACTTTGTGGGGAATATGTCCACTAACCACGAATCTAAACGGCCATACCTGGAAACAGTCCTGGAGGACTGCTTAGCTTGTCAGGCGCTAATTGATTCGGGTGCGACAATATCACTCATCTCTCAAACATTGTTTGATGAGCTCAAAAGGGCTTTGAAGCCAACTAAACGTTGGTTAAAAGTGGAACGATGCGACACTACACTTCGAGGGGTCACTCAGACTACCTCGCCTCTCACATTGAGAGTCATGCTGAAACTACACTTCCAGGACGTATCGCTCGTTCATCCTGTGTATGTTACCAGCCTCGAAACTGTAACCCTGCTACTTGGAGCAGACTTGATGGATCGGTTACTTCCATTGATGGATTGGAAAACCAACCAGGTATGGTCACAGGCCACAGTGCCTTCTCCACTGACCACACTGTCTTCCCCTAACGCTAGCTGCAACGCAGTCCTTCACGAGGGGTATCTGTCAAAAGCACCCCTTGGGAAAAAGACGTGTAGAAACCTCTTGGTGCAGAATCCGATCCAAGGAGATATTACGATATCTCGACACATTCCATCAGCCAATCTGATTGACCATTCTTTTCATGATTTCGAGCCAGCTGTCTCTGTGAATGAGCAACTTCCCTCCTTCTTGCAGTCGTGCAATACGGTAGTTGAGATGAACTTCTCTGGCCCTTCGGACACTTCCGCAAGCACTGCGGCCGTCTCAGCAAGAAAAACATTGATGTGCAGAGTACACTCTGCTTCCGATGATACACCTTCTGCTTTGTTGGGGACTGTCACCCCTTACAATGACACTAATGGCGTCAGTCCAGCAACTGACCCGATGACTCCCACTGGTGAAACACTTTGCGATATCACAGACCGATATCCTCGTCTCAGTTTGCAGGTACTGAAGAGGTTGCCACACGCGGAAGCGGTGGTGACTGACAGACCTCGACAGCCACTGAGGGTGTTGAAGCACAAACACCAGGAGATTTGGTTGAAAGGTTACAGCCATTCTCATAATAACGCGGCCACTGACAACTCGTACATAGGGTCCGACCTTCTCGTTTGCGCCTCGGACACCAACACCACCCGCTGGTGGGGGGGTCCCGAGACACAAAGGGGGGGAATAGTAGCCCAGACCCATGATGAGCCTCATCGAGGCCGGTGGGGGGGTCGAGACTACGGACAACACCGTACGAGGCCGCCAGAGCATAAATCAAATCTAGTTGTAAACTCCCCTATGAGAACAGTGAGGAGCAGACAGGCCCCTAGACGGGGATTATCTTAGAACACATCTAAGATAGTACTGAGGTGTACCACACTGGTCGTAAAGGAAGTCCAGTGGACTTGTCCACCTCCAAAACAAATGGCAACAATAATCATTCCTTGCCATGTGTAGGTTCAACTACAATACAACTAGTAATATGCTCCAATCATGTGTTCCGGTAGATAATATTTCAGAATAAATCGGTAGGACAACTGGACCCCTTGAATACCAGTACCAATACCACAGTCAGTCCAGCAACACTAAGTAAGAGGATTAGTAACCTCACAAGTTAAATTGCTATTGATAATAGCGACATAGGAGTCACTCAGAGTGCAACACAGGGAAGGGAATCTCCAGGGCACTCTTCCAATGGTTAACACATGCCACTAATAAATAGAACCCTCCGTTCAGGAGAAAAGTTATTAGAAGTCATGAACCATGGTCACACCACATATGACTGGTCCAATACTTAAAGAGTACTTCCATCGTGAGGTTAGCTCCTCCGTGGATAACATAGCTATGAAATAGACTTCATACCTACCGCCACTACAATAGTGGAAGACACCGTGACTTGTAGAAAACTACTACAGACTCCCTTGACACCAATTCTGACTGACCTCCAGGCATTGACCTGAAAAATACCTGACTACGTCAGACTCATTCTGAACAAGTTGTAATCTGCCAGGATACTTGGTTTTCTTCCCTTGACATGCGCGATTGTGTAAGCATAAACGCACATGCACAACGGAACATCCAATTAGGATTTATGCTAGGATCACTTAAGGGTCCAAGCAAAATACCAGCCTTAGTAAAGTTGAACATTTACTTCTAGGCCGTTGACTCTACAGCACTCACCAGTTTTCTAACCAGAAGTCCATAGGTCATCCTGTAGACTGCCCAAAACTAGTGCCTCACAGCTGTAGACTTATCATATAGTTGTCAACTTAGGATAGTACCCTAAGCGCCACCCCGCAAATTGTGAAAGTCCTAGATATGACATTAGACAATGCCATGATAGGGTCATTTTGCCAAGACCATGGACGTAGATAGAATACAGTCCAATTAGATGATTAAGGTGGCATAACTATTTTGTTTTGTTTATGCTTTCATTAATTTTGTTTCATTTTCTTTGGCACATAGAAAGTGATAGAGCCATAAACAACTCCCCCATACAACCATCAGTTAGTGCCACAACGCCGCTCATTTGGGAGGAAATGTAATGATATATTTCATGAGTGTGTGTGCGTTGTTAACCTCTGCCTAAGTTACTGCCCAGATATTCCAGTCTGGACGACCAGACGACGGGTCCGGAACGGCGATCCCAACCCGGACATCCGCTGCCGAGTCATGGAACGGACATCTTCATTTGCAGAGACCCTACCCGGGTCGACCACCAGAGGGGGGACTGCAATAGCAACCACCAACTGGACATCTGCTGCACAGCCTTGGAGCGGACTTCTTCATTTGCAGACACCCTACCCGGGTCGACCGCCAGATGGGGACCACAACGATGATCCACAACCAGGACAACCCACGTTCATTTTTATGTTGGTTTACAACATGCAGGTTAATCGCAAGATTGAACCCAACATGGGGGGACTGTCATGACGTTGGCCTGTGGGTAAGGTTTATGACCCCCCCATAAATACCTTCTCCCTTCCCCTCTCTCTCTGACCCTACTGAAGGACTGGAATAGCCTGTGTTAAATATAGAGAGTCTGGGAACATCAAACAAATAGGGAAAGGAACCATCTTTTGTTAATAAAACCAGTTGGAAATATGCTTGATAACGTAATGAGTATGTATGTCAGTTCATTGTTATCTGAGACATTATGATTGATGGCAGGACGATATAAACTGTACCGGAGAAAGTATACACCCTCTAGTTATCAGAGTCACATGGAATTGTTATGCAATTGAAATGTTTGATATTGAAATTGTTTGTTAGGAGATTAAATGTAATTTTAGCTTCCAAATGAGAGAATTGGGTTTTCATAGGGAAAGTGCCCTGCCGATCAGTGGCCAACCCTGTGAAGAGACATGGGGTTATAAACGATGAAACCCCTCCTTTCCCCCTCTCCACTATATAAGTCTTTGACGAAAAGACATTCCGGGTTCCAGTACGGGAGGACTGCAGCCTCTACGTTATAAGGACAGACACATATCAAGAACAGAACTAAGCCAACCTCGGCGTGAGCTATGGTATGAACTGGTATGAACTTTGAGCTTATTCACTACAGAAGTGATACTTCCTAGCCGTTGAGTTAGCCGCTGCTAACGTGGGCTAGAAAAGGACGGACGACGGATCCAGTCTAACAACCAGACGAAGATACCACCACCATTGACATTCTTCCACTACACAACAGGAAGATCTGTTGGCCAACCACGGCCAGCATCTACGACCAATCTACCGAAGCGCAGCTCAGAGTAAATATTTATTGCATTTTCCTTTTCCAAATGGGCGGTCATTTAGAATGCATAAAATAATGTATTTACGATAGCATAGCTGCTGTTTCTGTGTTCCTAAATCTTCCCGCTCTTTCATTCAAGCCCAACCCCCTTTTCCTTTGTGTAACCAGCCATGATACAGGCTCAGTCCACCAGGACGTTTTCTGTATGACATCATATGAATTCTGTGTATTTGTAATTCTGTGTGATTAGTTAGGTATTTAGTAAATAAATAATTAAACCCAATTTTGTATTGCTGATTCAACTTGTTAGCCAGGGTTCGTGAAGATAACCAAGAATTTATAACTTTCATGATGAGATTGAAAATAAGATTGACTGCTATCGATGTAAAATATTACTAAGTATTTTAAGAGTTTATTCAGAAGATAACAGCTCTATAAACGTTCTTCTGTGGTGCCCCGACTTTCTAGTTAATTACATTTACATGATTAGCTTAATCAGGTAATATTAATTACAGAGAAATTATTTTATAAGTTAGCATGTCATATCACTTAATCCGGCATAGCCAAAGACACGACACAGTGCATGTCAAAGCAAAAATCAAGCCATGAGGTCGAAGGAATTGTCCGTAGAGCTACAAAACAGGATTGTGTCGAGGCACAGAGCTGGGAAAGGGTACCAAAACATTTCTGTGGCATTGAAGGCCCCCAAGAACACAGTGGCTTCCCTCATTCTGAAATGGAAGAAGTTTGGAACAACCAAGACTCTTCCTAAAGCTGGCCGACCAGCTAAACTGAGCAATCGGGGGAGAAGGGCCTTGCATCAGGGAGGTGACCAAGATGGTCACTCTGACCAAGCTCCAGAGTTCCTCTGTGGAGATGGAAGAACCTTCCAGAAGGACAACCACCGCTGCAGCACTCCACCAATCAGGCCTTTATGGTAGAGGGGCCAGACGAAAGCCACTCCTCAGTAAAAAGCAGCCCGCTTGGAGTTTGCCAAAAAGCACCTACAGGACTCTCAGACCATGAGAAACAAGATTCTCTGGTCTGATGAAACCAACATTGAACTCTTTGGCCTGAATGCCAAGCGTCACCTCTGGAAGAAACCTGGCACCATCCCTACGGTGAAGCATGGTGGTGGCAGCATCATGCTGTGCGGATGTTTTTCAGCAGCAGGGACTGGGAGACTAGTCAGGATCGAGGGGAAAGATGAACGAAGCAAAGTACAGAGAGATCCTTGATGAAAACTTACTCCGGAGCGCTCTGGACCTCAGACTGGTGAGAAGGTTCACCTTCCAATAGGACAACGAACATAAGTACACACCCAAGACAATGCAGGAGTGGCTTTGGGATAAGTCTCTGAATGTCCTTGAGTGCCCACGCCAGAGCCCGGACTTTAACCATATCGAACATCTCTGGAGAGACCTGAAAATAGCTGTGCAGCGACGCTCCCCATCCAACCTGACAGAGCTTGAAAGGATCTGCAGAGAAGAATGGAGAAACTCCCCAAATACAGGTGTACAAAGTTTGTAGCGTCATACCCAAGAAGACTTGAGGCTGTAATCGTTGCCAAAGGTGCTTCAACAATGTACTTAGTAAAGGGTCTGAATACTTATGTAAATGTGTGGTTTTTTTTTTTATGTCTATAAACCTGTTTTTATTTTGTCATTATGAAGTATTGTGTGTAGAATGAGGAGGGGGGAAAAACAATCAATTTTAGAATAAGGCTGTAACGTAACAAAATATGGAAAAAGTCAAGGGGTCTGAATATTTTGTAACAATTCAAGTGGTCTTGTTCTGGTTGTCTCTTTTCTCAGTGATTTCTATGACAAAAGAACACAGACACAGGCAGTAAATTAAAGAATACAACCCTGTATGTTCAGTTTGATAAACAGAATTCTCTGATCTATCCAGCAGTTTACTCTTCTACCCCCTTGAAACATGAGAGATTGTGACTTTTGCTCATACACGTGGCCACCACATTGGCATTACATGTCTCATGTTTCTGGATGATGATCTTTGTGGCTTGCTCTTTATGGATTACTGTATGTGCAGCAATGAACATTCAGTAAGCATTTATTGGATATATTTACAAGCCTCCTTGGAGGCAAACACGATGAAACAAAGAGAATAGCACAAGCAGAGCCTGTTGGATGCACATCAAATTACTGTATGACTAACAAGCCTGCCAAATCCCTCATCTCCATATAGCGAAAGATCCTGTTGCTTCAGATGCTTTTTTATTGAGATAATGAATTACCTGACAGTTATTTACAAAATCTGATAAGATTTGAATAGTGTTGCAAGTGAGAGAATGGTAATGGCTCAGATAATCGAAGATCTGAGCCAGTTATAAGTTACTGTAGAAATAAATGTAAATAACAAATAATACATGCTAAATACATTGATACTGTGTAAATATGTGAGCCCCAGCGACTTCACGATTGTGTCTGTTTGGTTCTGCTGTATCTTTTGATGTGACAGTCAACTAATTGAGAAGGAAAGTGGAATGTCCCCTATGATTCAACAAATGACAAGCAATACTGCCAGTGTTTGGTGACAATATCACAATTAGTAAGCGGCTGATGTCTTGATTGCTACTTGAGAGCTTATTGTATGTATTTGTTATTGGACCTGGGCAACTGGCAGTCGGCAGTCACACTTGAATGAGCTTTCTTGATTTTTTGGGGGGAAAAATGAGGAATTCACATATTTAATATTTCATCACCAACTCATAATCTCTCAGTTCCTTTTGCAGGGATGAGGTGGAATTAAAAGCCAGGTCTTGTACCATAGCAACAGCAATAGATCTTCATGTGTAATGCTCTGCTCTGAGGAAAGCTCAACTAAAAGAGAAATAACAAAGTGTAGGTGGTGAGGGAAGGGGGGGATACTGCAAATGATGGAAGGATGGTTCTGTCTAGGAATCCATGAAGTGAAGGTTAATGGGTAAGAGACTGCTGTACCAAACGATCAGATAGAGGGAGAAAATGGAGAGAGAACGATGTTGTACGAGGGGGTGGCTTTCAATGGAATTGAGAGGACATTGCTCTATAATCAAACCCCCTTGTACAGAAAGTTCCAACCATCTAGCATTTGAGCTTTGCGCCATATTTTATCGTAAAGAAAGACAAAAAAAGAGGCACACAGACGAAACATTAAAAGCTAGTCCAGAGCGGAGATAGAGGTTAGTGTAAGGTAACAAGTTTGGCAGACCAACTTGGCCGTAAAATCAGAATCAAAAACTGCTCAAAAAGTGTTAGAGAAAAATGTTGAATGAGTTTTGTAATTGTTAACGAAGTTCAAAGCGTCATTGATATGAAAATGACTTGTAGGGCAACGTAACGTCCATCTATGACTCTCTACTGTTGACTGTCACCCCGGATGCTTTATGGGCCCTGGTCAAAAGTAGCGCACTATGTAAGGAATAGGGTGCCATTTGGGACGCATCCTATGACTGACTACTGTAGCATGACCTCTGCTGTGCCCTGCAGATTGGATTGAGAAAAAGTCACACTTGCAGTGTCCGGGAAAGGTGGGGGACTCCACCACATTCATTAAGAGTGACGAGTTTCCCTGTGATGGGCTCAGTCTCCAACTGGCTCTATTCTGATTCAGCCCCTCGGCCTTCCTGTTATCATCACCCAGCTTCCGCTGTGTGCGCAGGTGGTTTATGAGCTAACCTGAAATGAACAATCAAGAAAAGATCAAAGCAGGTGAGATTATTTCGCCCCCATTCATTTCTCTTATAATGTCAACTGAGCAATTCCTTTGCATATATAAAGTGATTCGCTCGATGTAAGTGTCGATCATTTCCAGATTCTTTTTTTAGCAATACATCATCGGTGGGCTTATGGAAATGATGCGTAGAGCGAGGGCTTTGTGGAGCAGTGTGAATGGGAGATGAATAGAGGAACATCAAGACCCATTGTCATTCACATAGATTCTATTAGTAGGAAAGGCCACAGAGGGAAGATTGAAATGAATACACATTGATGTTGCTGTCCTCTGAGAGAAAATAAAGTATAATAAAAAGTCCCTTCCAACAGACTGATTTTCTTATTCAATCTACCCTGATGCAGATGGTGCCTGCAAGGGGACAGATTTGGTGTGCGTGTCAATTGGCATCCTTTTCCCTATAGTGCACTACATTTGACCAGGGAAAGTGAGGAAAGAAAAGAAAAGTTCAGGAAAGAAGTATTTTATACCATCACAAGATCTATAATTAATATAGTCTATTATTTGTTAACTAACCTTATGTGTTCATACCCTTCCTCACTTTGCAGCATAGTATCATTGAATATCATTAACTGTGTGACATGTTTTTCATTTTTTATTTTATTTAACCTTTATTTAACTAGGAAAGTTAGTTAAGAACATTCTTATTTAGAATGAATTTCACAAACTACTGTAGTAAGGGAATTAGATCATATTAGTTCTAGGGCTATTTTAGTATATTGTAAGAATTTCAAAGGAACATGATTATGGAAACAGCAAAGCTTTTTCAGGCTTTGCAAACACCTACTACTACTCAAACACTTCCCACTGGGAACACCACATCATTTTAACGTGGATAATTGGGTAATATTTGGTTGAAACGTTGATCAATGAGATTACAACCTATATTCACCCTCTCAAAAAGACAGCCAAATGTTAGTTGAATTTCCAATGTTTTATCACTATGCTTTCAACCACCTAAAAGCACAACCAAATTCACATGAAAAAACAATGGCAGATTTTTTATGTAGTAGTCACCCCAATGTCTTTCACTGCACTTTCAACCACTTAGAAGCACAGCAAAGTTCAAATGGGGATACTATGTCAGGGATGTGAACGATTTTGTGCACCAAATTTGAGAGAAATAAGCTTTTTGTGCACATGGATTTCTGGGATCTTTTATTTCAGCTCATGAAACTTGGGACTAATACTTTACATGTTGCATTTATATTTTTGTTCAGTATATTTTCCACATACTGTAGAGTCCACCCCTACGTTAACAAATTATGTGATACAACGTTGATTCAACCTTTTTGTGCCCAGTGGGTTGTTGCCATGGTTTGGTTGAAGGCATTGCATTTCTTTTAAATAACTCTCACTTTGTTGACAGACGTTCCAGTTTAGTTACATAATAAGTAAAAGGAAGGGCATTTCATTCAAGGTTGTTGTTGAGTCATTGAATCTCTGAACTCATTTGTTGACAGACATTCCAGTTTAGTTACATAAAAAAATCTAATGCAGGGCATTTAATTGAAGGGTTCTTGTTGAGCCATTGGGTACTGTAGCAGTGTGATGAGTCAGCGTATTATGGCAGGTGGATAGATGGCATGCATGTGGCCGTGCACCATGTATTTCTCCTACTCCAACACTCCATGACAGAGGGTTCATCCCAAATGGCACCCTATTCCCTGTATAGTGCAGTACTTTTTACCAGAGCTCTATGGGCCCTGGCCAAAAGTAGTGCACCATATAGGGAATAGGATGCCCTTTGAGACTCAGCCAGAGGCTAGCTAGCGCCCAGGAAACGGCAATGATTGATACTGCTTCACAGTTCCCACATTTCTCATTAGGTCACGCTGGTTTGCACATTAATATAAGAGGTTTGGTTTGTGATGAGAGAGATTCAGAGAGAGAACTACTGTACAGAGACAGAATTGAAATTTGTGGGCCTGAACATTAGGTAGGAAGAGTGGATGTGTGGGGGTGATAAGAGAGATGATGTAAACGTCAACATTGCTCCAGCAGATACATTATAGATGGACACATCTTAGTGCAGGAATGGGCAACTGATGTGGGTGGGGCCACAAAAAAACGTAACTCATCATGAGGGGCCGTAGTGGCTCGTGGGTCTGCATATCCACATCTATACCCCCCCACCTTGTGCACAAAACATTTGAGGCCCCCCTCGTGACAGCGAAGAGAAAACAATTGCGTTTTAAAGTTCATTTCCTGCAATTCTACACATTTTGCCATAGAGTGGAGGCAAATGTTTGCAGTTTTTAATATAATGACTGATGATCAGTGGGCCCCACGCCGGTCGGTAATTCGACCATGCTTACTACAAGTTTAGATAGCTGGCCGCTAGACTAACTTAAAAATAAATAAACAATTATCTGACATTATCTGACATAGGCTAATTGAGCACAACCACACTATTATTCTAACTCTCATTCCAGTTATTACTGATAGCAAGTGGCGAGCTGGTGGCTGAAAATCATTGCCATGTTACATGCAGATCCTAAATTCAATTTCCCTCTGACAGGGGCGGACTGGGACAAGAATTCGGCCCTGGCATTTTATCCACAATGGGCTAGAGTCGAGAATATGCCTGGGACGAATTCTTGTCCGAGTCCGCCCCTGGTGTTCACCAATATGCAAACGGTATTCTTCTTCCTTTGAAGACGGCGAAGTGTAATTGTATGTTCAATTCCATCTCATAACCAATGACCAGCATGACAACATGAAAGTATCCTGTTTTCATAAGAAGACAATGGTGAGGGCAGGCAGTATGCGAAGTTATTGAAAAATACAGTATATAGTTTAGGTCTACGTATAAGGTGGACTGAACCCTCTTTACTTTCATGTTGTCATGCTGGTCATCAGCTATAAGATTGAATTGAACATATAATTACACATTGACATCTTCAAAGGTAGAAGAATACAGTTTTGCATACTGTATGAGTGAACTGAAAAGATAGACAGGGAACCAGCCAAATATAGTGTGCATCCCAAATGGCACCCTATGGGCCCTGGTCAGAAGTAGTGCACTTTGGGGAATAGGGTGCCATTTGAGGCATAACCATAGGCCTTCCGGCTCCTTCATCTATGCCATAAGTCATCTCTGGAAGGCGAATCTGGGTGACCCTGTTCATTTTTTCCATTGATACAATGGGACTGATTGAATAGACCAAATTGATAGCCACGGGCCGTGTGCTAATTCTCTGCCCTCTACCAGTGACAAGGATCTCTCTGCTACTGTGGCTGACCTCCTTTGATGTAATCATTCACAGACACACACACACACACACACACACACACACACACACACACACACACGCATGCACGCAGGCACTCGCGCACATATACACAGAACATTTTCTATCAAACGTTATCTAAAGCAACAACCAAGGAAACTATACAACAACCTTTACGATACAATCTACAAAAATATTTATGCTAAATCAGTTTGAATAGCTAAATGGGTTGTTTGGATTTGTAAGACGAAGTATAAGGAATAAACAAGTAGAGAAACAGATCCTTCACTTTAGAAATGAAACTAAAATATATCTACCAGTGTGTGGAAGAGAATAGGCGAAAAACGTATTGCCTATTGCAGTGTGTTATTGGGTAAATTAAGTGAAATCGACTTTAGCCAGTCCTTTCTCGCTAGAGCAAATAACCTTGAAAGAGATGCAGATCAAATGCAGTGCTCTTGTTCTCGTTGTAAATCTGCCAGGTCTTCAGAATAACAACACATAAAGACGAGCAACACCCAACTCACCTATTCAATGGACAAATAGCCACCGCACAGAATCATTTCTTGAAGTTACAGAATCCGTAATGTCTGAGCTGAATGAGTGCAAAATGAGGACACTTCGAGGCTTCCAGAAAGAATAATGGAAGTCACATTTACAAGTTTCATGGTGTTAGGCTGGAGATAAACTATTTCACTTTATGTTTTGCCTCGGCCATAAATCTTGGTGGATTACATAGACAGTGCCTTTCTCTTTCATTTTATCGAACAATACTTCATGTGGAAACACTCTTTTTTCATGTGGATTAACCTTAGCTACTGGAGAGGGTGGAGTGCTCTTCTGCCTACTTTGCACTCTGCTTGTCTTAGTTAATAGGTGCAGCATTGAAAGATTCTGTAGTTCTAGGATTTAAGTAGTTGTGCGCCTTTCAATACCTTGAGATATTTGTTTAATGAGTATCTCTATCGTATTACAGGTTATTTTCTTGTTTTTCAAGATCAACTATAATCAGTTGGCCAATTGTGTTGCATAGGCCGATCCTTACACACAGTTGGGAAGGGAGGAGAATTCAGGGTCACACTTTTTTAAAAATTTAACTAGGCAAGTCAGTTAAGAACAAATTATTTACAATGACGGACTACCCCGGACGATGCTGGGCCAATTGTGCACCCCCCATGGGACTTCCAATCATGGCCGGATGTGATACAGCCTGACTTTCTTTGAATAGTACGGATTTTTCATCTGTAGATGGTCTACAGATGGTCATACTGCACATTTCAGAGAATTATTCCAACCTCATAGTGTGGAAATATGAAACACATAAAAATAATGTTTTTGACCTCACTGGGCCTTTAATGTGCGCTGGTTTGTGACAGGAATTTCAATAGGGATATTGACTCAGAGCCACCGTAGGTGTCCCCTACACATTCAAGGCCAACCACAGATAGCATATCATGAATACTATAAAATTGACCAGCCCATACTAAAAGCAAATATTTAGAGATGGTCCAAATGCAAATGTACCTCTTGGATTTCAGGGAGGTGTCACGTTTCAGGAGAGGACCCAGATGCAGACAGTGTCGAAGTAACAATAGTTTATTACTAGAACAGAAGGTAGGCGAAACGACAGTTCAAGGACAGGCAGAGGTCAGCAATCCAGTTTGGTGTGACAAGGTACAGAACGGCAGCCAGGCTCAGGGTCAAGGCAGGCAGAATGGTCGAAACTAGAAAATAGGAACTAGAAAAAGAGAGGAGCAAGGGTAAAATGCTGGTAGGCTTGACGAACAAATCGAACTGGCAACAGACAAACAGAACACAGATATAAATACACTGGGAATAATGGGGAAGATGGGTGACACCTGGAGGGGGGGGCCAGGGGTCGAGACAAGCACAAAGGAGACAAAGAGCTGTGAGACATGGGTTTGATCCTAGACACATGAAAAGTGGGATGTATACGGAGGGTGCGGGGCAACAGAAGATGAACAGCAGAGGGGTTAATGATCTTGGAGATTGGGAAAGGACCAATGAACCAGGGGAAAAGTTCTCAGGACTCCACCTGGAGGGGCAGAAACTCGGGTGGACAGCCATACCCTCTGCCCGAGACGATACCGGGGAGCCGGAATCCTGTGGTGGTCCACTTGTCATCGATACCTGGAGGTGGTCTTGAGAAGAGCCGACCGAGGTCTCTTCCAGGAACGTCGACAGCGGCGGACAAACATCTGGGCCAAGTGTATGCCGGGGGCTGATAACCCATGGAACACTCAAAGGGCGAGAGACCCGTGGCAGAGCAAGGAGGGGTGTTGCAGGCATATTTGACCCCCACTAGTTGCTGGCTCCAGGTGGTGGGGTTGGCGGAGACAAGGCAGCAAAGAGTTGTCTCCAGGTCTTGGTTGGCTCGCTCCGACTGGCCGATGGACTGGGAGTGGAACCCAGAAAACAGGCTGGCCGATGACCTAATGAGTGTGCAGAACGCCTTCCAGAACCGGGACAAGAACTGAGGACCCCAGTCAGAGACCATGTCCACTGGGAATCCATGGTTCCGGAAGACGTGCTGCACCATGAACTGGGCCATCTCTTTGGCAGAGGGTAGCTTGGGGAGAGGAATGAAGTGGGCAGCTTTGGAAAACTGGTCTACTGCTATCAGGAGGGCAGTGTTGCCATCAGACGGGGGAAGACCCGTGAAAAGTCCAGGGATATGTGAGACCAGGGACGGTGAGGAAAAGGCAGAGGTTGAAGGAGACCAGCCGGAGCTTGCCGGGGAGTCTTGTTCTGTGCACAGATTGTGCATGTGGAGATGAACGTGGAGACGTCAGGAACCATGGTATGCCACCAAAAGCGTTGTCGCATAAAGGCCAGGATCCGACGGGAACCCAGGTGGCAGGCAAGCTTGGAGGAGTTGGCCCACTCCAGGACCGAGGAGCGGACAGCGTCAGGAACAAACATCCAATTATGTTCCAGGTTCTTGTGGTCTGTCATCACAATGAACGGATGGTCCGCCCCCTCCTGCCATTGCCTCCAACGCCATCTTCACCGTGAGGAGCTCACGATTCCCCACATCATAGTTCCTCTCTGTTTCGTTGAGGCAATGGGAGAAGAAGGTGCAGGGATGTAACTTGAGGTCCAGGGCAGAACGTTGGTACAGGACAGCTCCCACTCTGACAGCCAAAGCATCGGCCTCCACCATGAACTGGCAGGATGGGTCAGGTTGAACCCAGATGGGAGCTGTGGTGAAACGGTGTTTGTGATCCCGGAACGCCCGGTCACATGAATGGAACTCGTAGTGACCACTGGCCGTGTTGAAGGCAGTCTTCCACTCGTCCCCTTCCTGTATTTACACCAGATGGTAGGCATTCCGCAGGTCCAGCTTCGAGAACACGGTGGCCCCCTGGAGCGGCTCGAAGGCCGAGGAGATGAGTGGTAGCGGGTAGATGTTCTTCACCGTGATGTCATTGAGGCCCAGGTAGTTGATGCACGGGCTCAGGGTCTTGTCCTTCTTCTCCACAAAGTAGAACCCTGCACAGGCGGGGTAGGCAGAAGGTCGGATGAACCCTGAAGCAAGGGAGTCCTTGATGTCCTTGATGTAGGTCTCCATAGACTCGGTCTCCAGACCCTACAGAGAGTACAGTCATCCCCAGGGTGGAGTGGTGCCTGAGAGAAGGTTGATCCCGCAGTCATAGGGTCGACGCAGCAGAAGCATGCAGGCTCAGGGCAGGCAGAATGGACAAAACTGGGAAAACTAGAAAACAGGAACTAGAAAACAGGAGCAAGGGGAAACCACTGGTAGGCTTGACGAACAAAACAAACTGGCAACAGACAAACAGAGAACACAGGTATAAATACACTGGGAATAATGGGGAAGACGGGCGACACCTGGAAGGGGGTGGAGACAAGCACAAAGACAGGTGAAACAGATCAGGGTTTGACAATAATGACAAACACTGACACTGATTTTCAGTCTCTGTTCAAACATGCATTTTGTAAAGAGGTTCGATTGTAAGTTCCTCAGAATGTTTCATTTATATTGTTGTGTTATTGAATTCTTAATGTGTAATGTTATGTCTGGATGGGGATTGTGGGTGAGGCTCTGATGGAGTATGGGATTGTGGGTGGTAGGGGAGTGGGGGATGGTAGAGGGTCTGTTGTTTGTGTTAGCCCTTTACCTGTAAGACACAGAAAAGCCAAATAAAAAAAGAATAATACAAAAATAATGTATATTGTTTTTTCCCAAAACTCCCTCACAGTAACTTCTGGTGGCTCCATAGACGTAATAAGAACATCTGTGAAGCTCTTTATTGTGATGTGCTCTGCAGATTTGTCCTGAAGGAGCAGCGGATTGAGTATGGGCTGCAGACAGAGGCAGCTGCTCTGCTCTGGACAAGCTCCCTGTCAGCTAAAAGTCAATGCTCATCCAAGTGGAGGAAGTGAACAAAACCTTTGGCCAAGGTCAAGGTTGGGGAAGGCCAAGCAAGTGAGTAATCAACCTCGGCCAGTTTCTCATCCTCAGCCCTCTAGCCACCACAGAAGCTTGCCCGTTTTGGGATTGTGGGGGGGGCAACCATGATGTTTCCTGTATAGTGCAGTACTTTTGACCGAGCACTATGGGCCATGGTTAAAAGTAATGCACTATATAAGGAATAGTGTGCTATTTGGGATGCAACCATCATGTGACTGAATGGTGAAGTTGTGCCTGCCTGGTCATGTCAGAATCTGTCTGTTTTTGAAGAGCACCTGAGCGATCGCCCCCTGCAAATGTATGAGGTGTTCATGCACAAAAGTGGGAAGGGATGTTTTATAACTTAAACAAATCCTGCCCTGTCAACAAGATGGGAAATATCTAAGCTTTTCCTTCATATATGTCTGGTTCATTAAGTATGTTGAAAGCGCTAACTGTGGAAACCCAGGAGGCTGAAAGGCAAGGAAAGCTAGAAAGGTCAGATTTAGCAGCTAGTCTGACCATGTTAAATGTCAGCAAGACAATCTGATCATTTGTAACCCAGAGGTAGCGGGAAAAATCAAGAGGACATGTAGTATCTGTAAAAGACATGGTGCAAATGTCAGACAAATATGGTCTGGGAGGATGGGAACTGCCAGTCAGGGTTGATGACAGTGAGCAAACACTGGATGTTCATGTTTAATTTAAAAAAATGTTTAAAGACACTGGGGAAGCCCCTTAGAAAATGATACAAATGTTTGTTTGTTATATTTATGCATTAACATTTATCTGGTCCCTTTACCCCGTTGGGTTCTCTTGATGCACTGTATTGAAGTCTAGGGTTTCAGGAGTTCTATTCTGAAAAGCTTTTATCACTTCTTCTTGCCTGGATTTGAGTTTATTGCACTGTTTCCATGGGGACAGCAGAACGTTGATGTATGTATCATCACTTTTTAGTAGTCTTAGCTAAGCTACTCCAAGTAGTTTTCATTGTCTAGTCTGCATCCAGAGTGTAAGAAGACTGTATTATTTAAAAAATTACATAAGGTGTGATGTATGAATTAATTTCATGAAATTTAGGCTCCGGCCAGTGGGGTATGGGCGTATGTTCTAAATTATTGTTTGTGTGTCTGGGCAGCTAAATTCCCAGACCTTTCATTCTCTGAGCTATGGATTTTGATTCACCATGTACTTCCTGTCTGTTGAATTACATCGAATGACTAAAGGGATGCAAATATTTGTGCCTTATCAACTCTCCATAATGATATAACCAAGTGTTAATGAGTCTTTTATTTACTGATAGCATCCACTGAAAGGGAGTGAAACATAGTTGATGAATGGTGATTCTTTTCCCTGTACTGTATTAGCAAAGAGGAACCTTTGTACCTTTCAGTAATCGCATTGAGGGTAATTATGTAAATCTCTACCAGACTAATACTTCAACAGTGTTCTGAATGTTTTTATTGCGCATTAAAAACACATAACCCTCACACCAGGATGGTAACAGCTCTCTGGCACGTTGATGGAACTCTGTAATAGAAAAACAGCACGAGGGACTACAAAATTGGTTCAATTCCATATTAATACTAACAGTCATTCTCAAATGTAAAAAAATAGAAATCAAATAAAAATGTATTTGTCACATGCACCTAATACAACGGGTGTAGACTTTACTATGAAATTCTTGCTTACAAGCCCTTCCCAACGGTGCAGAGTTTTATAAAATAATACAAGTAAAAAACACAGGTGGAATAAAATACACAAGAATGAAGCCATATACTGGGAGTATCAATACCAGCTCAATGTGCAGGGTATGACGTATTTGAGGTACATACTGTATGTACATAAAAGCAGGGTAAAGTGACTAGGCATCAGGATAGATAATAATACGAGTAAAATAAAGAGCAGAGTAGCAGCATCATATGATGATAGTGAAAGTGTGTGCGTATGTGTACTTGTGTGTGTATGTCTGTGTGTATGTGTTGTGTCGGTATGCAAGTGTGTGTGTTATGTGTGTGTGAATGTACGTTTGTAGTGTGTGTGAATGTGCATTTGTAGTGTATGTGAATGTGTGTGGGTTTTGTGTCAGAGTGTCCGTGTAGTGCGTGTATAGTGTATATACAGTGCCTTTGGAAAGTATTCAGACCCCTTCCCATTTTCCACCTTTCGTTATGCTACAGCCTTATTCTAAAATTGATTAAATAAAAAAATATCCTCATCAATCTACACACAATACCCCACAATGACAAAGCGAAACAGGTTTTTAGAAATGTTTGCAAATGTATAAAAAAAACTAAAACTGAAATCTTATTTACATGAGAATTCAGACCCTTTGCTATGAGACTCGAAATTGAGCTCAGGTGCATCATGTTTCCATTGCTCATCCTTGAGATGTTTCTACAACTTGATTGGAGCACACCTGTGGTAAATTAAATTGATTGGACATGATTTGGAAAGGCACACTGTCTATATAAAGTCCAACAGTTGACAGTTCATATAAAAGCAAAAACCAAGCCATGAGGTCGAAGGAATTGTCCGTAGCGCTCCGAGACAGGATTGTGTCGAGGCACAGATCTGGTGAAGGGTGCCCAAGAACACAATGGCCTCCATTATTCTTAAATGGAAGAAGTTTGGAACCACCAAGACTCTTCCTAGAGCTGGCCGCCCGGCCAAAATGAGCAATCGGGGGAGAAGGTCCTTGGTAAGGGAGGTGACCAAGAACCCGATGGTCACTCTGACAGAGTTCCAGAGTTCCTCTGTGGAGAGAAGAGAACCTTCCAGAAGGACAACCATCTCTGAAGCTCCCCACCAATCAGGCCTTTATGGTAGAGTGGCCAGACGGAAGACACTGCTCAGTAAAATGCACAACAGCCTGCTTGGAGTTTGCCAAAAGGCTCCTAAAGGACTCTCAGACCATGAGAAACAAGGTTCTCTGGTCTGATGAAAGCAATATTTAACTCTTTGGTCTGAATGCCAAGCGTCACGTCTGGAGGAAATCTGGCACCATCCCTAAGGTGAAGCATGGTGGTGGCAGCATCAAGCTGTGAAGATATTTTTCAGCGGCAGGAACTAGTCAGGATTGAGGGAAAGATGAACGGAGCAAAGTACAGAGAGATCCTTGATGAAAACCTGCTCCAGAGCGCTCAGGACCTCAGACTGCGAAGGTTCACCTTCCAACAGGACAACAACCCTAAGCACACAGCCAAGACAATGCAGGAGTGGCTTCGGAACAAGTCTCTGAATGTCCTTGAGTGGCCCTGCCAGAGCCCGGACTTGAACCCGATCTAACATCTCTGGAGAGATGTGAAAATAGCTGTGCAGCGACGCTCCCCATCCAACCTGACAAAGCTTGAGAGGATCTGCAGAGAAGAATGGGAAAACTCCCCAAATACAGGTGTGCCAAGCTTGTACTGTAGCGTCATACCCACGAAGACTTGAGGCTGTAATTGTTGCCAAAGGTGCTTCAACAAAGTACTGTGTAAAGGGTCTGAATACTTATCTAAATATGATATTTCAGTTGTTTATTTATTATTAATTTGCTACAATTTCCAAAAACTTGTTTTTGCTTTGTCATAATGGGGTATTGTGTGTAGATTGATGAGGGAAACTATTTAAATACATTTTAGAATATGGCTGTAACGTAACAAAATGTGGAAAAAGTCAAGGGGTCTGAATACTTTCTGAATACTTTCCAAATATTAGGAACACCTTCCTAATATTGAGTTGCACCACCCTTTTGCCCTCAGAATAGCCTCAATTTGTCAGGGCATGGAATCTACAAGGTGGCGAAAGCGTTCCACAGGGATGCTGGCCCATGTTGACTCCAAGGCTTCCCACAGTTGTGTTAAGTTGGCTGGATGTCCTGGGGTGGTGCACCATTCTTGATACACACAGGAAACTGTTGAGCATGAAAATCCCAGCAGCGTTGCAGTTCTTGACACAAACCGGTGCACCTGGCACCTCCTACCATAACCCGTTCAAAGGCAATTAAATATTGTGTCTTGCCCATTCACTCTCTGAAACAATCCATGTTTCAATTGTCTCAAGGCTTCTTTGGGATAGGGTCTAGTATCCTGAATTTAAACTGCCTGTTACTCAGGCCCAGAAGCATTGGATAGAAAACACATTGAAGTTTCTAAAACTGTTAGAATAATGTCTGAGACTATAACATAATTGATATTGCAGGAAAAAATCTGAAGAAAATCCAACCGGAATATAAGCGCTCTCAGGCTCTTATAATGGGAACCTATTGTTTCTATGTAAATCCGTCTCCCAGGTTGCAATTCTGATGGCTTCCATTAGATGTCAACAGTCTTTATTCAAGGTTTCAGGCTTGTTTTTTGAAAAATGAAAGAGTATTTGGAGTTTTTGAGAAAAGAGCACCGGAACAATATCAGTCTTTCGTCACTTGAGGGAGAGGGCACGCGCTTACTAATTTTCCTTTCCTATTAAACATACTACTTTCCGTATGAAATATTATAGTTTATTTAAATTTTAGAGTACCTGACGATTAAGTAGAAACGTCGTTTAACTTATTTGGATGAAGTTTGGCGGTAGCTTTTTGGACTCCTTTGTCTGCATATTGAAAGAGTGGATTACTGAAATCAATGGTGCGAACTAAACTGACTTTTTGGGATGTAAAAAATGATTTTATCTAACAAAATGACCATTCATGTTGTAGCTGGGACCCTTGGGATTGCAAACAGAAGAAGATCTTCAAAAGCAAGTAATTTATTTAATCGCTATTTGTGATTTTATGAAGCCTGTGCTGGTTGAAAAATATGTTGATGTGGGGCGCCGTCCTCAGACAGTTGCATGGTATGCTTTCGCCGTAAAGCCTTTTTGAAATCGGACAACGCAGTTAGATTAACAAGAATTGAAGCTTTTAAATGATATAAGACACTTGTATGTTCATGAATGTTTTATATTACAATTATTTATTTTAATTGCGCGCCCTCCAATTTCACCGGATGTCGTCGGCTTGTGTCCCGCCAGCGGGACGCCTCCTCATTCCTGTCTCCTTTCTACACTGATTGAAGTGGATTTCAAATCTAAGTAAATCAAATTGTATTTGTCAGATGCGCCGAATACAACCTTACAGTAAAATGTTACAAGCCCTTAACCAACAAGGCAATTTTAAGAAAAATACCTAAAAAAACAAGAAGTAAAATGAACAAATAATTAAAGAGCAACAGTAAAATAACAATAGCGAGGCTATATACAGGGGGTACCGGTACAAAGTCAATATGCGGGGGCACCGGTTAGTTGAAGTATTTGAGGTAATATGTACTGTACATGTAGGCAGAGTTATTAATACAGTGACTATGCATAGATAAAAACAGAGAGTAGCAGCAGCAGTAAAGGGGGGGGGCAATGCAAATAGTCTGGGTAGCCGTTTGATTAGATATTCAGGACTTATGGCTTGCGGGGTAGAAGCTGTTTAGAAGCCTCTTGGACCTAGACTTGGCACTCCGGTACCGCTTGCCGTGCGGTAGCAGAGAGAATAGTATATGACTAGGGTGGCCGGAGTCTGTAACAATTTTTAGGGCCTTCCTCTGACACCGCTTGGTATAGAGGTCCTGGATGGCAGGAAGCTTCGCCCCAGTGAAAACTCTAGACCACCTTTACTCCACAAACAGAGACGCATACAAAGCTCTCCCTCGCCCTCCATTTGGCAAATCTGACCATAATTATATCCTCCTGATTCCTGCTTACAAGCCAAAATTAAATCAGGAAGCATCAGTGACTCGGTCAATAAAAAAGTGGTCAGATGAAGCAGATGCTAAGGTACAGGACTGTTTTGCTAGCACAGACTGGAATATGTTCCGGGATTCTTCCGATGGCTTTGAGGAGATCACCACATCAGTCACTGGCTTCATCTATAAGTGCATCGATGACGTTGACCCTACAGTGACTGTATGTACCTTCCCCAACCAGAAGAATTGCATGGATTACAGGCAACATTCACACTGAGCTAAAGGGTAGAGCTGCCGCTTTCAAGGAGCGGGACTCTAACCCGAAAGCTGATAAGAAATCCTGCTATGCCCTCCGATGAATCATCAAACAGGCAAAGCATCAATACAGGACTAAGATCGAATCGTAGTACACCGGCTCCGATGCTCATCGGACGTGGCAGGGCTTGCAAACTATTACAGACTACAAAGGCAATACCAGCCGAGAGCTGCCCGGTGACACGAGTCTGCCAGACGAGCTAAATTACTTCTATGCTCGCTTTGATGCAAGTAACACTGAAACATGCATGAGGGCACCAGCTGTTCTGGATGACTGTGTGATCACGCTCTCCGCAGCCGATGTAAGACCTGTAAACAGGTCAACATTCACGAAGCCGCAGGGCCAGACGGATTACCAGGATGTGGACACTGAGCATGCGCTGACCAACTGGCAAGTGTCTTCACTGACATTTTCAACCTCTCCCTGTCTGAGTCTGAAATACCAACATGTTTCAAGCAGATCACCATAGTCCCTGTGCCCAAGAACACTAAGGTAACCTGCCTAAATGACTACCGACCCGCAGCACTCACGTCTGTAGCCATGAAGTGCTTTGAAAGGCTGGTCATGACTCACATCAACACCATTATCCCAGAAAAGCTAGACCCACTTGAATTTGCATACCGCCCCAACAGATCCACAGATGATGCAATCTCTTTCCTTTCCCACCTGGACAAAAGGAACACCTAGGTGAGAATGCTATTCATTGACTACAGCTCAGCGTTCAACACCATAGTGCCCTCAAAGCACAACACTAAGCTAAGGACCCTGGGACTAAACAACTTCCTTTGCAACTGAATCCTGGACTTCCTGACGGGCCTCCCCCAAGTGCTAAGGGTAGGTAACAACACATCCGCCACGCTGATCCTCAACACGGGGTCCCTCAGGGGTATGTGCTCAGTCCCCTCCTGTTCTCCCTGTTCACTCATGACTGCATGGCCAGGCACGACTACAACACCATCATTAAGTTTGCCGATGACACAACAGGGGTAGGCCTGATCACCAACAATGACGAGACAGCATATAGGGACGAGGTCAGAGACCTGGCCGTGTGTTGTCAGGACAACAACCTCTCCCTCAACGTGATCAAGACTAAGGAGATGATTGTGGACTACAGGAAAAGGAGAACCGAGCACGCCCCTGTTCTCATCGACGGGACTGTAGTGGAGCAGGTTGAGAGCTTCAAGGTCCTTGGTGTCCACATCACCAACTAACTAACATGGTCCAAGCACACCAAGACAGTCGTGAAGAGGGCAAAAAATATTCCCCCTAAAGGAGACTGAAAAGATTTGGCATGGGTCCTAAGATCCTCAAAAGGTTTTACAGCTGCACCATCGAGAACATCCTGAATGGTTGCATCATTGCCTGGTATGGCAACTGCTCGGCCTCCGACCGCAAGGCACTGCAGAGGGTAGTGCGTACTGCCCAGTACATCACTGGGGCCAAGCTTCCTGCCATCCAGGACAACTACACCTGGCAGAGTCAGAGGAATTGTCAAAGACTCCAGCCACCCTAGTCATAGACTGTTCTCTCTGCTACAGCACAGCAAGTGGAGTGCCAAGTCTAGGTCCAAGAGGCTTCTGAACAGCTTCTACACCCAAGCCATAAGTCTACTGAACATCTAGTCATATGGCTACCCAGACTTCTTGCATTGTCACCCCCCCCCCCCTTTATACTGCTGCTGCTCTCTGTTATTATCTATGCATAAATCACTTTAATAACTCTACCCACATGTACATATATATTACCTGAATTACCTCGATTAGCCGGTGCCCCCACACATTGAGTCTGTACCGGTACCCCCTGTATATAGCCTCACTATTGTTATTTTACTGCTGCTCTTTAATTATTTGTTACCTTTATTTCTTTTTTTAAGGTATTTTTCTTAAAACTTTATTGGTGGTTAAGGGCTTGTAAGTAAGCATTTCACTGTAAGGTCTGACGGGACGCCCCCAAATACTCGCCGCATGTGTACTCGGCGTGTCACGGTTGTCGTCGGTGAAGTAGGACCAATACGCAGCAGGTACGTGTATGCTCATTTTGACTTTTATTTAACTATCAAAAGAACACTCCAAAACAAACAAACCACGAAAACGAACGAACAACAAAACAGTCTGGCAAAGCCTAGGGCTGAACACAGAACAATCACCCACAAATATCAAACACAAACACACCCTCATATATGGGACTCTCAATCAAAGGCAGATAGACAACACCTGCCTTCAACTGAGAGTCCCAACCCCAATTAACCAGACATAGAAACAGACATACTAGACTAGACATAGAATAACTGAAAACCAAACAGTGCCCAAAAACCCCGGAATCCTTAAACCAAATGACCCTTCACCAAAACACACCACCCCGAATCACATAAAACGAATACCCTCTGTCACGCCCTGACCAAACTACAAAACAATTAACCTTATATACTGGCCAGGACGTGACAGTACCCCCCCCTTAAAGGTGCTACCCCGGAAGCACCTTAACAAAAAAAAAAAAAAAAAAAAATTAACCTCAAACAATACCCAAAAGAAAAATTCCCCCTTACTAAAGGGAGGGAAGGGAGGGTGGCTGCCGTCAACGACGGCACTGTGCTACACCCCCCCTCTCCAACCCACCTATTTTTGGAGGTGGCTCTGGCTCAGGCCGTTCCAGGCTGTCTGGGCAGTCTGGCAGCTCGGGACAGTCTGGGCAGTCTGGCAACTCGGGACAGTCTGGGCAGTCTGGCAACTCGGGACAGTCTGGGCAGTCTGGCAACTCGGGACAGTCTGGGCAGTCTGGCAACTCGGGACAGTCTGGGCAGTCTGGCAACTCGGGACAGTCTGGGCAGTCTGGCCACTCCGGACAGTCTGGGCAGTCTGGCCACTCCGGACAGTCTGGGCAGTCTGGCCACTCCGGACAGTCTGGGCAGTCTGGCCACTCCGGACAGTCTGGGCAGTCTGGCCACTCCGGCAGTTCAGGGCAGTCTGGCCACTCCGGCAGTTCAGGGCAGTCTGGCCACTCCGGCAGTTCAGGGCAGTCTGGCCACTCCGGCAGTTCAGGGCAGTCTGGCCACTCCGGCAGTTCAGGGCAGTCTGGCCACTCCGGCAGTTCAGGGCAGTCTGGCCACTCCGGCAGTTCAGGGCAGTTTGGCCACTCCGGTAGTTCAGGGCAGTCTGGCCACTCGGGACAGTCTGGCCACTCCGGCAGTTCAGTGCAGTCTGGCCACTCCGGCAGTTCAGGGCAGTCTGGCCACTCCGGCAGTTCAGGGCAGTCTGGCCACTCCGACAGTTCAGGGCAGTCTGGCCACTCCGGCAGTTCAGGGCAGTCTGGCCACTCCGGCAGTTCAGGGCAGTCTGGCCACTCCGGCAGTTCAGCGCAGTCTGGCCACTCCGGCAGTTCAGCGCAGTCTGGCCACTCCGGCAGTTCAGCGCAGTCTGGCCACTCCGGCAGTTCAGCGCAGTCTGGCCACTCCGGCAGTTCAGCGCAGTCTGACCACTCCGGCGACTGTTGACTGACGGGCAGCTCCGACGACTGTTGACTGGCGGGCAGCTCCGACGACTGTTGACTGGCGAGGCTGGGTTTACGCACTTGCCGTTTAGTGCGGGGAGCGGGAACAGGACGAGTCGGACTGGGTGGACGCACTTCCGGGTCCGCACGAGAGACAGGAGCTGGAAACCCAGGGCTATGGAGGCGCACAGCCGGTCTAGATCTTACCTCCTGCACAACCCGCCTTGGCTGGATGGAACTAGTAGCCCTGTACGAGCGGGGTGCTCGTACAGGGCAGACTGGGCTTTGCAGGGGCCTGATGGTAGCCGTGCGTAGAGCGGGAGTTGGGTAGCCTGGTCCTCGGAGGCGTACCGGCGACCAGATGCGCTGCGCAGGCATCCTCCTACCAGGCTGGATGCCCGCTCTAGCACGGCACCTGCGAGGGGCTGGAATAACTCGCACCGGACTGTGCATGCGTATGAGTGTGAGAGTGCGCTTCTCAGCAAAACATGGCGCTCCCCACCTCATACGCTCCTCCATATAACCACGGGTAGCTGGCTTCCGGCTCTTCCTTCGCCTAGCCAGACTACCCGTGTGCCCCCCCCAAAAAATTTCTTGGGGGTGCCTCTCGTGCTTCTCCCTCAGCGCGTCTCTGGCCTCGTACCATCGCCTCTCCGCCTTGGCTGCCTCAATTTCCCACTGCGGGCGCTGATAATCCCCAGCCTGGTGCCAAGGTCCGGCCCCGTCCAGAATTTCCTCCCAAGTCCACTTCTCCCGCCAGTCCAACTCGAATGCCGTCTGCTCCTTCCTCTGCTGCTTGGTCCTTTGGTGGTGGGTGATTCTGTCACGGTTGTCATCGGTGAAGTAGGACCAATACGCAGCAGGTACGTGTATGCTCATTTTGACTTTTATTTAACTATCAAAAGAACACTCCAAAACAAACAAACCACGAAAACGAACGAACAACAAAACAGTCTGGCAAAGCCTAGGGCTGAACACAGAACAATCACCCACAAATATCAAACACAAACACACCCTCATATATGGGACTCTCAATCAAAGGCAGATAGACAACACCTGCCTTCAACTGAGAGTCCTAACCCCAATTAACCAGACATAGAAACAGACATACTAGACTAGACATAGAATAACTGAAAACCAAACAGTGCCCAAAAACCCCGGAATCCTTAAACCAAATGACCCTTCACCAAAACACACCACCCCGAATCACATAAAACGAATACCCTCTGTCACGCCCTGACCAAACTACAAAACAATTAACCTTATATACTGGCCAGGACGTGACACGGCGCATGTGACAAATAACAATTTATTTGATTTTGAGATGCTCCAAGGAGAAGAGAGTTAAGATATACTACCATATGTATAAGCCTACCATAGGAAAACCCTTTCAAAAACACTTTTTGGTTACAGGTAGAACCGTTTTGGTTCCAGGTAGAACCCTATTGTGTTCCATGTAGAACCCTTTCCCCAGAGGCTTCTACATGGAACCCAAAAGGTTTATCCTATGGGGACAACCAAATAACCCTTTTGGAACCCCTTTTTCTAAGAGTGTAGGCTTAAGGCAAAACAAAAACAAAAACAACCTTGATATGTAACATCATATTTAATTGGCAATCCACAGTTCAAACAATAACAAAGCTGTCAACCTGCCTCTGTTTTGGTAAAAAGATGTGGGATAGGCCTTGTGAAATGTAACCACTCTCAAATCCATTGACATAGCTATACAGCGCCTTCAGAAAGTATTCACACCCCTTGACTTTTTCCACATTTTGTTGTGTTACAGCCTGAATTTAAAATTGATTGAATTGAGATTTTGTGTCACTGGCCTGCATACAATACCCCATAAAGTCAAAGTGGAATTACAGTACCAGTCAAAAGTTTGGATACCTACTCATTCAATTGTTTTTCTTTATTTTCACTACTTTCTACATTGTAGAATAATAGTGAAGACATCTAAACTATGAAATAACATATATGGAATCATTTTGTAACCAAAAAAAGTGTTAAACAAATCAAAATATATTTGACATTTTAGATTCTTCAAAGTAGCCACCCTTTGCATTAATGACAGCTTTGCACACTCTTGGTATTCTCTCAACCAGCTTCATGAGGAATGCTTTTCCAACAGTCTTGAAGGAGTTCCCAAATATGCTGAGCACTTGTTGGCTGCTTTTCCTTCACTCTTCGGTCCAACTCATTCCAAACAATCTCAATTGGGTTGAAGTTGGGTGGTTGTGGAGGCCAGGTCATCTGATGCAGCACCATCACTCTCCTTCTTGGTCAAAAAGCCATTTCACAGCCTGGAGGTGTGTTTTGGGTCATTGTCCTGTTGAAAAACAAATGATAGTCCCACTAAGCGCAAACCGGATGGGATAGCGAATTACTGCAGAATGCTGGTAGCCATGCTGGTTAAGCGTGCCTTGAATTCTAAATAAATCACTGACAGTGTCACCATCAAAGCACCCCCACACCAACACACCACCTGAAGAATCTCAAATATAAAATATATTTGGATTTGTTTAACACTTTTTTGGTTATTACATGATATCATATGTGTTATTTCATAGTTTTGATTCTACACTGTAGAAAATAGTAAAAATAAAGAAAAACCCTTGAATGAGTATGTGTTTCCAAACTTTGGACTGGTACTGTATGTTTCTAGAAATTCTGAAATGTCTTGAAAAAAAAGCTGAAATGTCTTGAGTCATCCCCTCTGTTATGGCAAGCCTAAATATGTTCAAGAGTAAAAATGTGCTTAACAAGTCACATAATAAGTTGCATGGACTAGTGATTGACATGATTTTTAAATGACTACCTTATCTCTGTACCCCACACATACAATTATCTGTAAGGTATCTCAGTCGAGCAGAGAATCTCAAACACAGATTCAACCACAAAGACCAGGGAGATTTTCCAATGCCTTGCAAAGAAGGGCACCAATGGGCAGATGGGGAAAAAGCAGACATTAAATATCCCTTTGAGCATGGTGAAGTTATTAATGACGCTTTGGATGGTGTTTTAACACACCCAGTCAATACAAAGATACAGGTGTCCTTCCTAACTCAGTTGCTGGAGAGGAAGGAAACTTCTCAGGGATTTCACCATGAGGCCAATGGTGACTTTAATGAGTGGACACCACTCGTTTTATTACAACACATCTGTCATTATTGTTTTCTTTACTAAAGTAGAGGTTTATTATTATTATTATTATTATTGCTAAAGGTACTGCATAGGTGTAAACATCATTTTTTTTAGCAAGAGATAGTACTTGTATAGCCTAAGAAAGTAGCAGAAATGTGCAGAAAGTAGTTTTGAATGCATTTTATTGAAGGGAAACAACAACAGTCTTGAACTTTTTTGGCAACATAGTGATATATTCTAATATACTGTACAATGAGGAATTCAACTACAAAATACTAGTCTTCTCCCATTGTTTGAACCCCCACCCACAAGGTGTATAATCAACAACAATAAATAATAATAAAATAAGATAATAGATACAAAACAAAAACGTGAGGAACATAAATCAATCAACTCTAATTAGCACACGTAGGACAGAATGCAAATGTGTGTGCATGGACTTTGCAGATGTATTTCTCACATGTGCAGCACATAGTATTTGTTTTACAGTCCTTCTTTGGGGGCAGAATTGGCATCTCCTCCTTTTGCCTGCCCCAGCTGCAGCCTCAGGTGGATCAGGACAAGATTCAGCCCCCTGAACAGCTTTCACAAGCCCTGCAGAGGTTGCTGTGCGGGGGAAACGTTCCCTTCTTTGAATGTGTGGGGTTACAAGTGCCTTTCCCAGCTGCTCCAGGAACAACCTCCTCTTGTTCCGCTTATCAGGCATCCAGGTAGGGTTGATCTTGTTCCATATCATGAAGGCATTGTATGAGGACACATCAATGATGTTATGGAAGATGACCATGGGCCAGCGGGCAGTCATCCTCCTGCAGATGTAAGTTCCAATCACCTTGTCCAGGTTGTCCACACCTCCTTTGTTGTGGTTGTAGTCTAGGATGATGGCTGGCTTCCTGTTCTCACGATCACTGATCTCAGCCGTTTTGTGCAGTGTGCTCAGGAGGACCACGTTCTTGTTCCTCTTGGGAGGTAAGAAACTAGAGTGGTGGTGGGGGTGAAGGCAAACTTTGATGAGAAGGCCTCTCTCCCCCTTGTTGCGAGGAGTGCAGGGGGGAGCTCAGGCTTGTTCTTTCTAACTGTGCCAACCATAGTGATCTTCCTGTTCAGGAGTTGCTGGCTGAGTTCATAGGAGGTGAAGTAATTGTCACACATGCCATTTTGTCCCTTCAGACCATCTGTCACATCAAGCACAACCCGCATCCCCTGGTTCTTCTCCGGGCCTCCACTGGTCAACTTCCCTGTGTAGACTTGCATCTTCCAACCATAGCTGGATTGTGCGTCACAGGCCACCCATATCTTGATGACATACTTTGCTGGCTTGCAGGACATATACTGCCGGAAAGGACAGCGACCTTTTGACAAAACAAATTACTATCAGTAATTAGTATCAGTGTCACAGAAAACAAACACATAAATCAATAATATTACAGCAATATATAATAAAATGAACAGTGAAAATCACTTACATTACAGATATGAAAATAAAAATGTACCTCTGAATGGAACCAGTTGCTCATCCAATTACTTCCGGCCCAGGGTTGTAGAGGTATGGCAGACGCTCCACCCACTTCTCCCAGACCTCTCTTATGGCCGCCAGTTTGTCTCTCACACGTCTTGCAGGTCTTGACACGCGGTTATCAAATCATAGCATTCTTGAGAAAGTGTGAAAGACTTTCAGTGGCATCGTGGCACGGAAAATTGCCCTTCCACTCGCTGCATCCCAGAGACTACATGTAGCTTCGCCTCGGGACCTATACACACCCTCTAAGATTAGCAGCCCTATGTAGGAACGCAGGTCAATCTCATCCATCCTTTTCCAGTTGTCTCCATATTTATGGAAACCCTCCAAATTTGTCATCTCCAGGATGATTTTTTCGATGGCTGGTGTGATGAACATGTAAAATGTTGAGGCGATGTCCTGGGCAACTGCATGTCCCTGGGGTCATCCTTATGACATTTTGTGCTGCCATCCTGCCCTGGTTGTCATATGGTGACAAGGACCATGTTATTTTACTATTCTTTGACAAAAATGTCTCCCTTTCAGCTTGGGGGATTTCTTCTTCATCGATGATGCATCATGCTCTGAGTTGTATTCTTCCCCATCTTCTTCTTCAGATACCTCCTACTCTTCTAAATCATTGTTCTCTTGTTCCTCCTGGACATCTGAAAAAAATCAGATTTACGACCTGTTGGGCACTGAAACGTGCACTCATGGCTTCAGCAAAGAGAGAACTGGGGGGACTGTCATCTGCAGCACCTTTATAGCCTCTGACTGCATTCCCCATTAGTAAACAATGCTTTCAAGAAATGTTTATTTTGTCTGAAATGTTGTTTATTTTGTCTGTGAACTTGAGCCATGTGTGGGGTTGTGGAGGGGAGATGCTGCATATGCACAATAAAGTTTTAGTTTTGTCTGAGTTCAATCAGTAGCACACAATCTCAATTTCTACTGTGTCTGTGTGTGTGTGTGTGTGTGTGTGTGTGTGTGTGTGTGTGTGTGTGTGTGTGTGTGTGTGCGTCTTTGTGTTTGTTTTGGTGTGTAAATGATTTTATAACTGCCGGGTCAAAAATGACTCTAAGACAATCTTTGTACCCTGGTGGTGTACAGCTTTCATGGAAATATGAACATAGGCGATGTTTCACTTTTTCTAATGTTGGGGACACTCTAGGAAAAGTCATCAAATTTCAAGTTGAAAAAATGTAATTTAGGGGGTTTTCTCTGCTGTTAAACATAGTGGCGGGTCATTTCTGACCCTTAAGACAACACAAGGGTTAAAACAGTTAAGAGTTTAATCTGAGGATGGATCCGCAACGTTGTGGTTACTCCACAATACTAACCTAACTTGTACATGCATCCTATTTGCAATAATGCACTAAAGTAAAACTGCTAAAAATGTGGCAAAGAAATTAACTTTATGTCCTGAATACAAAGTGGTATGTTTGGGGCAAATCCAATACAATACATCACTGAGTACCACTCTTCATATTTTCAAGCATAGTGGTGGCTGCGTCATGTTATGGGTATGCTTGTCATCGGCACAGACTAGGGAGTTTTTTTATTAAAAGAAAGGGAATAGAGCAGTAGAGGCTCCTCTGTGAATTTCTGAAAATGTTTAATAGTGAAACAATAAAGTGATCATTTTTAGATTAAACTATACTTAATACATGTCTCCAAATAATTGATTAAAACACACTGTTTTGTAATGAAGGTCTACAGTAGCCTCAACAGCACTCTCTGGGGTAGCACCATGGTGTAGCTGGAGAACAGCTAGTTTCCGTCCTCCTCTGGGTACATTGACTTCAATACAAAACCTAGGAGGCTCATGGTTTTCACTCCTTTCCATAGAGTTACACAGTAATTATGACAACTTCTGGAGGATATCCTACAACCCATCTAAGCTCTTGCAGGGGGGGCAGTGCCCCTGTGACAACAATTTTGTACCCCCTTGTGGCCCCCCCCTAAATGTGGAGTATGAAATAATTTTTACATAACTAATTTTTGCTATCGTTCTTTTTTTACATCTGTTATTAGACAGTGGCAACGCCAACACTAATGATTATGAACATGGTATTTTGCCTGCAATGCAGTGAAGAAAACGATATGACAACAATAACGTCTAATGTAACTGGCCCCTCTAAAAGTACAACTGGCCCCAGCTTGGCCCCCCCAGTTTAAATGGTCTAGAACCGCCACTGAGTACTGCAGTGCATAAAATGTGGTGAGTAGTTGACTCAAAGAGAGAGAAAGACAGTTGAACAGTTTTAAACAAATGTATTTATTTAAAAATAAAGGAGAAGCAAGTGAGAGTAAGAGAGAGATATTTCGTTATATCTTTTTTTCACTTTCAGTTACCTAGCTAGCAAATGCAGCTAGCTAGTTTAGCCTACTCAAACACCCAGCTCAAACAGAGAGGGATGCTATGTTAGATAACTGGCTATGGCTATCCAACACTGGAAGTCAAGGTAAGCTTTTGGTTTTATTAATTTATTGCCATCGGGGCCCGCTGGTGTAACTGCTAAACTGCTTACTGTACACTGTACTGCATGATTGTAGCAGGTTAATTAACACACTAGTTTTAGTAGCTAGCTACTGTATGTTGATTAGGACATTAAGTGACAACGATGTAGGCTGTGCGTAGCGGTTAACAGTTATGGTCTGAATGTTTGACTTAGAAAGGTCACCTGGTCACAGACAGCTGTTGTATTGTGCACTGAAGTCCACAAGCAAAGTTAAAATGTGAGAGGAGGAGGGGTTATACGAGAAGGAATTATTCAATGCAATTGAAAAATGTTTCTTAAATGGAAGCAAACGGAACGAAATAGGGATAAACATACCTGGATTTGTCCAATAGAAACTCTCATTTGCAACCGTTGGACTAATGCTTACACCCTAGATCAGCAAGATATAGGCAAGATAGTGCAAGGAGGTATTGAATGCGTCTCTGTCTGGATTACTCAAATTTTTCTCTTGACCCGTTGTAGCAACCTCATGACGGGTATGGGGAAAATGGTAGTAGCCTAAACCTATCGATGTTACATTGAGCTGAGTGAATGGAATATGAATGACAGTCATACAATATGTTATAATAGATAGAAGGCCATGACCTTAAAGAAAATCCTCCTCCCTCACCTTAAACGGCACTGACCGCCACTGGAATAGAGCTAAGCATAGGCAAAATCCTAGAGGAAACCTGGATCAGTCTGCTTTCCAACAGACTGACAAATTCACCTTTCAGCAGGACAATAACCTAAAACAGAAATTTACACTGGAGAAGCTTACCAGGACGACATTGGATGTTCCAGAGTAGACTAGTTAAAGTTTTCACTTAAATCGTCTTGAAAATCTATGGCAAGACTCTGAAGATATTGTACAACACAGGTGTGCAAAGCTCTTAGAGACTTACCCAGAAAGACTCACAGCTGTCATCGCTGCCAAAGGAGATTCTAACAAGTATTGACAGGGGGTGTGAATAACTTTGTAAATGAGATATTTCTGTAAATTTCAACCCCAAAAAATGTCGCTTTGTCATTGTGGTATTGCGTGTAGATGGTTGAGAAAAAAAAATCAATTTAACCCATTTTGAATTCAGGCCAGGCAAAAATTGTGATTTTGCTTCCTTCTGTCCATTTTCCGATTTTCGGATATTTTGCAAATATAACTTCCATACTTTCATAAAATGCACAAATAAATCGGCAATAATGTATAGAAATACTTGATTTGTATAATTTTATCCCAACTCCGTCAGCTACACCTATCATACATGTTGATCTTGTTAGCATGTTTAATGTAGAACTTCAACCTCTATTTTTAAAACTCTCCATGTTGAATCATATATCATTCAAAAGCTTGTTTTCCGGAGCATATCGTTAGCTAGTCCATACATGGCTATATCCTTTGTAGACATAGTGCTTTGTGCTGAAAGATTAGTAGTTTCCTGACATCCGATTACTGGTATTTAAAGGCCCTTTCCAGAAACCTGATTGGTTAAAACGCCTCCTTGCTTGAAAATATCTTCCGCAAAGAATCCACGTTTAATTAATGCTTTTATTCCACATGTCACAAATAAACCAACTTGTAAATCAACAGTCGTCGGAGCTGCCCGCCAGTCAACAGTCGTCGGAGCTGCCCGCCAGTCAACAGTCGTCGGAGTGGTCAGACTGCGCTGAACTGCCGGAGTGGTCAGACTGCGCTGAACTGCCGGAGTGGCCAGACTGCGCTGAACTGCCGGAGTAACCAGACTGCGCTGAACTGCCGGAGTGGCCAGACTGCGCTTAACTGCCGGAGTGGCCAGACTGCGCTGAACTGCCGGAGTGGCCAGACTGCGCTGAACTGCCAGAGTGGCCAGACTACCCAGACTGTCCCGAGCTGCCAGACGTCCCCAGTCCAGTCTGGCCCGTCCCTGCTCCCCGCACCAAACCAGTGGTGCGTGTCCCCAGTCCGGCCCGTCCCTGCTCCCCGCACCAGGTTAGTGGTGCGTGTCCCCAGTCCTGTCCGGCCCATTCCTACTCCCCGCACCAAGCCAGTGGTGCGTGTCCCCAGTCCAGTCCGGCCCGTCCCTGCTCCCCGCACCAGGTTAGTGGTGCGTGTCCACAGTCCTGTCCGGCCCATCCCGGCTCCCCGCACCAAGCCGGTGGTGCGTGTCCCCAGTCCAGTCCGGCCCGTCCCTGCTCCCCGCATCAGGTTGGTGGTGCGTGTCCCCAGGCCAGTCCGGCCCGTCCCTGCTCCCCGCACCAGGTTGGTGGTGCGTGTCCCCGGTCCTGTCCGGCCAGTCCCTGTTCCCCGCACCAGGCCCACGGCGCGTGTCCACAGTCCGGCACGGCCTGTGTCCGGTCCACCGGTGACCAGTCCTGTTCCGGTCGGCGGCTCCGCTTCGGAGCCTGAGCAGGCCGCTCCACCGTGGTCCAGTCCGGGCCAGAGGGGTAGGGCTAGGGTGGAGGCAGGGGGAGAAACACGCCCGGGGCCAGAGCCTCCACCGAGGGTGAGGCGCCCACCCGGGTCCCCCCCCTAATAGACTTTAGGTTGGTGCGCCGGGAGTACGCACCGTTGGAGGGGGGGTACTGTCACGCCCTGACCAGGGGAACTCTGCAATTTTTGGTCAGGGTGTGGTATTTCTATGGTTTATTTTCTATGTTTTGTTATAGCCTTTCTTTGTGGTTTATTTCTTTGTTGTGCTCGGAGGTGATTTCCAATCAGACAGCTGTCGCTAGTTATGTCTGATTGGGAATCACATTTAAGTTCCTTTTCCCCCCACGATGTTTGTGGGTTGTTGTCTCGTTATTTGAGCACGTAACGTATTGGCAGTTTTTCCTTGATTTTGTGTACATGTTTAATTCTAGTGTGTTGAATAAACATGTGTTCGCTCCCAGCTGCGTTTTGGTCCGCTTCCTCGTCACCAGACGCCAAACGTTACAATATCACCATAGACCCCACCAACCAGAGATTCTGTAATTCTCATGATAGAATATGCATGCTGTGATGGTGATCGTAATGCATTTTGGAGGAGTGTTTACACTCCCTCCAGGCTGCAGGAGTGCTCCAGGGGAGATGTGGCATTTGATATAAATGTAAGGATGGTTCTTCTAGGCCACGAGCTTTGACTTGGTTATGCAGCTCTAAAAAAAATATGCAAAGTCCTAGGGATTCCTTCCTTGCGTCTTAGCTCATATCAGAGACATGACAGGGGAATGACAGGTAAATAAAACGGGAGAGTAGCCCATTATCGTCAGGTGACTTGCTGTGTATAAATAATGTATTTCCTTGCTCCAGCAAATGTATTCAAAGTGAATAAACAGAGTGATAGGAAAACATAACTATACAATGAGACTGTCACATAGGCCTACATTAAAATAGGGCTGTAGCCTACTGTGATTACTGAGAAATTAGCTTCACATTTAGTAAATACATGCTGATATGCTAATATTTACATGCTGATACTTAGTCCTGCTGTTATGACTGTAATGTCAACAGACATAATAAGTACTTTCTCCCCCCCACTTAAGTTGCAATGATTCAGAGGGCTACAGTCAATGGAGAGTGCTGCAAAGATAATTAGAAGAGCATACACAGATATAGACCCAGACATAGCAGAGTTGCTGAAGGAGGATGAGGATGCCATCATAGACATTCATGTATCCTTTGATGGCACTTGGCACAAGAGAGGATTCACTTCCAACTACGGGATAGGTGTGTGCATTGGTGCTGGTACCAGCGAGCCCTAGAATATGGTGAAGATCCACCCAGTCACAAAAACCATGGAGGCCTTAGATTTTTGTATAGAGAGGTTGCACAGAAAATGGTTCCCTGTATATCACAGGATGTCAAATGATAACCTCCTCAAAAGAATGTAGCACGGAGGAACCCAGAATGCAAATGAATGTCTGAACGCTGTAATATGGTCGCGATGCCCCAAAACTGTCTTTGTGGGCAAAAGCCACGTTGACGCAGCAGCCAGTATGGCAGTAGCCACACTCGATGAGGGAGCCACTGCTAAATCAAATGTGATGGACAAATTGTGGCTTGACAGCACTTTGGTGGCACTGGAAGCAATCAGAGAGGAGGATGCGAGGCGTGTTGTGAGAGCTGATGCTGCTTCAATGGGGTGTGCCAAGCGTAGGCGCAGGTCCCATGACACATTCAAGAAAGTAAAGCGGCACCAGCAACAACTCAAAGAGGGGCTTACATATGGGACAGGCATAGCTGATTAATGTTCTGCACATTTCAACAGCCATACAAAAGCCTTGTATGTGACAAATTGAGCAAAGTGATTTGAGAATTAGCCCAAAACTGCAGCATTCAAAGCATATGCTCTATTGCTTGAAGCATTGTCACGTCCTGACCAGTATAAGGGGTTATTGTAGTTTGGTCAGGACGTGGCAGGGGGTATTTGTTTTATGTGGTTCGGGGTTTTATGGGATATGTATTTTTGTAAGAGGTGTGTTTGATTTATGTGTTCCGGGGTTTTTTGGTAATGTTCTTGTTTTGTTTTTCTATGGTTTTCTATGTTGTGTATTTCTTTGTGTTGGCCTGGTATGGCTCTCAATCAGCAACAGCTGTACATCGCTGTTGCTGATTGAGAGTCATACTTAGGTAGCCCTGTTTCACCTGTCCCTTTGTGGGAAGTTGTTGTTGTACTGCTGTGTGTTAGCATGCAACACTGTTCGTTCGATCGTTTTCTTGTTTTGTTTATTTAGTGTTCTTATAAAGTTAAGATGAGCACTCAACCCGCTGCGCCTTGGTCAATTACGTACGACGACCGTTACACAAATGTAATTAACATGCTAATGTATTGTAAAAGGTAGATTTGATGTTTATTTGTCAGTTTAGAAGTGATATATGAATAAGAGATTCATTAATAAATGTTACATAAATGGTGATATTTATGGAAATTCTGTTATAATTGCATTAGCCTATCTTTATCGTCCATTTTCTGAAACTGACATGTTCCCCGTGCGCCAATTACATTTTCTCAGTCTTTAAAGGACTCACATTCGCATTCTTCCACGCACAGGTTCTTAGGTCTTATAGTCAAACTTATACGGAGGCTTTTTTTATATCGTGTGTCGTTTTGATTTTAAGTGTAACGTTATCTGTAAATATATGTCAAATATGCATCCGTCATACATGTGAATAGTGTTTTTCAAATAATTCCATGAAATGACAATATTTTGATAAACTGTCTGTAAAAGTCTGACCATTGAGGGTCTTATCACAATAAAACAAAAACAACGTGTTGTGTTGAAAAATGGATTCTCGTAATATACAAATCTGCGCATATTTAAGGTTTTGCTTCATTTGCATATTTTAATTTGAACTTGTAATACAAATATCTATTGTATTTCTGTATACTTTCAACTGGTAAAGTTTCAGTCTGATGAGAGTAAAGGAAAAAAATCCATAATAATACAACAAAATGTGGAACAAGTCAAGCGGTATGAATAATTTCTGAAGACACTGTAGATGCAAGGATCGACCATCCAAGATATGCAAATGATATTTTTAAGCATGGTTTGAGGCTATACAGTGTTCGTTAACATTTATAATGTTTACAAACATTGGAGCAATGTTATACCCAATATGTTGGGTTCTGATGGGGTATGACAGTTGAACTAAGCTGATGAGGCATTTATAAGTTACAGTATATTCTTCAAGAATCAATGAGTATATATCATTAATGTTTAAGTCCACAAACGGCCTGCAGATTTCCATTCTAAGGTAAATGTCAATACTGTTCCCCAGGACACCTCTCACTACAAGTTCAAATTTGGAAAAATAATGCAATGATAAAGAAAACTTTATACATCCCAGGTGTGATGATGATGGCCCATACTCAGAGTTCTCATCGCACCTTTCAATAACAAAAGCAATCAAAGGCCCAGATGAGATAAAAATCAGAGAAAAATAAATCATTGATAAATCACATTAGAACAGAAGGAGAAGACCCAACTGCACCAAACCTTAGTGAAACAATCAACTCAGAGGCAAAGCATTAAACCAACCGACTAGGCTGCAAATGTGGCTTCCCTGTCCTTAGGTCAGATGATCCAATCGCGAGCCATGAATAACCTTGCTGGAGAAAAAGCAATTATCCAGCAATACTGACAAAAGGCCCAGGCCTCTGACGTCAGAAAGGGCAGGGTGGCACAGGCTGGGCAATGTCTTCTGCTAGGCTTTTGCCTTTAACCAGGGTGGAATTAAAATAAAATCACAAGTCAGGTGTATTCAGGATGCTTTGAATGTTGAATGAACATTCAAAACTTGACAACTTGGTTTGAAGTACTAAAAGTACAAAACAAGCTAATTGAGGCAATGGGAATTTCAATAGTATTTCCAACAACAACAAAAATACTTGCAACATTGTCCAGGACAGCTTAAAACAAGTAGTTGCATAGGCAACACTTGGAAGAAGTGGAAAAATAGAAGAATGATGGAGAATAACAGTATTGTTTTGCTGACACAAGCACACTACTTACTCTATATTTTAGCCCATTGTACGCAATTATATTTGTTCCACTGGCTTACATTAGCTATTGTGAAAGACCAAATACATAAGTTCAGATGTGTGAGAAATGTTACTTGGCGGAGGGGACAAAAATGCTGACCTGAGCCTGCATTTTTAGAATCTATATTGATTCTGTCTCTTCGCAGCTAAATCTACAGAGCTGAGATTGTTGTATGCTCCATACATATAGCATTCTGTTGGTGGCAAGAATTGAATATAATAATTGAAATTGCAAAACTCTAATTGTTGAGTCAAGTGTAGTTTTTTGAACCAGTTCATAATTGATACATCAAAAATCTCTTCCCATTTATTTTGCAACCTGTATGGCGCAGCTGGCAACATTTTTGTCCTCAAATGAAACTGGTATATTTTTCTATTTATACCAGTTCCTTTCAGCCAATTTGTATCTTCAATATATGGCAGGCGCACAAGTTCCCTTCCTTTTCCACTTGCCTCCTCCATTTTTGTGGTAGTGCTGCAATCAATTGGTTGTAAATTTGGATTGAGCAGATATTCCCATATACACTGCTCAAAAAAATAAAGGGAACACTAAAATAACACATCCTACATCTGAATGAATGAAATAATCTTAATAAATACTTTTTTCTTTACATAGTTGAATGTGCTGACAACAAAATCACACAAAAATAATCAATGGAAATCCAATTTATCAACCCATGGAGGTCTGGATTTGGAGTCACACTCAAAATTAAAGTGGAAAACCACACTACAGGCTGATCCAACTTTGATGTAATGTCCTTAAAACAAGTCAAAATGAGGCTCAGTAGTGTCTGTGGCCTCCACGTGCCTGTATGACCTCCCTACAATGCCTGGGCATGCTCCTGATGAGGTGGCGGATGGTCTCCTGAGGGATCTCCTCCCAGACCTGGACTAAAGCATCCGCCAACTCCTGGACAGTCTGTGGTGCAACGTGGCGTTGGTAGATGGAGCGAGACATGATGTCCCAGATGTGCTCAATTGGATTCAGGTCTGGGGAACGGGCGGGCCAGTCCATAGCATCAATGCCTTCCTCTTGCAGGAACTGCTGACACACTCCAGCCACATGAGGTCTAGCATTGTCTTGCATTAGGAGGAACCCAGGGCCAACCACACCAGCATATGGTCTCAGCATATGGCAGTCAGGCTACCTCTGGCGAGCACATGGAGGGCTGTGCGGCCCCCCAAAGAAATGCCACCCCACACCATGACTGACCCACCGCCAAACCGGTCATGCTGGAGGATGTTGCAGGCAGCAGAACGTTCTCCACGGCGTCTCCAGACTGTCATGTCTGTCACATGTGCTCAGTGTGAACCTGCTTTCATCTGTGAAGAGCACAGGGCGCCAGTGGCGAATTTGCCAATCTTGGTGTTCTCTGGCAAATGCCAAACGTCCTGCACGGTGTTGGGCTGTAAGCACAACCCCCACCTGTGGGCGTCGGGCCCTCATACCACCCTTATGGAGTCTGTTTCTGACCGTTTGAGCAGACACATGCACATTTGTGGCCTGCTGGAGGTCATTTTGCAGGGCTCTGGCAGTGCTCCTTCTGCTCCTCCTTGCACAAAGGCGGAGGTAGCGGTCCTGCTGCTGGGTTGTTGCCCTCCTACGGCCTCCTCCATGTCTCCTGATGTACTGGCCTGTCTCCTGGTAGCGCCTCCATGCTCTGGACACTACGCTGACAGACACAGCAAACCTTCTTGCCACAGCTCGCATTGATGTGCCATCCTGGATGAGCTGCACTACCTGAGCCACTTGTGTGGGTTGTAGACTCCGTCTCATGCTACCACAAGAGTGAAAGCACCGCCAGCATTCAAAAGTGACCAAAACATCAGCCAGGAAGCATAGGAACTGAGAAGTGGTCTGTGGTTACCACCTGCAGAACCACTCCTTTATTGGGGGTGTCTTGCTAATTGCCTATAATTTCCATCTGTTGTCTATTCCATTTGCACAACAGCATGTGAAATTTATTGTCAATCAGTGTTGCTTCCTAAGTGGACAGTTTGATTTCACAGAAGTGTGATTGACTTGGAGTTACATTGTGTTGTTTAAGTGTTCCCTTTATTTTTTTGAGCAGTATATTTTCGATAGCTGCATATGCGACACAACTCTAAAATCAGTTTTACCTTTTGTGAAATTCTGTTGAGTTCATTTTTTTTCCAAATTCTGTTTTCCAGGTTCTGTTTTTCCAGGTTACAGATTTGTACAGTTTATTTCAGGTTTTCACTCTCAAAATCACACTTTTTTATGTGGAAAGGTCCACAACAATGAGAAGATTGATATTCTTATGCAGAATCTAATGAGCTTAATACAAAAATCCCCATTAAAAACCTGTCAGTTTAAACTAGAGACATCATTTTGCATTGGATATGTCTCAATCCACCGCATCCGCCTATGTCACACTTCCGTATCTGCGGTGAAAGGTGACAGAGCTAGAGCTGTGTTTGTCAGACCATGTGACATCCCAAAAAATGGTCTTCTCACAAAATCGTCTGTAGCATAATTTTTGCTTTAAGACCCGCACACGTGTCTTGGAACTCATCTGAAGTCGGTACAGCTGATCTGCCAACTTCTGTCTGTAGCATTAGTCAGGGCTTGGACTCTTATGGATTAAACCACATCAGGCAACCACTTTTGAGGTCTGAGAAAAATAACAAAATACATTTGGGAGGGTGTAGTTGCCCTTTAATTCATTTGCGCACCTAACAAGAAGCCGTTGGTTTGGCTAATGGTGTTTCGGTACTGTACAATGTACACTAGTGTAACCTATACAGTACCAGTCAAAAGTTTGGGCACACCTACTCATTCAAAGGTTTTTCGTTATTTTTACAATTTCCTACATTGTAGAAAAGTAGTGAAGACATCAAAACAATGAACACATATGGAGTCATGTAGTAACCAAAAAAGTGTTAACTTCTATGGGCTAGGTGGGGCTACCCCCGGATGCAACCGCTGTGTCAGATTTTAAAATAGCTTTACGGAGAAAGCACATTTTTCAATATTCTGAGTACATAGCTCAGCCATCACGGTGAGCTATTCAGACACCCGCCAAGTTCGGGGCAACCTAAACTCAGAATTAGTATTAGAAATATTCTCTTACCTTTGCTGATCTTCGTCAGAATGCACTCCCAGGACTGCTACTTCCACAAGAAATGTTGTTTTTGTTTGAAATAATCCATATTTATGTACAAATACCTCCGTTTTGTTCGTGCATTCAGGTCACTATCCAAAGGGTAACGCGCGAGCGTGGAGCGAGAGACGAAAAGTCAAAATGTTCCATTACTGTACTTCGAAGCATGTAAAACGCTGTTTAAAATCAATCTTTATGGTATTTTTAACGTAAAAGTGCGATAATATTCCAACCGGACAATAGCATATTCATTCAAGAAGAAAAAGAAGGAGGGGCGCGCTCGCGGGGCCGAGCATATCCAATCCCTTTTTTGCCAGGCAGACCACTCAGTAACTGAGCTCCTATTATCTGCCCAGTGACAGGAAAATGCTCAAACCACTTTCTGAAGGCTTTAGACAGCCAATGGAAGCCTTAGGAAGTGCAACGTCACCCCACAGATACTGTAGCTTCGATAGAGAATCAAAAGAAGAACTACAATTCTCAGACTTTCCACTTCCTGCTTGGAATTTTCTCAGGTTTTTGCCTGCCATATGAGTTCTGTTATACTCACAGACACCATTCAAACAGTTTTAGAAACTTCAAAGTGTTTTCTATCCAAATCTACTAATAATATGCATATTCTAGTTTCTGGGCCAGAGTAGTAACCTGTTTAAATTGGGTACGTTTTTCATCCGGCCGTGAAAATACTGCCCCCTAGCCCAGACAGGTTAAACAAATAAAAATATATTTTATATTTGAGATTCTTCAAAGTAGCCACCCTTTGTAGCCACTCTTTTCCAACAGTCTTGAAGGAGTTCAAACATATGCTGAGCACTTGTTGGCTGCTTTTCCTTCACTCTGCGGTCTAACTCATCCCAAACCATGTCAATTAGGTTGAGATCGGGTGATTGTAGAGGCCAGGTTATCTGATGGAGCACTCCATCACTCTCCTTCTTGGAGACGCACTGGAGGTCTGGAGCGTAGAGCTGGCACAACCCGTCCTGGCTGAATGCTCACTTTAGCCCGGCAAGTGCCGGGTGCTGGCACAGGACACACTGGGCTGTGAAGGCGCTCTGGCGACACAGTGCGTAGAGCCGGTGCAGGATATCCTGGACCGAGGAGACGCACCGGAGACCAGGAGCGCTGAGCCGGCACAACCCGTCCTGGCTGAATGCTCACTTTAGCCCAGCAAATGTGGGGAGCCGGCAACGAGCGCACCGGGGTGTGAATGCGCATCACTGCATAACACGGTGCCTGACTGGTCACACGCTCGCTACGCTAAGCACGGGGAGTTGGCTCAGGTCTAAAACCTGACTCCGCCAATCTCCCTGTCTGCCCCCCCCCCCCCCCCCCAAAAAAAATGTTTTTGGGGGGAGCAGCCTCTCGGGCTTCCGTCGTTGCCGTGCTAATTCCTCGTATCGTCGCCATTCCTCTTTTGCTGCCTCTATCTCCTCCCTCCCCAATCTGCGTCCAGGGCCCCTTGCCATCCAGGATCTCCTCCCATGTCCACTCCTCCTGGCGACGCTGCTTGGTCCTCTGGTGGTGGGAGATTCTGTCACGATTGTGTGTAGAAACGGACCAAGGCACAGCGGGAGTATCGTTCCACATCTTTATTATATTGTGAAACTTAGCCAAACGAACAATAAACTATAAACAAAACACAAACCGTGACGACAGAGGTGCAACATACACTAACTCAAAATAATCTCCCACAAACACAGGTGGAAATAACAACTACTTAAATATGATCCCCAATTAGAGACAACGATGACCAGCTACCTCTAATTAGGAATCATACAAAAACCCCAACATAGAAAAAAGAAACTAGAACACAACATAGAAAAAATAAACTAGATAAAACCCCCCAGTCACACCCTGACCTACTCTACCATAGAAAATAAGAGCACTCTATGGTCAGGACGTGACACAGTGTCACCAGCAAAGCAGCCCCACACCATCAGAGATCATCCGTTCACCTACTCTGCGTCTCACAAAGACACAGCGGTTGGAACCAAAAATCTCAAATTTGGACTCATCAGACCAAAGGACTGATTTCCACCAGTCTAATGTCCATTGCTCATGTTTCTTGGCTCAAACAAGTCTCAAATCAAATAAAATGTAATTTGTCAAATACACATTGTTAACAGATGTTATTACGAATGTAGTGAAATGCTTGTGTTTCTAGTTCCAACATTGCAGCAATATCTAACAAGTAATATTTAACAATTCCACAACAAATACCTAATACACACATATTTAAGCAAAGGAATGGAATAAGAATATATAAATATATGGATGAGCAATGGCAGGACAGCATAGGCTAAGATGCAATAGATATTATAGAATACAGTATATAAATATGAGATGAGTAGTCCAAGATATGTAACCATTATTAAAGTGGCATTATTAAGTGACTAGTGTTCCATTTATTAAAGTGGCCAATGATTTCAAGTCTGTATGTATGCAGCAGCCTCTCTGTGCCAGTGATGGCTGTTTAGCAGTCTGATGGCCTTGAGATAGAAGCTGTTTTTCAGTCTCTCGGTCCCAGCTTTGATGCACCTGTACTGACCTCGCCTTCTGGATGGTAATGGGGTGAACAGGCAGTGGCTCGGGTGGTTGATGTCCTTGATGATCTTTTTGGCCTTCCTGTGACATCGGGTGGTGTAGGTGTCCTGGAGGGCAGATAGTTTGCCCCCAGTGATGCGTTGTGCAGACCGCACCACCCTCTGGAGAGCCCTGCGGTGGTAGGCGGTGCAGTTGCCATACCAGGCAATGATATAGCCCGACAGGATGCTCTCAATTGTGTATCTGTAAAAGTTTGTGAGGGTTTAACGTGACAAGCCAAATTTCTTCAGCCTCCTGAGGTTGAAGAGGCGCTGTTGTGCCTTCTTCACCACACTGTCTGTGTGGATGGACCATTTCAGTTTGTCAGTGATGTGTACGCCAAGGAACTTAAAACTTTCCACCTTCTCCACTGCTGTCCCATCAATGTGGATAGGGGGTGCTCCCTCTGCTGTTTCCTGAAGTCCACGATCATCTCCTTTGTTTTGTTGACATTGAGTGAAAGTTAGTGATGAGCTTGGAAGGTACTATGATCTGAATGCTGAGCTATAGTCAATGAACAGCATTCTTACATAGGTATTCCTCTTGTCCAGATGGGACAGGGCAGTGTGCAGTGTGATGGCGATTGAATCGTCTGTAGATCTATTGGGGCAGTAAGCAAATTGAAGTGGGTCTAGGGTGACAGGTAAGGTACAGGTGATATCAAAGCACTTCATGATGACAGAAGTGAGTGCTACGGGGCGATAGTCATTTAGTTCAGTTACCTTCCTTTGCATTATTGGGTACAGGAACAATGTTGGCCATCTTGAAGTATGTGGGGACAGCAGACTTCTTGTTATTGGTGTCCTTTAGTAGTGGTTTCTTTGCATCAATTCGACCATGAAGGCCTTATTCACGCAGTCTCTTCTGAACAGTTGATGTTGAGATGTGTCTGTTACTTGAACTCTGTGAAGCATTTTTTTGGGCTGCAATTTCTGAGGCTGGTAACTCTAATGAACTTATCCTCTGCAGCAGAGGTAACCCTGGGTCTTCCTTTTGTGTGGCCGTCCTCATGGGAGCCAGTTTCATCATAGCTCTTTATGTTTTTTGCGACTGCACTTGAAAAAAGTTATTTTCATTTTTCGGATTGACTGACCTTCATGTCTTAAAATAATGATGGACTGTCATTTCTCTTTGCTTCTTTCAGCTGTTCTTGCCATAACATGGACTTGGTCTTTTGCCAAATAGAGCTATCTTCTCTATACCACCTCTACCTTGTCACAACACAACTGATTGGCTTAAACGCATTAAGAAGGAAAGAAATTCCACAAATGAACTTTTAACAAGGGACTCCTGTTAATTGAAATGCATTCCAGGATACTACCTCATGAAGCTGGTTGAGAGAATGCCAAGAGTGTGCAAAGCTGTCTTCAAGGCAAAGGGTGGCTACTTTGAAGAATCAGAAATATAAAATATATTTAGATTGGTTTAACACTTTTTTGGTTACTACATGATTCCATATGTGTTATTTCATAGTTTTGATGTCTTCACTAATATTCTACAATGTAGAAAATTATAAAAATAAAGAAAAACCCTGAAATGAGTAGTTGTGTCCAAACTTTTGACTGGTACAGTATGTGATGGCAGAGTTTGCAAAAACAAATGACCACCCGATTTATATCATTCTACCAGGTAGGTTTACTTTGGAGTCAACATTTAATTGGGAAGGTTTTTTGGGAAAGCCTTAGAAACTGTTTTGGCATGCTAGCTAACTGGCTACACAACACACACGGGTACACACAAACAGGCGTTACTTCTTCAGAAAGTTGCAGGAAATACAAATCACTGATGCATTAATTTCACGAATTATGAGAAACTAGTTCAATTTAAACACGGGACAACCAGTTGTTTGAGCTGCACGCTCAAACAACGGTTTACTGCTGCTATGATTGTCCCTTTTTTCTTTCCCCTCCTCTCCATCAGGCCGACTGTCGTTTTGTCTCCAGAGTTCCTCTGCCAACAGCCCATATAGACTATACAGCGTTAACTTGCCACATGCCACTACGGCCACCCAGAGTGGCTTGTGCATATTGGCAGCATACTGCATAGCAGGTTGTGCATCAATAACGGTCTGGTTGTTAAAGTGTAACTGACAGCGTTTTAACTACTTTGCAGACATCAAACCAACAGACAATCATAATATCAGTAAAAAATATCACATTCCCAGTTTATGCTACAAAACCAACTTTATACGTTTTAAAAATAGATTATATTTGACTCAACATTCTATGACGTACAGAAAGGCATTGTTGGCAGAATAGATGGATGCAGTTAAATGCATGCTTAATACAATTTACCTATACATTTCGTGGAAGTCAAGGTTGTAAATCACAGCTGGCCTGGTACATTGTTTGCTGCCTCCATTCGGAATGCACTTTTTCAGTTTCAATTACTCTATATTTTGGACAAAAACAGACAAATGTAACTAAGACTGAGAATTTCAATACAATCAAACTAGCAAGGGCAATGATCACAAGTCAGTCATAACGTGGCTAATAGGCTAGTGTATATATGTAGGTAGCACACCAACAACACAGAGCCGAACGTTAGCTAGATAGCTAGCTAGCTTCTAGGAGGATGTCATGTCATTGGAGGAGTGGGTGAGTGACTGACTTTTTCCCTTATTTCTTTTTTTGTGGCTACACCGCTAGAAATGCAGGTGTCATTTGGTTACCTAGCAAGACATGTGAATTGCTTTGCTAGCTAGCTATGCTAAACTTAAACAATGGTTCTCCAGTTAGCATATCTCGTGTGTTCGTAAATTCACTCTGGAAATATACTTCGATTTCAGAGCACTCTCATCTGAGTGTCAGAGCACAGAATAATTTATGAATTTATGAACATGCAACACCGGGGAAATATGACCGGTGTCAGAAAATGTAGACAAAAAAAGTAATAGTTTGTCACAACCGGTCTAGATAACATGTAAACAGCCTAACCAGCTCTGCTAGGGTGAGTAAAAGGGTCAGAGTGAGGTGTTCTCTCATTTGTGTCTGGAAGTAGTAGCTAACTTTAGCCAGTTAGATTGGGGGCTTGGTTGGGACAAGAATGTATTGGCAGGCAAGCTGCAGGACGAGCAGGCTACTTACTATTCCCCAACGTTTATCAGTGCAATTTTGACGGCCAACTAGCTGAAAAAGTTTGAGCGGGTTTATCTAATGTTCCTTCGTTAGATTTTAGCTCATCTTGCTCGGGTTAGCATTAGTGATTGATGTTGTTGATGTGCATATAGGGAAAGATAGCCTACCTTTTTATGGTTGTTTGATCAAAAAGGCTGTAATGTTCCCAAATGTAAGAGGACTCCCGTGGTATGTACATACAGTACCAGTCAAAAGTTTGGACACATGTACTCATTCAAGGGTTTTTCTTAATTTTTTACTATTTTCTACATTGTTGAATAATAGTGAAGACATCAAAACTATGAAATAACACACATGGAATCATGTAGTAACCAAAGAAGTGTTAAACGAATCAAAATATATTTTATATTTGAGATTCTTCAAAGTAGCCACCCTTTGCTTTGATGACAGCTTTGCACACTGTTGGCATTCTCTCAACTAGCTTCACCTAGAATGCTTTTCCAACAGTCTTGAAGGAGTTCCCACATATGCTGAGCACTTGTTGGCTGCTTTTCCTTCACTCTGCAGTCCAACTCATCCCAAACCATCTCAATTGGTTTGAGGTCGGGTGATTGTGGAGGCCAGGTCATCTGAACAGCACTCCATCACTCTCCTTCTTGGTCAAATAACCCTTACACAGCCTGGAGGTGTGTTGGGTCATTGTCCAGTTGAAAAACAAATGATAGTCCCAAGAAGCGCAAACCAGATGGGATGGCGTATCGCTGCAGAATGCTGTGGTAGCCATGCTGGTTAAGAGTACCTTGAATTCTAAATAAATCACTGACAGTCTCACCAGCAAAGCACCCCCACGCCATCACACCTCCTCCTCAATGCTTCACGGTGGGAACCACACATGCATAGATAATCTGTTGACCTCCTTTGCGTCTCACAAAGACACGGCGGTTGGACCACAAATCTCAAATTTGGACTCATCAGACCAAAGGACAGATTTTCACCGGTCAAATGTCAATTTCTCGTGTTTCTTGGTCCAAGCAAGTCTCTTCTTTTTATTGGTGTCCTTGAGTAGTTTTTGTGTCTTCACTATTATTCTACAAAGTAGAAAAGAGTAAAAATAAAAAAGAACCCTGAAATGAGTAGGTGTGTCCAAACTTTTGACTGGTACTGTATTTGAAGAAATCCATTCAGGTGTATTTTATGGCTTTTGCCTTCTAATGATCTAAAGTTGCGCTATTGCAACTGCCTATAAACACACAGTCCAGTTCAAAGTGAATGGTGGCAGGCCCTTGTGGCAAATGCTTGTTTGCATAAAGGCTTACCGTTGCTCTGATTGGCTATGGCGCACCGGTCTGCGTAGACTCCGGTCCAGGAGGAGACAGATGTCTTTATTAGGTTTTATTTACTGCAGTGTCTTTTCATTGTCCAAACGCACGGCCGCCGTAGCGGCATGTGGCAAGTTAACGCTGTATAGTCTATATGGGCTGTTATCAGAGGATGGGAAAGAGAAAAGGGGCAAACATAGCAGCAGTAGAACTAGTTTCTCATAATTCATGAAAATAATGTATCAGTGATTCGTATTTCCTGTAACTTTCTGAAGAAGTAACGCCTGTTTGTGTGTACCCGTGTGTGTTGTGTAGACAGTTAGCTAGCATGCCAAAACAGTTTCTAAGGCTTTCCCAAAAAACCTTCCCAATTAAATGTTGAACCAAAGTAGGCCTACCTGGCAGAATCGGGTGGTCATTTGTTTGTTGAGTCAAATATAACCTATTTTTAAAACCTCTTATAAAGTTGTTATAGAATTTCACAAATGTCTTAGTATATGTATTTCCCAAACATTTTAAGAATTTATGAAAACGTGTAAATTACCGTATCTAAGTGCTCGCTTGTGTAAAATGACACTTTTACATGATTCCATATGTAAAAAAAAAAAAAAAGTGTCATTCTTCCTGGGGGTGTATATGAAAAGATTGTTATGAGATTTCAAGTTGCTAAAATGCTGTCAGTTCCACTTTAAATAAATGGTTTAATCCATTCTGTGAGTTCCGTGGTTGCCACGGTGCCATGAGGTAGTTTAGGCAGAGAGCTCTGTAAATATGGTACACATTGTAATCCACCTCATTTTCACACATTGCTATGGGCACAGCCAAACAACTGAAGTGATGGATTCGACTTCTGCTTTAATGGAAAATTTGCCAGTCAATTATTTGAAGGAGTCAATTTATAGAGTATAAAAGTTAAGTGAACAAGTGTAAATATATAAGTGTTATTTGATATATTATTTCATCTAAGTTCACTAACCTGAGCTAGACCTACTATTAGGCTAGTTATGTTGTGATAATAATGTTAGTTGTGTTGTGTCAGAGTTAAGGGCCATTTACCAAGCCAATAACTACAATGATAACTATAATGATAAACTAACTATAGGCTAGGTAGCACAAGACCATTCATGAGGTCTCTAACGCATACTGGTTCAGACCATTCAGTGGTGTTCATTGTCATGGTGGATTTTTTTCCATCCTCCCCTGAATCTGAACTAACTTGCCTAGTTAAATAAAGGTTACATTTTTAAATTGCAAATATATCATAGTCGTGGCATACTTTGTCTAACAGCTATTGAAGATTGATATCCGAATATCCAATATAAAACACATTTTATCCTGGTGCTCAAACATCCTGTTTTGTTTCATGCCGAAATAACTGAATAGGCTCACAGCCTGATTATGCATCCATTTGGATCAGTTTGGGTCTTTTCTCGACAGTTTAGAAGGTCAGAAAGGTACATTAGCAGGCCACTCATATGGTGTATTTCGTCAGGATGTAGCCTGGTTTGAAGATAGGCCCGCTACTTTTGGAAAAGATGGACTTCTCCCTTCCAACTCCCCACCCTTTCTTAATGTTGATGTAGCATATTTTACATTTAGCAAGCAAGAGCAAGCGTGCATCTCTCGTCCAATAGCATAGGCTAGTAGGTCAAAAGAAAAGTAGAAATAAGTGTCAAACTAGTTTTTGTAGTCTGGCTTTTCCTGGGACTCCACAAGATTTAACAGGAATATCCGTGGCAGCGGAGTGGCCTAGTGCATAATTGCAACCTATTTGCTGTGGTAGTTGCGCTGTTTGCTCTATTACCTCGACTAACCTGTGCCCCCGCACATTGACTCTGTACCGGTACCCCATGTACATAGCCTCACTACTGTTATTTTACAGCTGCTCTTTAATTATTTGTTATTTACATTTTTTACTTATCTATTTTTTACATAACACTTATTATTCTTAAAACTGCATTGTTGGTTAAGGGCTTGTAAGTAAGCACTGTAAGGTCTACCTGTTGTATTCGGCGCATGTGACAAATAACATTTTATTTTATTTGATAACATGTTAGTTCATATGCCTTGCCACCCTAATATATAGGCCTAAGGCCGAGACAATAAGAAAACACAGTGGCAGAATAAATTCAACCACACCTTTGTTTCATCACAACACCGGAGAGCAACATATGTTGCACAAACCATATTGCATGTAACAAACAGTTACCTGACCTACAGCATGGTCAAGCAAGTTAATGTTTCAGACATTTTCGGACTACTAAACAACAATTGATTTAGAACCAAGTCGCAAAGAAAACAGGAGCTGCCTCCAATATTCCAGCACCATTTCAACTTCAACATTTCAACATCATCAAATCACCTATGCTTAGTCTAATACAGTGACAACTAAGATATCAAAACGATTTAGTCCAATCAACTTAAGCAAAATATTGTGTGTGTGTGTAAGTAGAAAAACATGTTGATTCATACTACTTGTAAAGAAACACCAACGCCATCCTCTTCTCTTTCATTACTGTCATAAAATACACACGTTTAGTTTTTCTTTTCCTAGGCTACCTGGCTAAAATGCTTGCTGGCTAGCCTAACTCCTTTTATGGCCAACGATGCACCAGGCCAGCTAGTTAACATTAGCCTACTACATCTAGTTACACATTGAACTTCCATCTTCTCAGGCCAGGGGCACAATGTATGAATTTATGGTTAGATCAGAATCGCTATAGTCATTGGCCAGTGCAGAGAAGTAAGTAAAACCACACGTCCAAATCCCTATCTCCATCCATGGATAATTTAGGAAAAGGACAATGTTAGCTAGCTAGCTAGCCACTGGAGGACGACAGAACAAGATGCAACAATTCAAGTTTTTCTGTAAATTACGTGTCCCTTTGATGTGATTGAGGGGGGGAGCCAAATCCAAACTAGCTTTCCTTGCCATTTTTTTTGTTTGTTGCACAAGTACCATTAGTTCAAAGCTGATTGGCTATTATTATTTGTTTTAATTATCAAGGGAAGCCAAATGCTCTCTGGATTCCCTTGCATTCAATGCTACGGGCAGTAACAATGTCATACTCTTTTTGACCAGACAGCATCAGATAGATGGCCTACACATACTGAGACAAAGGAGTGCTGTTTCGATTGCTCGGATGCTTTCTCTGGGGAGACATATTCAGCCTCTTGCGAATTGAAGGAAAATTATGAAACACAGAGAGACGAAAGATACATTATTTAATGTTTTTGTTGTTCTAAATTTTTGTCTTGGCATCCATGAATACACACCACTGGTACACAGCTCAAAAAGCTACCATATTGTTTTTTAGGGACAACAAATGTATCTTACCTAGGCTAGAACAACACAATGTTACGAAGAATGTTGTTATTTTCAAGTTAGTGCAAAACTCTAGTCTAGGCTGTAAACTGCTGTGAATAGCCTGTCATTTGAATAACCGCTCAAAAGCCTGGCGTTTTGAATGCATATGAATTTTGAAATAACTCCATCTAGCCTGCCTGATTGGGCAACCATTTGAGTCAGTTATGGGTTTTTCTTGGCAGTCTACAAGGTCCAGGCACATTATCAAGCCAGTAATATGGTGTATTTTGTCAAGATGTCTCGGCTAACAGAAACATGGCAATGCAGGGATTTCTAGTGGCGCACATATGAAAGTTTTATCCATAGTTTTGGCTTCTGTGTTTAAAAAGCTTTAAAAATGAAGTGGATAGTTTTAGGTGTTTTATGACAGAATTTTTTTTATCATTTCACATTGCATTTACATTTTAGTCATTTAGCAGACGCTCTTATCCAGAGCGCATACATTTCGTACATTTTTGTTCTTTTTTTTCTCCGTACTGGTCCCCGCGGGAATCAAACCCACAACCCTGGCATTGCAAACACCATGCTCTACCAACTGAGCCACACGGGACCAACTTTGTATTTTCTTAGCTAATTATGCTCTGATCGTATATACTGTATATTGACCTACGGAGGTGCAAGACTGGCAAGTCAGTTATTTTACAAACTGAACTGAGAAGCTAGCTAACTGTTTTTATTTGAAAAACAAGAGATGGCAGAGGCTTGGAGATGGTTGAAGATGGCAGAGGATCACTAACATTTTTTCCCCAGTGGTTAATGAGCTTCATGTGCCTTAAGTTTAGCGATTGCATGGCTTCCCCCAGGTGGGTGCTACATGTTTTTCGGAGGAGTTTACGAAGGAGTCTACGGCTGGGGATGGGAAGAGGTGACCTGACTACTATGTTGTTTCTCCCCTGGATCTGACCATCGTTTCCCCCCTGCTCAACCCTTAACCCAGGGTACGTACGGAAGAGACGTGGACGACGCAGGTGAGGAAGGAGCGCATGGAGTATGGATCGGACACAGGATGTGACCTGTTGGACTTGCACGTCTGTGGATCACCTTGGAAGAACTTCCGGCCAGAATTGTCAATAGGCTAACTGAAATGTCAGTTGTTTTAAGAGCATCTTTGAGATTCTTGCTGTAATGAAAAGCGCTATACAAAAACGCTATCTATTATTATTGTTATTATTATTATTCTCCTTTCATGAATTTATTCACAGCTAAAATAATAATTGGAGCTTTTTAAATTATTAATAAAAATAATGTGTAAAATGAATACAACCGGCTATGCTAGCGGAGGTTCATAGGTTCATTTAAATATAGCTAGCTGCCTAATGTTAGCTAGTCTAGCTTGCTAAATAGCGATCTTCGTAAATTAACTTTATGCATATTCCTTGTCATAATCGTTAGTCTCTAATTACTTACAACTGTTTCGCTTTGTATCTCCACCTCCCACACCACATTCACACCGAGCTTCTCATTGCTTTCCTTACATTGAAAATGAATGGGAAGGGGTTGTTTCACCGTGCGGTACCGCCTGTAGTGTATACGTGCCGTAAGGATTTTGGAGGTTTTCACTAAGTAAAAAAAAAAGCCAAACTCTTAAGCCAACAAGGGCTAGATGTTTTGCCTTTTTTTTAACAAGGAGTAAGGCGTATCCCACCAGGAAATCCGAATTGGCATGTCCGAAAGAGGAAAAACAAGTTTGCACATTTTCATTGGCTGTCATAAGTCTATCACATATATCATTAGCATAATGGATGTTTTAAATAAAGGATAATAATGATGTCTCTTCTTTCAGGCAACATGATAATGTATTGGATCATGACCAGTTCTATTCAACAAATGCATGCAGGTTCATGAGGCATTATAAGGTTTTTAGGATACAGTCAAGTAAATTAGCCTAGCTGCATGACACCAATGGTGAGTGAGACAGTAGAAAACATAAAAGAAAAAGGTCTCTGAGCAAAATGTTTTTTTTTACAATGTCGATTTTGGGCTTGTAACTCAGTAACAAAAGTTGGAAATTCAAACTTTTCAGATTATAAAATAAATATTCAATGCAAAAGCATACTAATTACTTTGTATATATACAACTGTCCTGTATAGGCTACCTGAACCTGCATGACATGAGCAGGATAGAAAGCTGTGCATTAAAACCAGTCTATTAACACCAAATAATACAGTCAGTCCACCCACGAAACATTAGCTTACTAGGGATTGTTTCATTATGCGGTGTACTACACAGGAGGTTGGTGGCACCTTAATTGGGGAGAACGGGCTCGTGGTAATGGCTGGAGCGGAATGAATGGAATGTTATCAAATACGTCAAACACAAGGTTTCCATGTGTCCATTTGCACAGTTCCAGCAGCCTCCACTGGTGTACCATCTATAGCTAGGCTAGGTGTTAGGGTTAGAGTTAAGGTTAGGGTTACATTTAGGAGTTAGGTTAATAAAGGGTTAGGGTTAGGTGAAGGATTAGCTAAAAGGGTTAGGGTTAGGGGAAGGGTTAGCTAACATGCTAAGTAGTTGCAAAGTAGCTAAAATGTAAAAGTTGTCCATGATAAGACTTGAACTCACAACCTTTGGGTTGCTAGACTTTTGCGTTATAGGTATACCCATCGACCCCGACCAGCCACCCTGCTTTTGTTTTTGCCTTAAGTAACTATCTGTCTTATGTAACCATACCAAACGTAACATATCATACTCAATGATGTGTCTTGGATTAACATACAGAATAATACGAAATGCTCTGAGACCAGGTTGGGTACGCCAGGGGTGTTAACCCTTCACTTCTAAAGAGCGATTAGAGAACCATAGAGCATAAAGTAGGACAGAGAAGCCAATTTAACCCCCCCTCTCATGTAAAAGCTGTAGTAAATCTTACAGTTAATTAACAGAACCTCAATTTACTGCTCTTATCTTTATTGATTATATTAACCAATAGGGGTGCTAAAAACTCATTAAGGGTATGGATTTTCATTAGCAACCTTATCACCGCTTGAAAAGTGCCTATTTAGCACATAGGGATATATCAAACCAAGCAGTGAGTTTGGTTTTGAAAGGTAATTATTAGCCATTGCTGTCCATCTTATCTTTCCTCAAGACCTCTGATTTTGGTTAAGTGATTATTTGAGATTAGATTAGTAGGGTCTAGTAGGGATGAACAGGACTGGTATGCCCATATATTGTGTTAAATATGTATCTGTTTAACCTGAAATTAATTAAAGATGTGACGATGTACTTCTAAATTCTATTTGTTATTAAATGAGATAGGCGAGGATGACAGCTGTCCCTAATTGAATGTCAGATTATTTTATGAAGTGTGATGATTGTTTTTGATTGTATTTATGACCGAGATAAAGCAATACAAGTACAGTGTATAAGCAAACAGTATGAGGATTACAGTTCTTAACAAGGCAACAGAAACAGAAAGTGGCCATAAGAGGCAAAGTAGTGCTGTCGTTTAATTTCAAAAGTTATTTTGCCCCTTAGCGTCACCATAGAAACGGCTACAGTTAGAGTGTTAGAACGACAGCATTATGGTTCACCTGTTAGAATGACAGGTGTGTGGGTGACATGTTCTGTATATCCCAAGCTTGCACACCAGTCATGGGCCGATTACAAACACTATGAATAAAGAAATAAAACGTGCACAGGGCTCCCGAGTGGCGCAGCGGTCTAAGACACTGCATCTCAGTGCAAGAGGTGTCGCTACAGTCCCTGCTTTGAATCCAGGCTGTATCACATCCGGCTGTGATTGGGAGTCCCATAGAGCGGTGCACAATTGGCCCAGCGTCATCCGGGTTTGGCCGGGGTAGGCTGTCATTGTAAATAAGAATTTGTTCTTATTGTTCTTAACTGACTTGCCTAGTTAAAAAAAGGTGACATATTCTGCTCCCGTGTGCTAGAATTGAACCTACAATACAGACAAATGCATTCATCTGTTAGAAGGCATTCCAACATCTGCCAAAGGAATGCATCATAACTCACCTAAAAGAGAATTAAGGCAAATAACCTCAAAGTTGTTTTCAAGAGTGCCAGTCAGTGTGCTTGAGTCTTATTGTATGTTTATAGCTTGACCCTTAAAGCAAGGTGCAATGAAAAACTCCCACAACATTGAGAAACGACTCAGGAGGAGATGTGTTGTGGTAGTTGTTTATGGCAATAGATGCCTAGGCCGTATAAATTCATTATGAATCTGCACGGGCCATTCACTACAGTTGAAGCTACAGATGTAGGATCTTAATTTGATCACCCTGTTGCAGGAGAACTTTCCTGCAATGCAGGAAATGTTTAACTTGTAGTGTATTTGAGGATTAAAAAGCATTCTGAAGTCTGTAATTTCGGCTTTGAAATTCCTGTCTTAATTTTCCCTTACAAAAAATGTATCAACCCCTACAAAAATGTCCATTATTATAATCCACATAATAATTAATATTGTCTCTTTCTGCAGGATTATGTTCCTGCTGTAGCAAACTGGCTCAAATGAAGAACCTACATCTGTAACACCTGTTTTCTGTTGGATTCTTGCACCAATAAATACATTTCAGATAGTTGGATCCTTTGGAGATTGAGGCCATTAATCCACGAGGACAGTTACTGCTACTCCCATTGGTAGGACGGGCTGTTGAGGTTGCAGAATTCTGGCAATTTTCCCCAAATTCTCAGGTTATCCAGAAATCCTGTTTGAAGGTTTCCAAATGTCCTGCTTATTTCCTTCTGATTACAGGAATCACACAATCAGGATTTCTGGTAACAGTTAGCTGTTAAGAATATATAATATAATCTGTATGTCATACCAGGAGCCCTGACCTAATTATTTGCATACATCCACCCCTATGGCCGATGAATATCAACCTAATTTGGCAGCAACGTTATGACTGAGGAAACACTGGTAATAGCATCAAAATATGCCCTACTGTAGCTACATGCTCTACAAATATTTAAAACAGTTACCTATGCTTCTGCATTATATTATAACTACATTTATATATTATATATAACAATCTATTCAATTTCTATAGTGCTTTTCATGAGAAAAATAATCTTGATTTTCAGACAATTGAATGTTGAAAGTTTTGATGGTTTATAATGATAATAATTGGCATAGTTTTCATTTCAAAATCCTGATATGCCTACTACATGTATGTGTCACCGATCAACAACATAGCCCATGAAAAGTCAAGTAGTGAGTGATAATGGGGAGAAAGTGTGTATTACATCCAGATGGTCAGTTAAAGGTGATAAGAAACGGGCAAAGAGCAATCTAGATCAAGAGAAAACAGTGCTGGAGAATGAGAAAGGGAGGATGCAGCTGGCAAGCTGAGCCATGAAGTTTCACAAAATAATACCCAGAGAATTCTCCCCAGTTAACTCACAGGAGGAATTGTGTTATACAGTTGAAGTCGGAAGTTCACATACACTTAGGTTGGAGTCATTAAGACTAGTTTTCAACCACTCCACAAATTTCTTGATAACAAACTATAGTTTTGGCAAGTCGGTTAGGACATCTACTTTGTGCATGACACAAGTCATTTTTCCAACAACTGTTTACAGACAGATTATTTAATTTATAATTCACTGTATCACAATTCCAGTGGGTCAGAAGTTTACATACAATAAGTTCACTGTGCCTTTAAACAGCTTGGAAAATTCCAGAAAATCATGTCATGGCTTTAGAAGCTTCTGATATGCTAATTGGCATCATTTGAGTCAATTGGAGGTGTACCTGTGGATGTATTTCAAGGCCTACCTTCAAACACAGCGCCTCTTTGCTTGACATCATGGGAAAATCAATAGAAATCAGCCAAGACCTCAGGAAAAATAAATGTAGAACTCCACAAGTCTGATTCATCCTTGGGAGCAATTTCCAAACACCTGAAGGTACCACGTTCATCTGTACAAACAATAGTACGCAAGTATAAACACCATGGGACCACGCAGCCGTCATACCGCTCAGGAAGGAGATGCATTCTGCCTCTTAGAGAAGAACGTACTTTGGTGCGAAAAGTGCAAATCAATCCCATAACAACAGCAAAGGGCCTTGTGAAGATGCTGGAGGAAACGGGTACAAAAGTATCTATATCCACAGTAAAACAAGTCCTATATCAACATAACCTAAAACGCCGCTCAGCAAGGAAGAAGCCACTGCTCCAAAACCACCATAAAAAAGCCAGACTACGGTTTGCAACTGCACATGGGGACAAAAATCACACTTTTTGGAGAAATGTCCTCTGGTCTGACGAAACAAAAATAGAACTGTGTGGCCATAATGACCATCGTTATGTTTGGAGGAGAAAGGGGGAGGCTTGCAAGCCGAAGAACACCATCCCAACCCGTGAAGCACGGGGGTGGCAGCATCATGTTGTGGGGGTGCTTTGCTGCAGGAGGGACTGGTGCACTTCACAAAATAGATGGCATTATGAAGAATTAAAATTATATGGATATATTGAAGCAACATCTCAAGACATCAGTCAGGAAGTTAAAGCTTGGTCGCAAATGGGTCTTCCAAATGGACAATGACCCCAAGCATACTTCCAAAGTTGTGGCAAAATGGCTTAGGGACAACAAAGTCAAGGTATTGGAGTGGCCATCACAAAGCTCTGACTTCAATCCTATAAGAAAATTTGTGGGCAGAACAGAAAAAGTCTGTGCGAGCAAGGAGGCCTACAAACCTGACTCAGTTACACCAGCTCTGTCAGGAGGAATGGGCCAAAATTTACACAACTTATTGTGGGAAGCTCGTGGAAGGCTACCCAAAACGTTTGACCCAAGTTATACAATTTAAAGGCAATGCTACCAAATTCTAATTGAGTGTATGTAAACTTCTGACCCACTGGGAATGTGATGAAAGAAATAAAAGCTGAAATAAATCATTGTCTCTACTATTATTCTGACATTTCACATTCTTAAAATAAAGTGGTGATCCTAACTGACCTAAAACAGGGAATTTGTACTAGGATTAAATGTCAGGAATTGTGAAAAACTGAGTTTAAATGTATTTGGCTAAGGTGTATGTAAACTTCCGACTTCAACTGTATATATTACTTTGTTACAAGTACCTGTAGAGCAATGTACAGCAATTGTCAGTTGTTTGACAAAGGAGGTGCTGCTGACAGCATAAAAATTCAGCAGATGATGCAGTCAAGCAGAGCTGAGAAGACCAGAAACGGCACAGATGGAGCTGACAAACCTTAGCTAACCACAGCTGCATGTGAGAGGCTAAAGAGTGTAGAGCTGTAAGTACTGCTTGGAGAGGAGGAGGCATTTTCTAAAATCCTGGTTAAGTTGACAGGCTAAGCCAGAGAAGCCAGCAAGCAGCTCTTGAAGCCACTTCCGTTGGTAACAGATAGTGTTTATGGAGTCAGTAGATTATCTAATTTCTAACCGTCATTGTAGAAGAAACACTGCAGCATTCATTCAGAAGTATTTGCTCTCCCAAAAGTTTGAGAACTCAATTTTCAGCTTTCAGAAAGTAACAACTTTTTTTAGCAAGCATGCACAACGTCAGTGCCATTCCCTCGACCATTAAATAAGGACACTGGCTTCTCCATCCAATGCAATCTCCCACTGTATTTATACTGTAGCTACACCACTACAACAATTGAACACTATATGTTGAGTTGAGGATGCCAAAAACATGATCTATTCCTAGACATTATTAATTGAAATGTCCATCTTAACAGTAATAACTGCATAAAGCCTAAGGTTTTCTTACAGATGCCAAGCCAGTGCATGTGTTCATATGGATAGGTGCATTTGATCTCGATAGAAACAGCCATGATTAATAGTACGTTTTTTGGGGAAATACTGTATTTTGGAAGAATGCTTACATTCATCTTACTGTTTTCCAACTACTCTAATGTGAGCATACATTTAATGGGTCCACACACACATGTTTTATAAAGCTTCCCTAATATTAAATGTTTTCATTATTTTCACTACATCAGGGATAGCATACACGTTTCAGCTTAACATCCTTCTTCAGTCTGCCTTCTTCAATGTCAACAGATCCAAGACATCAGGCATTGGCTATACCACAATTGAGGACCTATAATTATGAGTATTAATCATATTCATCATGATTTATTACAGAAAAAACTATCTTGAAATAACGTTAGCACAGCATTTCAGCATGAACTTGATTTGGGATTTAGTTCAATATATAAAAATTGATAAGTAGAGTGGAGAGCAATTCATGCTTAATTATATTACACTTTCCATTACATACTGTATGTCCCAAATGGCACCCTGTTCCCTATTTAGTGCAGTACTTTTAACCATAGGCCTATGGATCTTGGTCAAAATAGGGAATAGGGTGCCATTTGGGATGCATCTCCTGTCATGAATAACCTTTCTTTGCGGGTGAGTGATGAAAAACAAAATATACATATGTATATCTTCAAACTAGGAGAAACCTAAATGAGATCCCTGAATTAAATGTTTCCCTGTCAAGTAATGATGTACTAATATCCCTGCAAGAGGGTTGACAAAAGTATGCTTATATTGAAAAGACAAGGTATGTTTTAATTTAACAGTGTCATTGCAGAGCTGGTCCGTAAGGGCCCAGACCATTCACTATAGTTTCATTCATGTCTACCTCTTACACAGAGGCAACGTCCCAAATGGAACCGTATTCCTTATGTAGTGCAATACCTTGAACAGGGCCCATAGCGCTCTGTGGTCTAAAGTAGTGCACTTTGTGGAATAAGGTGCTATTTGGGACTCACCCCATCTCTCAGTGACTTATCTGGCAAGCAGTAGGGGAGAACGCTTGACAATTGCATAATGCCCAGCTTCGTGTATTTGTGTTTTATATATTTTACTGCAGTGGGCTAAATCGGGGAATGTTTCTTGGTAGTCTTAAACAAATCTACTTTGAAAAAAGTATACACCTCATTCTCATGGTTATGGTCTTAAAAAAAGAACATTTGCACCATGTCAGATATAGAGTTGAAACGTATTCAGTTTTGTGTTTGCATCGAAATATTACACTTTATATACAGTACATCACAGAAGACTGAAATATAACACAACTGCTTGCCATAGAAACACTCAATTAAAATAATAATAAATAATGTTTATTAATTATGAAATTATGAAAAATATGAATAACATTCCACCCATGAGGCCACAAAGGGGCGATTTGGTCATTTGACAGCAGGAAAGGGGTACACTCTGTCAATGCTCTCTGATCTCGAAAAATGGAATTAACGACTAAAAGTTGGCTTCATTCACTTTAGATATTTTAAATTGCTTGAATAATCATATTTGAGCATTAGGTCGGAAGGGGACAGTGTTCATTTTCCAATATTTTCTATTTATTTGAATAGCTCTTGATTGTTGATTTGAGCTTTAGCCGTCTGCTGATTTTGAGAAACTGCAAACACATTTCCCAGTTTCTGTCTTCCTCCTAACTTGGTACACAATTAGTCATCAGCCTCTATTCAGACACAACCATCTTGACTTTATTTCCCTTTCCCGTTGACAGCCATAACAGCTGCACTGGGCCAGCTTCCTGCCAAAACAGTACAAGGCTGGGGAAGACAAGCTCTTTACTAAGAAAAGATACCAACAGGGATCCAACAAATATTGTAACTCATGTCCAGTAGATAAAACATGTCCATGACTGTAATTGTAAGTAGCAGCATCAGTAGTAGAAAAGAAGTAGATGTACTGAAGTAATAAATAATTACACTGCAAATTTGATGGCATTACGCCAAGGCATCTTTAATGCATTCTATTTCTATCTAACAAGCCATGCAAAACAACAGCTTTCAGCGACTTAACTGAGTGGGCTTGAGAATCTGATTCACCTTGTTTCAACATTGCACTTATAATTGGTTTGCCTAAGTACTTCGTTTAGACTCAGAAAGTGGAATATAATGACCTCTAAGCTATACTTGGATGGCATAATCAAGGTATTACCTCTTTCTGCACATCTTACTTTGTTTTTAGAAAATCTAGGCAGCTTTTTATGCATCTCGGGGGCAAATTAGAAACTGAGGGATGAGTTTCCTTATTTATTAATCTTGGTTGTCTGTATTCCCTGCAGCTCTGTACTTTTGCTGACTTTCAAAGAGAAGAGTGCATGCAGAAACCCACTATAGGGCTCAAAGAGGAGAAAGCTTCAGCTCACATTTTGCATTGTTTGAAAGAATATAGTCAAATGTATTTCTGTAATTTCCTATTATTCATTTCTGTTGTATTTTTCTCTTGACGTACTATATGTGATTGTACTTCTAATTTCAAGTAGTAGAATATGCTCTTTTAATAAGCTTTACGTATCGGCCTTACGGCCTTTCGTCAGATGTGGAGGATTTTTAAAGAGTAGATGTTTAAATACTGATGTTACACATAATCAAGAAGACCATCATGTATTGACTGCTATATGGAGATCCACCTTGGGAACAAGGTTGTGTGAAACGTTCAAACACAACCCGCACACAGCACAACACAACACAACACTAATACTGCATGATGCCTCTAATTTCTTTATTGCAGACACCTCAGAGCTCTTGGCTGATGATCACAGAATAGCAGGTACTTGACACAGATTGGCATGTCAGATAAATTCAGAGATAGCAGCAGTTTGATTGATAATTGCTCAGAGATACTTGTGAAGAATGGTAATGTGACAGAAAGGGTATGACAATCTCTTATGGCATACACCTAAAAATGCAGATAATGACAATAAGGGTTATGCACAGTGACTAAAATGTAGTTGTGGGATCTGTGTGAAATTTGCCAGATTTTGGGCCAGTTTCCCGGACACATATAAAGCCTAGTAATGGACTTAAAAACATGCTCAATGGAAAATATCTATTCAAAATGTTCTCTCATTTTGGCTTCATTCCTGCTACTTTTCTATTCAGTCACTTGAACATTTATGATATGGGGAAATATAATATTCATGGTCTCTTTGCAAGTGACCTTCACCTAGGCCTACAGTATGTCTGTTTTAACAGAAAGCAGACCACTCTTTACAGCAAGCCAGATTATTTTATCCTGTTCTAGAGGGAGAGAGCAATAGGTTTCATCTACCATTTTATGAAGCGCTGCAGGATCTTCTTATAAAATTAATCTACCCCACTCAACTCTGCTGCTCATAAAATGCCCATTGATTTATTGAACTTGCACATAAACCTCTTGAAATCACTATTCCATACAATTACCAGTAAAAGTAAGGAAATGAAAAGTACACTGCACCAGTTTAGTATGATGATCTAAAGTTTCAATACAGTCTACCCAAATTAAAACTTTCCAAATGTTCTATTTGTTTCAGTAATAAAGAACAAAAAACCTAATATGCCTATACATTGATTCATGATACATTTTCCACATAACACCTCTTTCCTTAAATGTTAACTGGGGATTCTGTAATATATTTTTCCTGTCAGGTTGTTAAAAATCTCTATTTTGCATTTAAAAAAATGCACCACATATTTTAGTTGAGCCTAAAGGATTATTATAAAATGTATTGCAGTGCAGTTCCAGGATAAGACCTAATTTTGAGTTCATGAGCAGCTGTAATTGTATCATAATACATATAGTCATTGAGACCTCATATAGCCATGTAGATCTTATATTACCCATCAAACAAGACACACACATACACACACACACACAGCTCCTCATTGACTCACTGCTTTTCATATACAGTAATTGGGCAGGAATTGCTGTACTTCATAGTTGAAGCGGGAAATGCCCAATCAAATATTCATGATCCCACATTTCTCAGAAAAAAATCCATACCACCGTGGGGCCTCACTTCACTGTGTGTGTGTGTGTGTGTGTGTGTGTGTGTGTGTGTGTGTGTGTGTGTGTGTGTGTGTGTGTGTGTGTGTGTGTGAGAGAGAGCCTGCCTCTTTGTGTATAGGATAGAGAGAAAGACTAGCGAAAAAGAGACCACCAAGCCTAGCACCAAGGCTATTATTTGCATATTTGTGATTTCCCTTTGTCCTGCCATTCCTTCAGCTCAGATAAGCCTCCATGATTGAGTTTGGTATTTGTAGTGTTCAGTATGCATAGACTAGAAAATGACCAGAGCCCCTATTAGGACCTGTTGTACCTCAGTCCTTTTTCTTTGTTGATTGTACATTATTTATCTCTGGTGGAGATCCCAAATCCCAAATGTACATAAGGTAAAGATAGAACAAAACTTGAGATTGATTCAGAATATATTTTAAAGTATATGGTACATGCTTGTGTCATGGGTAATTAATATGATTATTTAATGTTGTACCGTGTTGTAGTGATCAACAACCATTTTGTAGTGTAAATGAATGATTAGCAGTGAGATGGTAGGGTAAAAGTTAGGGTTAAGGTTAGAGGTCAACCGATTAATTGGGAATGGCCGATTTCAAGTTTTCATAACGATCGGCATTTTTGGACACCTATCATGTCCGATTACGTTGCACTCCACAAGGAGACTGTGTGGCAGGCTGACTACCTGTTATGCGAGTGCAGCAAGGAGCCAAGGTAAGGTGCTAGCTAGCATTAAGCGTATCTTATGAAAAACAATCAATCTTAAGATAATCACTAGCTAACTACACATGGTTGATATTACTAATTTATCTAGCTTGTCCTGTGTTGCATATAATCGATGCGGCGCCCGTTAATTTATCATTGAATCACAGCCTACTTCGCCAAACGGGTAATTTAACAAGCGCATTCGCGAAAAAAGCACTGTCGTTGCACCAATGTGTACCTAACCATAAACATCAACGCCTTTCTTAAAATCAATACACAAGTAAATATATTTTTAAACCTGCATATTTAGTTAATATTGCCTGCTAACATGAATTTCTTTTAACTAGGGAAATTGTGTCACTTCTCTTGCATTCTGTGCAACAGAGTCAGGGTATATGCAGCAGTTTGGGCCGCCTGGCTCGTTGCGAACTGTGTGAAGACTATTTCTTCCTAACAAAGACAGCCAACTTCGCCAAACGGGGGATGATTTAACAAAAGCGCAATTGCGAAAAAAGCACAATCGTTGCACGAATGTACCTAACCATAAACATCAATGCCTTTCTTAAAATCAATACACAGAAGTATATTTTTTTAAACCTGCGTATTTAGTTAAAAGAAATTCAGGTTAGCAGGCAATATTAACCAGGTGAAATTGTGTCACTTCTCTGGCGTTCATTGCACGCAGAGTCAGGGTATATGCAACAGTTTGGGCCGCCTGGCTCGTTGCGAACTAATTTGCCAGAATTTTACGTAATTATGACATAACATTGAAGGTTGTGCAATGTAACAGCAATATTTAGACTTATGGATACCACCCGTTAGATAAAATACGGAATGGTTCCGTATTTCACTTAAAGAATAAACATTTTGTTTTTTCGAAATGATAGTTTCCGAATTTGACCATATTAATGACCTAAGGCTCGTATTTCTGTGTGTTATTATATTATAATTAAGTCTATGATTTGATAGAGCAGTCTGCCTGAGTGGTGGTAGGCAGCAGCATGCTCATAAGCATTCATTCAATCAGCACTTTGCTGCGTTTGCCAGCAGCTCTTTGCAATGCTTCAAGCATTGCGCTGTTTATGACTTCAAGCCTATCAACTCCCGACATTAGGCTGGCAATACTAAAGTGTCTATTAGAACATCCAATAGTCAAAGGTATATGAAATACAAATGGCATAGAGAGAAATAGTTGTATAATAACTACAACCTAAAACTTCTTACCTGGGAATATTGAAGACTCATGTTAAAAAGAACCATCAGCTTTCATATGTTCTCATGTTCTGAGCACGGAACTTAACGTTAGCTTTTTTACATGGCACATATTGGACTTTTACTTTCTTCTCCAACACTTTGTTTTTGCATTATTTAAACCAAATTGAACATCTTTCATTATTTATTTGAGACTAAATTGATTTTATTGATGTATTATATTAAGTTAAAATAAAAGTTTTCATTGTTCATTCAGTATTGTTGTAATTGTCATTATTACAAATATATATATAAAACGGCTGATTAATCGGTATCGGCCTTTTCTGGCCCAACAATAATCGGTATCGGTATCGGCGTTGAAAAATCATAATCGGTCGACCTCGAGTTAAGGTTACTGTTGTATGTGCATTGTAATTACAACAATACAATAGTTACACTGTACTCCGTAGACGTACTAAATAGTTATAACAACTTGAGATCAAATTAATATCATAATAAGCACATACAGTGCCAGTCAAAACTTTGGACACAGCTTCTCATTCAAGGGTTTTTCTTTATTTTTAACATGTTTCTACATCAAAACTATGAAATAACATACATGGAGTCATGTAGTAACCAAAGAAAGTGTTAAAGAAATGAAAATATATTTTATATTTGAGATTCTTCAAAGTAGCCACCGTTTGCCTTGATGACAGCTTTGCACACTCTTGGCATTCTGTCAACAAGCTACATGAATGCATTTCAATTAAAAGGTGTGCCTTGATGGTCAGTTAATCCGGACAATATCAAGAACTTTAAAAGTTTCTTCAAGTGCAGTCGCAAAAACCATCAAGCGCTATGATGAAACTGTCTCTCATGAGGAACGCCACAAGAAAGGAAGACCCAGAGTTACCTCTGCTTCAGAGGATAAGGTCATTAGAGTTACCAGCCTCAGAAATTGCAGCCCAAATAAAAGCTTCATAGAGTTCAAGTAACAGACACATCTCAACAACAACTGTTCAGAGGAGACTGCGTGAATCAGGCCTTCATGGCCGAATTGCTGCAAAGAAACCCTACTAAAGGAGACCAATTAAAAGAAGAGACTTGCTTGGGCCAAGAAACACAAGCAATGGACATTAGACCGGTGGAAATCTGTTCTTTGGTCTGATGAGTCCAAATTTGCGATTTTTGGTTCCAACCGCCGTGTCTTTGTGAGACGCAGAGTAGGTGAACGGATTATCTCCGCATGTGTGGTTCTCCACCGTGAAGCATGGAGGAGGAAGTGTGATGGTGTGGGGGTGCTTTTCTGGTGACACTGTCTGTGATTTATTTAGAATTCAAGGCACTCTTAACCAGCATGGCTACCACAGCATTCTGCAGCGATACGCCATCCCATCTGGTTTGCACTTAGTGGGACTATCATTTGTTTTTCAACAGGACAATAACCCAACACACCTCCAGGCTGTGTAAGGGCTATTTAGCCAAGGAGAGTGATGGAGTGCTGCATCAGATGAACTGGCTCCCACAATCGCCCGACCTCAACCCAATTGAGATGGTTTTGGAGGAGTTGGACTGCAGAGTGAAGGAAAAGCAGCCAACGAGTGCTCAGCATATGTGGGAACTCCTTCAAGACTGAAAAGCATTTCAGGTGAAGCTGGTTGAGAGAATGCCAAGAGTGTGCAAAGCTGTCATCAAGGCAAAGGGTGGCTACTTTGAAGAATCTCAAATCTAAAAGATATTTTGATTTGTTAAACACTTTTTTGGTTGCTACATGATTCCAAATGTATTATTTCATAGTCTCTTCTTCGCTCTTCTTCTACAATGTAGAAAGTATATATATATATTTTTAAACTTGAATGAGTAGGTGTGTCCAAACTTTTGACTGGTACTGTTTATCTGTTAACTTCCCTGGGCTAGGTCAACAGCCAGTGGAATCGCATGGAGCGAAATACAAATACCTCAAAAATGCTATAACTTCAATTTCTCAAACATATGACTATTTTACACCATTATAACCTGTTGGGGCTAGGGGGCAGTATTTGCACGGCCGGATAAAAAACGTACCCAATTTAAACTGGTTACTACTCTTGCCCAGAAACGAGAATATGCATATAATTAGTAGATTTGGATAGAAAACACTCTAAAGTTTCTAAACTGTTTGAATGGTGTCTGTGAGTATAACAGAACTCATGTGGCAGGCCAAAACCTGAGAAGATTCCATACCAGAAGTGCCCTGTCTGACAATTTCTTGTCCTTCTGTTGCATCTCTATCGAAAATACAGCATCTCTGCTGGAACGTGACATTTTCTAAGGCTTCCATTGGCTCTCAGAAGGTGCCAGAAAGTGTAATGACGTGTCTCCTGTCTCTGGGCGAAGAACAGCAGGATAATTTGTGAGTGGTCAGGCTGGGAACAGTGACACTGGAGATGCGCGTTCATGAGAATTCTCCATTTTTTTCTTTCAGCCTTTGAATGAATACAATGTCACCCGGTTGGAATATTATCGCTATTTTACGAGAAAAAATTGCATAAAAATTGATTTTAAACAGCGTTTGACATGCTTCGAAGTACTGTAATAGTCAGAACTACACATTTCCAATTATTCCATATTTAGCATCATCAGAGTTATTCTGGCCAGTAACTGCATGCTTTTAAAGATCAGCAAACATCAATTGATCATGTAATTTCAGATACATGAGAGTAGCCTATCCATTTGCCATATAACTAGCTTGCTAACTAAGCAAATAACGTGTCATTTAGCATCGGCAAGTCCTCGTCCTATTAAAGTATTCAGTCGGACTTCTGTCATCAAGAAAATCAAAAAATATTTGGATTTAGCCATCTAGTTTATCCCCTAAAAGTGAGCTTGTTAATTAGCCATTATTGATGTGATCTATTATTACCTAGCTAGCCCATTTAATGTGGTCTATCAATCAAGCTATCCTGTCTGTCAGCAGCAATCATGATTAAAGACTTAAAAACTGTTGAAAATGGGATAATGTTAGCTAACTTTGCTAGGTAGGTTTACGTTGGTTGGAGACAAAAAGTACATTAGCCAGGCTACTGACCACTATGTTTAGCCAACTGTACAAAGTTTCTACCGATAGCTTGCAAAGTAAACATGATCATCTAACAGTATATTGGCAAATGCACCCTTCTGCTGCCTGACAGGGAAATTAACCTAAACCACTCATACTTGTCAGATGTACTTCCCTTATATGTTATATTACTCAAATATCCAATTAATGGTGGCAAATATTGAGCGATAACGTAAGGCTACCCTCATGTATCTGAAATTACATGATCAATTAATGTTTACTGATCATGAAATGCATGCAGTTACTTGCTGTATAATAAATACATATTTGAAATCTGTCCCCAAATGGAACATACTTTTTACTTGAAATCCAATATTTAATAAAATCTCTAGAATTAGTCAACTCTATCATAAGTTTGTACAACTGTAACCCCTGGCCTTTATTTTTGTCACACCCTGTTCTATTTCACCTGTCTTTGTGCTTATCTCCACCCCCCTCCAGGTGTCACTTATCTTCCCCATCCCCCCTAGTGTATTTATACCTGTGTTCTCTGTTTGTCTGTTGCCAGTTCGTTTTGTTTATCAACCCTACCAGCATTTTTCACCTTGCTCCTGTCTTTTTGTAGTTCCTGTTTTCTAGTTTTCCCAGTTTTGACCATTTCTGCCTGCCTTGACCCTGAGCCTAACTGCCGTTCTATACCTTGTCACACCACCCTGGACTATTGACCTCTGCCTGCCCTGACCCCGAGACTGCCTGCCGTTCTGGACCTTTTGGACTCTAATCTGGATTACTGACTTTGACCTGCCGTTTTGATAGAGCTATATATGCGCAATTGTTTTGCATGGTATAATCGGAAATGTATAGTTCTGACTATGCTTTTCAAGAGGTGATTATATTACAACCAAGTAGTTAACATTTATTAAACGATCCTTTGAAAACAGCACTCAGTTGTCAATAGTTTTAGTGGAGCTGTGACATTTTATTGATAACGAGCTATAGTGGACTACTTATGGGCCCTGGACAAAAGTAGTGCAATATATTGGGAATAGGGTGTCATTTTGGGATGTACACAAAGTGAATTTAATGTGAAGAAGCCAAAGCACTGGGATAAAAGACCACCATCATTCTATGGCTATGGCACATGCTTATTAATGTATTATTAAATCACCTGTGCACCTTTTTCTTTGTGAAAAGCATTTGAAACTCCTGGAGAGTCCCAATAAATGTGTGCTTGATCAAAAGACGTATGGAGATAGAAATAGTGCCAAAAAAATATAACATGCAGTCAAGTTCTGGAGATAGTGTGTATGATACAATATTGATATAGATGGTATAAAAAAACCTATGGGGAATATAATATCACCTGCAGTAAAGTGGAATCTACAGTAGTGAACTGCAACCAAATGATGGTCTGTAGAAAAGGAATGAAAGTGTTCATTCTAATGAGTAATGAACATGACTTAGTCCAACAGAATGCAATGCAGCACTACAGAGTATCATCCAAGTTTATCCCTTCCTCCTTTTGATCAAGGTAGATTAAGTGAAATAAGTTTAAGTCTCCCCACAAGACAACTGCAAAAGAACAGAATGGAGCTGGCTGTTCTGCCCTATCAAGTTTAGAGACACATTACCTAAGCACTTACATACAGGGAAACAGCTGTTGTAGCAATCCCTGGAGCTGCAGAGCAGGAGCAGAGTTTTCAGAAAGCGCCCAAGTGGCCCCTGTGACACATCATGCAAATCCAAATAGATGCCCATGACTTTATAGGGAAAATTAATGTGAATAACACAGAATTTTGAGGAGGCTGTTCAAAAACACCACATGGCACCATATGCTAGTTGAGCACAGAGCCAAAAATATGGTTTCAAAATGTTAACACAGTAATACTTGTGAGGAAGAGTTTTATTAAAGGTGTACAAGGCACTAGACAGACATTGTTAAATGCCCATAGATCCTAAACTAATATGAATTTGACTGAAACTGGTGTTTCCACTAGAACTGTCACTATCAATATAAATTGATCTTTTAACCTCAATTTCATTCTTCAGGTTTCATCAGACTACTCTAAGCTCTCATTTTGGAGAAGACAATGTATTATACTGTATAACAAATTGATATTTCATGTGTTACCAAATCCCTGATTCAGAGATGCAACGTAGGGACAGAAACAGTTCCAAAATGGCAATACTATTTAGTTTGAAATTGCAAAAATTGTGACAGGTTTACCTGCCTGGTTTTCTTGGGAAAAGGAATATACCAAGACATTTGCTGACTTAGATCTAACACAAAGCAAACCACCAATGCTTCTAGAATGTTTACCCAAACAATTGGGACACTTTTTGAACAGGAACTTCTACTCAAAAATATAATCAGAATTAAAGTAAAACTGATCAAACCTTTTTTTAATCACTTACACAGCACAACATTAACATCAATCAAATTGGGGAGGAGTGATGTTTACAAAAGACAATCTGTTTTGATGAGTACTTCAGAATCAATTTCAACCAACAAGGGTTAGAGCAGCGGCGCCCTGTGATTCGACAATGGATGGCAGCACGGTGCTCTGCTCCACAGCTGAATGGGGACGCTAAATGCTGCATGCAATTACCCAGTGTAAAGCACTCATGACTCCCTCCTAATTATAAACCCCAGTGAATAATCACAGCCCATTGCAACTGATTGTGCAACTCTTCAGCTAAAAACTGTTGGGAGTTGCAGCTTATAGCCAGACTGGCAATTCAGTCTCTGTCTAATTCAACGATGTTCATTATACACTGAGTGTACAAAACATTAGGAACACCTGCTCTTTCCATGACATACACTGACCAGGTGAATCCAAGTGAAAGCTATGATCCCTTATTGATGTCACTTGTTAAATCCACTTCAATCAGTGTAGATGATGGGGAGGAGACAGGTTGAAGAATAATTTTTAAGTCTTGAGACAATTAAGACATGGATTGTGTATACAGTACCAGTCAAAAGTTTGGACACACCTACTCATTCCAAGGTTTTTATTTATTCTTAATATTTTCTACATTGTAGAATAATAGTGAAGACATCAAAACTATGAAATAACACATATGGAATCATGTATTAAGCAGGAAAGTGTTTAACAAATCCAAATATATCTTATCTTCTTCAAAGTAGCCACCATTTGCCTTGAAGACAGCACGCTCTTGGCATTCTCTCAAAAACCTTCACCTGGAATGCTTTTCCAAAAGCCTTGAAGGAGTTCCCACATATGCTTTTCTATCTTTTCTGTTTTGTTCCATTCTGATTCTTTCCAAGTGAAAATATTTTCTGCATATTAGGGAAAAACTCAAACATTTCTCGATTTATTTATGTTTTGTTCCGTTTGTTCGATAAATTAAAATACCTTGAACATTTTATGAACCTTTTATCAATATTGCAAGATCTGCATGTTTGAATGATCCAAATACCAATTAAACCAGGGACAACATTATTGGATCACAGATCGAAAGTTGTGGAGCGCGGTGTCTCATATGAAGATATTGCCATGTAAGCTAGGATGGAGGAATTAATCAGAATTATACTCTAGGCAATAAGGTCAATGGCAAATGTATTACTATACATGTTGTCTCATATTTAGACCCTTATGTGTTTCGCCTGTAGATAGACAGGAAAAGGTTTATGTCTTAAGTCTTGTTGCCCAGCAGTATATTGAGTCCTGTGCTTTTACTGGGGTGGATGTGAGAGTTAACCTCTGACCCTACAGGCTGCAACTGGATTGGTGTGATGAATTCTTAACACAATAAAGGAATGAGTTTAGGTGTTCTTTCTTCTACCAAGAAGGACTGAGAATATAGTGGACTTGACCTTTTTTTTGTCCAGTTCACGAAGATTGCATAGAGTACAGCAAGCTTGGTTACAAGGACGCTATATAGAAAGGTTTAAAAAGTTGCTGTACAACATTAAATGTAACATTCTCTCCAATACAGTCTGTTTGTTGTAGAAGTGAATACACTGGATCTTGCACAAAGTCTTTGATTATTCAATTCAAATGCAGGCTATGGCTGGTAACAGTCGGTCTGATTATGCTGCTTGTCCTCCATTAGGGCCAATCACCTGGCCAAATACTCATTATCAGAGAACCAGGGTTCTGACCATGGTAAACATATCCTACGTACAGTTGAAGTCTGAAGTTTACATACACCTTAGCCAAATACATTTAAACTCAGTTTTTCACAATCCTGAAATGTAATCCTAGTAAAAATTCTCTGTCTTAGGTCAGTTAGGATCACCACTTTATTTTAAGAATGTGAAATGTCAGAATAATAGTAGAGAGAATGATTTATTTCAGCTTTTATTTCTTTCATCACATTCCCAGTGGGTCAGACGTTTACGTACACTCAATTAGTATTTGGAAGCATTGCCTTTAAATTGTTTAACTTGGGTAAAACGTTTCGGGTAGCCTTCCACAATAAGTTGTGTGAATTTTGGCCCATTCCTCCTGGCAGAACTGGTGTAACTCAGGCAGGTTTGTAGGCCTCCTTGCTCGCACACGCTTTTTCAGATCTGCCCACAACTCTATAGGAGTGTTGCTTCAATATATCCACATCATTTTCCTACCTCATGATGCCATCTATTTTGTGAAGTGCACCAGTCCCTCCTGCAGCAAAGCACCCCCACAACATAATGCTGCCACCCCGTGCTTCACGGTTGGGATGGTGTTCTTCGGCTTGCAAGCTTCCCCCTTTTTCCTCCAAACATAACAATGGTCATTATGGCCAAACAGTTCTGTTTGTTTCATCAGACCAGAGGACATTTCTCCAAAAAGTACGATCTTTGTCCCCATGTGCAGTTGCAAACCGTAGTCTGGCTTTTTTATGGCGGTTTTGGAGCAGTGGCTTCTTCCTTGCTGAGCGGCGTTTCAGCTTATGTCGATATAGGACTCGTTTTACTGTGGATATAGATACTTTTGTACCTGTTTCCTCAAACATCTTCACAAGGGCCTTTGCTGTTGTTCTGGGATTGATTTGCACTTTTCGCACCAAAGTACGTTCATCCCTAAGAGACAGAACGCGTCTCCTTCCTGAGCGGTATGACGGCTGCATGGTCCCATGGTGTTTATACTTGTGTACTATTGATTGTGCAGATGAACGTGGTACCTTCAGGCGTTTGGAAATTGCTCCCAAGGATGAACCAGACTTGTGGATGTCTACAATTGTTTTTCTGAGGTCTTGGCTGATTTCTTTTGATTTTCCCTTGATGTCAAGCGAAGAGGCACTGAGTTTGAATGTAGGCCTTGAAATACATCCACAGGTACACCTCCAATTGACTCAAATGATGTCAATTAGCCTATCAGAAGCTTCTAAAGCCATGACATCATTCTCTGGAATTTTCCAAGCTGTTTAGAGGCACAGTCAAGTTAGCGTATGTTAACTTCTGACCCACTGGAATTGTGGTAAAGTGAATGATAAGTGAAAAAATCTGTAAACAATTGTTTGTCAATGGTGTGCGTACTGGGAGCGGAGTCAGGAGCAGGAGAGCAGAGACGTGTGAACAGGCGCACACTTTTTTGAGGGAGGAGAAACCAACAGACAGACGCCACTGCGTCGAAACCTCCAGCCAATTGGCAAAAGTGCAAAAAGCACAAACAGTCACAATAATGATGTTCAAACAAATAAACATACCTCGTGATAAACACGGTGTCATGTCCTGACCATAGAAAGCTGTTATTTTCTATGGTAGAGTAGGTCAGGGCGTGACAAGGGGGTTTTCTAGTTTAGTTTTTCTATGTTGTTATGTTCTAGTTTTGTATTTCTATGTTGGGTTTTGTTTTGGATGATCTCCAATTAGAGGCAGCTGGTCATCGTTGTCTCTAATTGGAGATCATACTTAAGTAGGTGTTTTTCCCCCCTGGGTTTGTGGGAGATTGTTTTTGAGTTAGTGAATGTTTCACCTCTGCGTCACGGTTTGTTGTTTTTTGTTCTTTAGTTTTGTGTATGTATTGCATATTTTCACAGTTCAATAAAATATGTGGAACGATAATCACGCTGCGCTTTGGTCTGCTCCTTCACCTTACGACAAACGTGACAGAATCCCCCACCACCAAAGGACCAAGCAGTGTGGAATGGACCAGTGGACTTGGGAGGAGATACTGGACAGGGAAGGACCCTGGAGGCAGGCTGGAGAGTATCGACGTCCTAAAGAGGAGATTGATCGGCGATATTACGAGGCACTTTACCAACTACGAGGCAAGTGCAAGAGGCAGCCCCCCATATTTTTTGGGGGGGGGCACACGGGGAGATTGGCAGAGTCAGGGTGGAGACCTGAGCCAACTCCCCGTGCTTACTGTGGGGAGCGAGTGACGAAGCAAGCACCGTGTTATGCGGTGATGCGCACTGTGTAGCCAGTGCGCATTGTTATTTTATTTTTATTTTATTTCACCTTTATTTAACCAGGTAGGCAAGTTGAGAACAAGTTCTCATTTACAATTGCGACCTGGCCAAGATAAAGCAAAGCAGTTCGACAACATACATCAACACAGAGTTACACATGGAGTAAACAACATACAGTCAATAATACAGTAGAATTTTTTTTTTTGACTATATACAATGTGAGCAAATGATGTGAGATAAGGGAGGTAAAAGCAAAAAAATGCCATGGTGGCAAAGTAAATAAAGTATAGCAAGAAAAACACTGGAATGGTAGATTTGTAGTTTGAAGAAAGTTCAAAGTTCAAATATAAATAATATGGTGCAAAGGAGCAAAATAAATAAAATAAATAAATACAGTAGGGGAAGAGGTAGTAGTTTGGGCTAAATTATAGATGGGCTATGTACAGGTGCAGTGATCTGTGAGCTGCTCTGACAGCTGGTGCTTAAAGCTAGTGAGGGAGATAAGTGTTTCCAATTTCAGAGATTTTTGTAGTTCGTTCCAGTCGTTGGCAGCAGAGAACTGGAAGGAGAGACGACCAAAGGAGGAGTTGGCTTTAGGGGTGACCAGAGAGATATACCTGCTGGAGCGCGTGCTACAGGTGGGTGCTGCTATGGTGACCAGTGAGCGGAGATAAGGGGGGACTTTACCTAGCAGGGTCTTGTAGATGACCTGGAGCCAATGTGTTTGGCGACGATTATGAAGTGAAGGCCAGCCAACGAGAGCATACAGATCGCAGTGGTGGGTTGTATATGGGGCTTTGGTGACAAAACGGATGGCACTGTGATAGACTGCATCCAGCTTGTTGAGTAGGGTATTGGAGGCTATTTTGTAAATGACATCGCCGAAGTCGAGGATTGGTAGGATGGTCAGTTTTACGAGGGTATGTTTGGCAGCATGAGTGAAGGATGCTTTGTTGCGAAATAGGAAGCCAATTCTAGATTTCACTTTGGATTGGAGATGATTGATGTGAGTCTGGAAGGAGAGTTTACAGTCTAACCAGACACCTAGGTATTTGTAGTTGTCCACAAATTCTAAGTTAGAACCGTCCAGAGAAGTTATGCTGGATGGGCGGGCAGGTGCAGGCAGCGATCGGTTGAAGAGCATGCATTTAGTTTTACTTGTGTTTAGGAGCAGTTTGAGGCCACGGAAGGAGAGTTGAATGGCATTGAAGCTCGTCTGGAGGGTTGTTAACACAGTGTCCAAAGAAGGGCCAGAAGTATACAGAATGGTGTCGTCTGCGTAGAGGTGGATCAGAGATTCACCAGCAGCAAGAGCGACATCATTTATGTATACAGAGAAAAGAGTTGGCCCAAGAATTGAACCCTGTGGTACCCCCATAGAGACTGCCAGAGGTCCAGACAGTAGGCCCTCCGATTTGACACACTGAACTCTGTCAGAGAAGTAGTTGGTGAACCAGGCGATGCAATCGACGCATTCACAGCCCGGTGCGATCTGTGCCCGCGCCCCGCATTTGTCGAGCTAGGTTGAGCATTCAGCCAGGAAGGGTGGTGCAAGCTCA